>NC_058080.1:209249800-209849800 GCF_014858855.1 Bufo gargarizans
TTCTCATGACCCAGTCATTAAACTTTTGGAAGAACACGATGGACAAGAGCTAAGCTTAATATCTGCACATATTCTTACTGGTCAGACATGGCAGAAAGGCACGTTTTAGCCTGCCAATGCCTGTAATTGTCCTGTTATAGTAAGGTGACAGGCTGCTATTACATGTTCTTGTGCATCTTGCATAAAAGCAGCTTTCACATTGTAGCCCTTCAGTTAGTTCATTACTGGTAAAGCAAGTGAACAAGGTCAACTATCGAGAATTTCATAACCTTCTTTAACTTAGTTTCTTCAACTGTAAGTACTATCAGGTCACATGTAGTGTAATCTTTTTATATGTCTGTGATGACTAAAGATTGCATATTAAAATAACGCTGAACGGGGGCATGGCTTGGCATGCTCAGACACTAAAAGCTGTGGCTCCTGCTTAGGGCCCATGCAGTTCATTATTCTGACTTCATAAAACCCTGACAATTACAACTATCAGATTGGGAAAGATGGAGCACTGAACTAGCTCTCAAACAAGTTTCCATGCAACTACTTAGCGCCATAACCACTTATAAAGACAGGATCTTGGCCGGGAACGTCTGTCCACTCTTCCCTCTATGGTTAAAGCGCTGGAACTAAGCAAACAAAAGGCGGATTGGGCTTTCTGAGCATACCAAGGGCCAAACTCCAGGAGCCTTTGTTTTAAAAGTGGCTTTTTGAATTATTCCCTGGTGCAACCCTTTTTACCAGCGTTTGCAGTCGAGGGGGGGGGGGGGGCACAGAGTACCTGCTAGTCCTCTTCCCCCAGGTGTCCCACCAAGGCCACTGCTGGCTCGTCATCTGAACTGCCAACGATCGAGATAATATCCTTCATCTTGCACAGAGTCAGTAAAAGTACGGGTCCTACCACCGTATGATAATGCCACCTCTAATTGCACAAGATGGCAGGGTATTTATCTTCTGGGTACAGTTGTTATTTCTAATAAGTGAATTGCCTTTCTGAAACGTGTTATTAGATTATATATGTTCCAATTATTTTATTTATTTACTGTATACTCTGTGAGTCATTATTGCATTTCCAGTGACCAGACTGGAATCGCTTCAATCTATGGATTTCTTACATCTTTTGGATTTCTTGCTGCTGTTGGAATATCACGGGGATTGGGAATCTCCACATAAATGGATATTTAGTCTTTATACATGTCCATAAATATAATCCACGTATCAGCAAGAGGCACATAAATTTATGTTGTTAAATAAACCATGTGCTCGATGGGTTAAACATTCTTATCACACATCTCACTTATGAGGTGTATCGCTTATTGTGCACAAGTCCCTTAGGTGGGAAGCAGCACGGCCCACGATTGACTCTGAAGGTCGATTATATATATTTTTGTACATAGAAACATAGAATGTGTCGGCAGATAAGAACCATTTGGCCCATTTAGTCTGCCCAATATACTGAATGCTATGAATAGCCCCTGGCCCTATCTTATATGAAGGATAGCCTTATGCCTATCCCATGCATGCTTAAACTCCTTCACTGTATTTGCAGCTGCCACTTCTGCAGGAAGGCTATTCCATGCATCCACTACTCTCTCAGTAAAGTAATACTTCCTGATATTACTTTTAAACCTTTGCCCCTCTAATTTAAAACTATGTCCTCTTGTAGCAGTTTTTCTTCTTTTAAATATTCTCTCCTCCTCTTTTACCTTGTTGATTCCCTTTATGTATTTAAAAGTTTCTATCATATCCCCTCTGTCTCGTCTTTCTTCCAAGCTATACATGTTAAGGTCCTTTAATCTTTCCTGGCCTAGCATACATGCATACATAAACAACATCCCTTATGTTACATTAGGCATTTATAATCCTCCTACAGTATTACACCAAGCAGTGGCTTTCGCGGTTACCTACCCAGGTACGAGGGTGATATGCTTTGGAGACATTACTATGGCAGCTTATGTGAGACTAGAGAGATGTCTTGTGAACCCCACCTCTAAATTGAAAGTACCTCTTTGGCACTTTTTGGCTGGTTGGATGCTTACAGACTAGGGTATCCCACATCTCAGACATATTCCTGTTATAGTGGGGACCACCAGGCCATCTCTAGAATTAACTATGTAGTCTGCAATCCTTTATTTTAAGCTTTAATAGAAGATATCCAATACACCCCAAGATCTATTTCGGACCATTCCCCGATCATTGTGACCATATCCTGGTCAGTGACCAAACCCCTCAGATGTTGGCAAATTCACATCTTTTGGTTAGAGCAGATTGGCCCTAATCATATTCCAGACCAGTTTTAGGGTTTATTTTATTTTTTTAGATGATGGCAGCTCGTGCGATAGTCCACATTTATTATGGGACACGCTAAAGGCCTAACTCAGAGGTTGTCTACAGTTCTCCATGAATGCCAGGGAGACCAAATTGTCCAGGAAAAGTGCACACTTTGAAGCGTTATTCCCCTCTGATCCATCTGACATGAATAAAATAGCTTGGTTAACTGCCAGTAGACTTTATCTGTTATACTTACAGGAACACACGCATGCAAAACTATTCTTCAATAAGCAAATTTCCTTGGAAGTGGTCAATCAATCTAGTAAAGTCCTACTTCACTTAGGCTACATTCACACTTGTGGCACAGCAATCAGTCTGGCTGTTCTGGCAGAGAATGATTTGCCGCCCAGAAACAAGGACTCTGGGGACGAGGGATCACAATAGCGATCACTCCTCCCCATACTGTGAAGGAGATCGCTGCATGTCAATGCGGTGGTTTCCTTCACTGAACGAGTTGGCGACTGTCGGGAAGGAACGCCTCAGGAACAGGAATGTAACTATAGAGGGTTGTCTGTGGGGGACCAGTGATTCCTCTGTCAAATAAGATTTTACAGATTTTGCATTTGGCCCCAGGAAATTCAAGTTCTACTTCTTGTTTCCTGGAGGTCACACTTATGATAATATCCAGTTGTTCTTACTTTTTACAGCAGTGTTTTTTTTTTTCTATGCACAGAGCAAATGCTGATTTTGGTAGAATTCCTAATTTATTTTTCATTACACCTGGCCTGCAAAACTAGAATACTTCTTCATCTCAATATTTTTGGGTAATGAAAATCCCATTTTACTTATTTTTCTGCTGCGGTAGTTTGAAAGTTGTTTCCTCGCGTTCAGATGATCTTATTTGCTTGGCTCAACAGCCGGGGAATATTGCTGCGGCCCCGTGCTCCATTGAAGTCCGTCGGAGATGGACTTGTTAAAGTTATGCTAGGTCAGGATTTTTTTTACTTGGAATTAACAGTCTAGTCTGTGTATGAGAAGTTACGTGGCAACCTATAAAGTAAAAAGCTTCTACTGGATATGTGTCACTCATAGGGAAGTACCGAATTTAGGCCGAACGCACAATTTTTGCTGCAGCATTCTGTTACACTATTAAAAGTTATCAATGCTGAATATGAAAAAGCACAAATAATTTACAGTGATATTTTGTTCTAATGGCCACGGTTGTGACTTGGACTGCTAAATCTGACACTATGGTTAGTGAAAAACATGGAATATATTCAGCGTTGGTTGATTTTATTTTTAAATGACACGGGTCACACAGGACCCAACAGTAGTCAGACTATCACCTCCCAAGCCACCATCATTGTTGGGCACCAGAAGATAAGTCCTGAGGAGAGATTTATTTAGACTGACATTTCATTTTCCGATGTTAGAAAGAGGAGCAAGTAACACTTATACATATAGATGGACATAAGAGAAAGTAGGAGAAAGAGAGGAAAGAAGCAAAGACAATAGAAGGAAAAAGGGAAAAAAAAGGGGGGTCTGGGTCAGTACATAGCCCCTAGCCTAACACTAGGGATGAAACTCAACAGAGCCCTTTGATGACCACCAGGAAACTCAGAGCAAAAGGGTGAGGGTGTACTCACTTTTGTGAGAAACTGTATATGTGAACCACTGCTTGTAGGTAACCACTTACGTATGGCCATCTTTGCAGTTAGGCAGAAGTAAAATAAGATTGATTGGTTCTATGCAAGACAATTGGAAATCATGGATGTAGGGTACCAGCAACTCCATAGGTGTCATGGTGGATATTAATAATAACTCCAAATTGTGCCCAATTAGCCATTTTCCCTCCCTGGAGTCATGTGACTCGTTAGTGTTACAAGGTCTCAGGTGTAAATGAGGAGCAGGTGTGATAAATTTGCTGTTATCGCTCTCACACTATATCATACTGGTCACTGGAAGTTCCACATGGCACCTCATGGCAAAGAACTCTCTGAGGATCTGAGAAAAATAATTGTTGCTCTACATAAAGATGGCCTAGGTTATAAGAAGATTGCCAACACCCTGAAACTGAGCTGCAGCATGGTGGCCAAGACCATACAGCGGTTTAACAAGACGGGTTCCGCTCAGAACAGGTCTCGCCATGGTTGGCCAAAGACATGAGTTCACATGCTCAGCGTCATATCCAGAGGTTGTCTTTTCAAAATAGATGTATAAGCGCTGCCAGCATTGCTGCAGGGGTTAAAGAGATGGGGCGTAAGCCTGTCAGTGCTCAGACGATATGCCGCACACTGCATCAAATTGGTCTGCATGGCTGTCGTCCCAGAAGGAAGCCTCTTCTAAAGATGATGCACAAGAAAGCCTGCAAACAGTTTGCTGAAGGCAAGCAAAGGACATGGAGTACTTGAACCATGTCCTGTGGCCTGATGAGACCAAGATAAACTTATTTCATTCAGATGGTGTCAAGTGTGTGTGTGATAGCAACCAGGTGAGGAGTACAAAGACAAGTGTGTCTTGCCTACGGTCAAGCATGGTGCAGGGAGTGTCATGGTTTGGGACTGCATGAGTGCTGCCAGCTGTGGGGAGCTACAGTTGATTGAGGGAACCATGAATTACATACTGAAGCAGAGCATGATCCCCTCCCTTCCGAAACTGGGCCACAGGGCAATATTCCAACATGATGATGATCCGAAACACACCTCCAAGACGACCACTGCCTTGCTAAAGAAACGGAGGGTAAAGGTGCTGGACTGGCCAGGCATGTCTCCAGACCTAAACCCTATTGAGCATCTGTGGGGCATCTTCAAACGGAAGGTGGAGGAGCGCAAGTTCTCTAACATCCACCAGCTACATGATGTCGTCATTGAGGAGTGGAAGAAGATTCCAGTGGCAACCTGTTAAACTCTATAGTCCCCAGAGAGAAAAGGCAGTGCTGGAAAATAATGGTTGCCACACAAAATATTGACACTTTGGGCACAATTTGACCATTTTCACTTAGGGGTGTACTCCCTTTTGTTACCAGCAGTTTAGATATTAATGGCTGTGTGATGAGTTATTTTGAGGGCACGCCAACTTTACACTGTTATACAAGCTGTACACTGATTACTTTACATTGTGTCAAAGTGTCAGATCTTCAGTGTTGTCCCATGACAGGGGTGTACTCACTTTTGTAAGATACTATAAGTACCTGGTAATGGAGTGGAGTGGAGTGCAGCGCTGTTATATGGGCACTATGGCTGATGCTGTTCAGGAAAAGTTCATTAGACACCAGATCGTTCCTGCACGGTCAAAGAGTGTTATCTTGAGTTTGAAACAAGGCTTTGCCTAGGGTCAGGCTTCGAATGGCCCTACAGTACACTTACAGTTCTTCCATGACTAAGTGTCATCCACAGCAAGTAATATTTACTTTGGTTCCCCAAATTCCCCACTTGTACTAGCCACTTTTTTATTTTATTTTTTATATAGAGCATCCCCAGAGTTATGCCTCATTCACACATCAGTGTTTTGATCAGTGATATCCATCGGTTATTTTGAGCCAAAACCAGGTAGTTCGCCTCTAAACAGGTGCGGATCTCTCCCTTATTTCTCATCTCTGTGCAGTCTCCAAGCCTGGTTTTGGCTCACAATCGCAAATCACTGACGTGTGAATAGGGTTTTAGGGGATGGGGTACGGCATAGCAATGCAGACTTATGTGTCTTTTAGAATAAGTTGGCAATAGTGTCACAAACGCATGGCCAGGCTGCAGCTGCGGTGCGACTGAAAAACCGTGCAGGCATGCAGGTCTGTGCGCTTTTCAAATTGACTGAAAAATTCAATGTTAATTCATTGTTACTTGATTGTTGCCTTAAAGGGAACCTGTCACCGGGATTTGTGTATAGAGCTGAGGACATGGGTTGCTAGATGGCCGCTAGCACATCCGCAATACCCAGTCCCCATAGCTCTGTGTGCTTTTATTGTGTATAAAAACTGATTTGATACATATGCAAATTAACCTGAGATGAGTCAGAGCTTGAAAATATGACTCTTCTCTGGTCACACAAGTAAGATATGACTCTTTTATGTTCATTTGCATATGTATCAAATCGTTTTTTTTACACGATAAAAGCACACAGAGCTATGGGGACTGGATCTTGCGGATGAGCTAGCGGCCATCTAGCAACCCACGTCCTCAGCTCTATACCCAAAATCCCGGTGACAGGTTCCCTTTAAGCAACAGTCAATTCACAATTAAGTTTTTAACCGTCAGTTTTAAAATTGCTCAGACTTGCATGTCCACCTCGACCTGGCCTCTATGGGGCGCTCTACCCACACAGGAACGGCTGAATAAAATACTTCACACAGGAGAAAAACTCAGCAATTTGCATTTAATATACAGCACACTAGATATATTTTTATCATAGTAGGAAATGCTCCTTAGGTTTATGTCCATTTGCATATTGTAGTTGCATACATTTGATATTGTGCTATAAATCCAGCTGATTTCCCATGATGGCCCTTAATAACCTATGCATTGCTTTAAAATCCCTTACTGTATTATTTATGCCGCACGTGTCGGAGCTCAGAGGTGCGCAGTAGTATTGTCAGGTCATACTCAGGTTGCAGTGATTTCCAGATGGTGTGCTAGGTCACACTACACCGTGATGCATCTGTAAAGACATGGTGATAATATATGAGGTGGGGTGTAGCTTTTGGAAAAGCACCTGGCACACAATGGGCACTCAATTTTGCAGTAAAATTGTCAAGCCACAGGTGAAGTACAAGTACAGGTGAAGCACATAAAAACCACGACCTTGGTCACACCGCTTGCGGGAATCATGCTCCGTGTGAGAGAGGGGTCGTTCTTTCTGGACTAAAGGTTGTATTAGACCAGTGTTTCCCAACCAGTGTGCCTCCAGCTGTTGCAAAACTACAACTCCCAGCATGCTTGCACAGCCAAAGGCTGTCCAGGCTTGCTGGGAGTTGTAGTTTTGCAACAGCTGGAGGCACACTGGTTGGGAAACACTGTATTAGACTGCCAGATGTTCTGGCAGATGTTCGCTAATGAGAATTCCTCACCACAGCCAATCTTTGGCCGCGGCAGTGACCGGCTCCCTTACTTCATGACAAATGGTCACATGATGCAAGGATATCCGTTCGCCGCTGTGGCAATGTCAAACCAGATGATTACCTCAATGGAGATTATTGCAGGCGAGGAGCGGGGATCCACAACTGGGAAACAGGTAAATAATTTTCTCTTTGAAGGTCCAGTAAAGTGGACAACCCCTTTAAGTAAATCTGTCCCAATGTGCCATACCCTTTAGTAGAATTTTTACTTGGATACAAAGCACAATAGAAAGCAAAAAATGTTACATTGCAACTCATTTTGTGACACTAAGACCCCATGTTTTATTTCTTTATCGCTCTTGTCAAGATCAACCCTGAGATTTAATGGTTTTCCTTCTTACGTTCATGCAACATGAAATTTCCTTCACTATATGCTTTGCATAGCAAGTGTACAGTATATGGAGTTGAGTGATTTTGTATCTTCTCTTTAATGCCTGCCAGCGTTCAGTACAGCCATGTTGGAGGAGCTCTGGTGAACCTTGACATGCACAGTAATGAACATCGTACAGGAAAACCACCAATAATATCTATGAAATTGTATCTCTGTGCATAGGGTCAAGGTGGCTTTACGGCTCAATCACACAAGTCATTTTTACAAGACCGCTCTTGCAGTGAAAACTTACGTTCTTCACCCAGGACTTGCCCATTCAGGTCAATGGGTCAGTGAAGAAGTCTGAACCACATAGATGGGTGGACTATTTTCGTTTCTACTGATGGTTGTAAGGAGATGCTGTGTGATATTCTTCAGTTTCTTTCACGCTTGTGAAACACACATGCAAACCGAAGACATTCCTTTGGAAATACTGAAGAAAACTGAAGGAAAACATACATTTTTCACTGTCAGAACTTGCACGAGTTTAAAGGGGTTGACCCTTCCCATACATTGTGGCCATATCGCTAGGATTTGTGGGCTCCGTTCTACAGATAGGTGCGGGCCCCAGAAGTATGCTAGCGATATGCCCCCAACGTATGGGGAGATGGGCCAACCCTTTTAACATTGTTTGTGTGCATCAGCCTAAATTCAATACTATGGCCCGGATTTAGCGACCCCCAAGATGGCTTAAGCTTAGCCAGGCTGTCTAGATCTGCACCAGACTGGATGATAAATCTGGTGAGGGTTGGACACTTTTCTCTGAGTCTATACCAACTATTGTTTGCCTTACATTGAGACTGATTGATTTTTAAGCCAGAATTGACCCAAAGGTTTGACAATGGCCCACCTTCGGCCCAGCCATCTTGTCCATCACGTCCGAAAAAAAGTGGACAAACCCTGTATGCGTGACAAAAAAAGCTGGACATCTCTTTGTATATTCTGAGTGAAGAAGAAAAGTACAGAGGACACATCTGTATGTGCGTGTCTTCTAATGTCGCCTTGAGATCACTATGGAATAGTAGCTCCGTTTTAGATCTACAAACACTTATTCTGGTCTCTCTGATAAAACGTGCCTTTATTTCTTGTTCACAGTTCCACACCGGATAAAACACATCGGCTTGGCTTAGTTCATCTGAGCGGCTCATTTGTTTTTATTCCATCACATTTCTATGTCTACAGCTTACACATAATATTGACTCCGTTTCATCGTTCTCGAAAATGCACAAAGATATGCTTTCTATCCATTTGGCAGAGTGCTTTATAATTGGCACTATAACTGCGACCATCCTCCCTGCCAACTTTTGAAACTCATTGCATTAACACGAGGCTTCCACTAATGAAGCCATCATACACATTGCACATAACATGGGATACAGCCGATTAATGGGAATAATGCCGTTGTATAATTCCCCTTCAGTTCTTGTAACTGCGGAAAGTTAATTAGAGGTTGAGTTGCGCAGACCGCTACAAAACCCTACATGTAAAGTGACAGAAAGGGAGAGGGAGGCACACCATGTAAAGAACTCTAAAGAGATTGCCTTTATTTCTCCTAGGCTTCACGAGCAATTAAAAGAGTCCCTGGAGACGCAGCTGGAATCGCTCCCTAGTAAGGCTGCCCTGGCCGGCGAGGCTTCTGCAGAGCAAGAATTGATTCAAAACCTACAGGAACAATTGCAACTTGCAAATCAAGTAAGCCGGAAGTCTTGCGTTATGCTGAAATCCTTTCCAGTGGAAGCAATGCAGCGTCCTGATGGTATCGCACCTATGTGTGCTTCCTTCTCCCATGAAGCCAAGTCAGGATAAACCTTAAAAAAATAAAAAAAATAACATTGACGAAATTAAACCTTTTATGACTTTGGTGAGAGCTATTTTAGCTCTGCTGGCACAGCTTTCTTAAACTACACAGATGTACACTAACTCACGAAACATCTGTGACCTATTAAATTAGCTCTTCATATATGGTGTTAGAATAGAAATCCTATCTGGAGTACACAAGGTACAGCAATATACTGCTCAGCCCTTCAGCCTGTGATGGCGTGTACGCTGGAGATCGGTGAAGCAACACTGCCCCCTGCCTGAGAGCCTTGTACTTCTGCTTAACCTTCATTGCAATTTTATGTTTAGTTTCTGAAATGGCTGCAGTTTTCTGCGCACAAATACAGGAGAAAACAAGTAAATTGCTCTGCTGCTTTCACCTAATTATTATTATATATATAAAAAAAAATTGCCTAAGTCCTCTATTCACAACCATCACACCGCCTTATTACTGGTCTTCTTTTTATAGGAAAGGGACAGTGCATTACAGCTGTGGCAGACGGTTGCGCAGGAAATGGATCGCTTGCAAGTCATGTACCAGAAACATATGACGGATGTACATTTACATGTGGCAGAGAGACTGAAGCAAAAGGTAGTCTTCTGCTTAGGCTGGAATATACACTACTGTGTGAAAGATGTAGGCAGGTGTGGAATCATTCTGGAAAGTAAGAATGCTGTCAGTATGTTTTAGTTTATTTCTATCAATTAACAAAATCCAAACTGAATGGACAAGAGAAATCTTTGTAAGATCATGTGCTACTTAGTCTTAGGCTCCATTCAGATGTCCGTAGAATGGGTCTGCATCCGTTCCGCAATTATGCGGAACGGGTGCGGACCCATTCATTCTCTATGGGGCCGAAGGAGATGCGGACAGCGCACAGTCTGCTGTCCACATCCGCATTTCCGGAGCATTTCTATGGGGGTGCGGCCCAGTGTATTGCGGATCCGCAATGCACTACGGATGTCTAAATGCAGCCTTAGTATGATCATGTGCTACTTAGTCTTAGTATGATCATGTGCTACTTAGTCTTAGTATGATCAAGTGCTACTTAGTCTTAGTATGATCATGTGCTACTTAGTCTTAGTATGATCATGTGCTACTTAGTCTTAGTATGATCATGTGCTACTTAGTCTTAGTATGATCGATCATGTGCTACTTGGTCTTAGTATGATCATGAGCTACTTAGTCTTAGTATGATCGATCATGAGCTACTTAGTCTTAGTATTATCATGTGCTACTTAGTCTTAGTATGATCGATCCTGTGCTACTTAGTCTTAGTATGATCATGAGCTACTTAGTCTTAGTATGATCGATCATGAGCTACTTAGTCTTAGTATGATCATGTTCTACTTAGTCTTAGTATGATCGATCCTGTGCTACTTAGTCTTAGTATGATCATGAGCTACTTAGTCTTAGTATGATCGATCATGAGCTACTTAGTCTTAGTATGATCATGTTCTACTTAGTCTTAGTATGATCGATCCTGTGCTACTTAGTCTTAGTATGATCATGAGCTACTTAGTCTTAGTATGATCGATCATGAGCTACTTAGTCTTAGTATGATCATGTTCTACTTAGTCTTAGTATGATCGATCCTGTGCTACTTAGTCTTAGTATGATCGATCCTGTGCTACTTAGTCTTAGTATGATCGATCCTGTGCTACTTAGTATTAGTATGATCATGTGCTACTTAGTCTTAGTATGATCGATCATGTGCTACTTAGTCTTAGTATGATCGATCATGTGCTACTTGGTCTTAGTATGATCATGTGCTACTTAGTCTTAGTATGATCGATCATGTGCTACTTAGTATTAGTATGATCATGTGCTACTTAGTCTTAGTATGATCGATCATGTGCTACTTAGTCTTAGTATGATCGATCATGTGCTACTTGGTCTTAGTATGATCATGTGCTACTTAGTCTTAGTATGATCGATCATGTGCTACTTGGTCTTAGTATGATCGATCATGTGCTACTTGGTCTTAGTATGATCATGTGCTACTTGGTCTTAGTATGATCATGTGCTACTTGGTCTTAGTATGATCATGTGCTACTTGGTCTTAGTATGATCATGTGCTACTTAGTCTTAGTATGATCATGTGCTACTTAGTCTTAGTATGATCATGTGCTACTTAGTATTAGTATGATCATGTGCTACTTAGTCTTAGTATGATCGATCCTGTGCTACTTAGTCTTAGTATGATCGATCATGTGCTACTTAGTATTAGTATGATCATGTGCTACTTGGTCTTAGTATGATCATGTGCTACTTAGTCTTAGTATGATCGATCATGTGCTACTTGGTCTTAGTATGATCATGAGCTACTTAGTCTTAGTATGATCGATCATGAGCTACTTAGTCTTAGTATTATCATGTGCTACTTAGTCTTAGTATGATCGATCCTGTGCTACTTAGTCTTAGTATGATCATGAGCTACTTAGTCTTAGTATGATCGATCATGAGCTACTTAGTCTTAGTATGATCATGTTCTACTTAGTCTTAGTATGATCGATCCTGTGCTACTTAGTCTTAGTATGATCATGAGCTACTTAGTCTTAGTATGATCGATCATGAGCTACTTAGTCTTAGTATGATCATGTTCTACTTAGTCTTAGTATGATCGATCCTGTGCTACTTAGTCTTAGTATGATCATGAGCTACTTAGTCTTAGTATGATCGATCATGAGCTACTTAGTCTTAGTATGATCATGTTCTACTTAGTCTTAGTATGATCGATCCTGTGCTACTTAGTCTTAGTATGATCGATCCTGTGCTACTTAGTCTTAGTATGATCGATCCTGTGCTACTTAGTCTTAGTATGATCGATCATGTGCTACTTAGTATTAGTATGATCATGTGCTACTTAGTCTTAGTATGATCGATCATGTGCTACTTAGTCTTAGTATGATCGATCATGTGCTACTTGGTCTTAGTATGATCATGTGCTACTTAGTCTTAGTATGATCGATCATGTGCTACTTAGTATTAGTATGATCATGTGCTACTTAGTCTTAGTATGATCGATCATGTGCTACTTAGTCTTAGTATGATCGATCATGTGCTACTTGGTCTTAGTATGATCGATCATGTGCTACTTGGTCTTAGTATGATCATGTGCTACTTAGTCTTAGTATGATCGATCATGTGCTACTTGGTCTTAGTATGATCATGTGCTACTTGGTCTTAGTATGATCATGTGCTACTTGGTCTTAGTATGATCATGTGCTACTTGGTCTTAGTATGATCATGTGCTACTTAGTATTAGTATGATCATGTGCTACTTAGTCTTAGTATGATCGATCCTGTGCTACTTAGTCTTAGTATGATCGATCATGTGCTACTTAGTATGATCATGTGCTACTTGGTCTTAGTATGATCATGTGCTACTTGGTCTTAGTATGATCATGTGCTACTTGGTCTTAGTATGATCATGTGCTACTTAGTCTTAGTATGATCGATCATGTGCTACTTGGTCTTAGTATGATCATGTGCTACTTGGTCTTAGTATGATCATGTGCTACTTAGTCTTAGTATGATCATGTGCTACTTAGTATTAGTATGATCGATCATGTGCTACTTAGTCTTAGTATGATTGATCATGTGCTACTTAGTCTTAGTATGATCATGTGCTACTTAGTCTTAGTATGATCATGTGCTACTTTTGATTAATCAACTGCTTTTTTGGAGCCAGAGACAGTATGACAGTCCCCCTCTCAGCCAATGAGCAGCAATGACAGAGATACCTCATGTGACTGCACAGAACATGCTCACCTGGTGGCTCTTCAAGGATTGTTTTGAGCACGTTCTAGTCCCCACTGCCAAAAGATGGCTGTTGTACATATACAGTTTTTTGATAGATCAGCAGAGAAATGTATTGGTTCCACTCGAGCATATTACGGTAGTAGTCATATTTCAGATGCATAGTCCTTCATCAAGCTGTGGTGGGTTGTGTTATTGAGTACACTACTCACAGTAATCTGCTTTTCCACCCTAAGCTGATAAAGAACCGTACTTCCAAAACCACTCTTTAACTGTAACATGCTCTGAGGGAAACCAAGAAATACATTTACATTCACTTGAGATTGTTGAGAAATAAGTCCTTTCGTCTCAGCCACTGAGTTTGGCACTTTAAATAACTGTTTATTGGATGCAGTTGTTTCCACTGATGTAAACCCAAGCCAAAGTTTTGATCCAGAATGCCAATCTTTTTTAGAAAGTATGTGGACTTCACTATAAATAATGGGGGTCATTAATTAAGACCAGCATTTTAGATGCCAGTCATGGTAAACCCGTGCACTGGCGGTGGATCCGCCGAAGTTATGAAGAGGCGCTGGCCTCTACATAACTTTGGTGTATCCACCACCAGTCTAAATGTAAGACAGCCTCCTTGGTGGCTTAAATTTAGACCATTTTCTATACCTAAAACAGGTGTAGAAAATGATAAATGAGACAGGTCTGCCAGCATGTCCCCACCCACGCCACGCCCCCTTTTTTAGACCTGGTGTGAGCGAGGAAAAGTTGCAGATTATGGCGCAAATAACCTTTGCGCCGCAATCTGCGACAGATATACGCCGCAAAACTGGCGTACATCTGATATTAAATGACCCGCAATGTATTTGTTGGTCACTTGAGTGGGAGCTTCCAGCTCTACTATGTTATTTTCAGTGCTGGCAGCTGCTGAGAACAGCGGTTTGTTGAAGGTTCTGGGTGTTGCACCCTTACTGATGTGATAATGATAGCCTAATCTAAGACTAGGTCATCAATACCTAAAGCTTAAAGAGGTTCTCTGGGAACTACATAAAATTACTGAAAATACTTAAATATAACTTTATTATAAATAAATTCCCAAATACCTCTCATTAGTTGTATTGGCTCGTATTGTCTAGGGAGCAATCATTTGGCGAAATAAAATGGCTGCTGTCCTATTAGTACACACAAAACCTGTCCTAATCACAGAGGAGGACAAGTTACTTCACAACACAGAGCTAACGAGCTTCCTCATCCTCCTTTCCTGCTTGTCAGGGATTCTGATCCTGAATACAGCTGATAAGATCTTCAGCTGAACCTCTATACTGGAATGGAGTTAATTTAGGAGACATGAAGTACAGAGAGGAGGTGGGCATGTGCGCTAATGAGCAGCAGCACTTGTATGGAGTCTCCATTACCACAATCTGTCCTGTCCATCCTCTCTGTACTTCATGTCTCCTCATGAACTCCATTCCTACAGAGATTCAGCTGAAGATCTTATCAGCTGTATTCAGGATCATAATCCCTGACAAGTAGAGCAGAAAGGAGAATGAGGCAGCTCTTTAGCTCAGTTTTGTGAAGTAGCTTGTCCTCCTGTGTGATTAGGACAGGTTTTGTGTGTACTAATAGGAGAGCGGCCATTTTATTCCTCCTAATGATTGCCCCTAGACAAAGTGAGCCATTCTAATGAAAGGTATTAGTGAATATATTTATAATAAAGTATTTTCATTTTCTTAATTCCCGGAGAATCCCTTTAAACAACTGCTTTAAAGTATACCTCAGTATCACCTCTGACCTTCTGCATGGAGTTTATTTGTTCTGTCTGTGTTTGCATGGGTTTCTTCACAATACTCCAGTTTCGTCCCACACGCTAAAGACCTACTGGTAGATTAATTAGTAATTTAGGTTGTGAGGCCTATTGGAAACAGGAACTGATGTGAGGGTTGACGATGTCTGTACAGCACTACACATGCCGTTTTTGCTTTTACATTAGTTTATTTGGAACGGACACGTTGCTTTACACTTTGAAAGAATAGTAATTGGATAGCTTTTAATTTATCTCTTAGGAAGAGCTAACAAATCTTCAGCAGTTCACCAATCAACTTCATGGCGCACATGAAAAGTCGGAACAGGTAGGTGAGATGCCCATAAAGACAGTATTGACTGTGATGTGTGAAATGTAATGGAAAGGGTGTGTGAAAGAGCTAAACCTACAGCGGCTCTACTGAAGTATGAACAGTGCACATTTAAGGGTCCATTACAGGCTTCTCATAAGGTAAGTCTAATGGTGTGTTAAAATCACAGCTTCACTCCATTTTACACTGAATATACTTTTTAACAGTGTGTGTTTAAGTGACCGATAACTATTGCTATAAAGGATAAAAGGTAGCAAGTTCCTTTTCCTAGGCCCTTATAATATGTGTACACAGACTGTATATGAAGCCACTTCTGATATATCTGCTTTCCAGTTTTATTTTTGGAATTTCCACCCCAGCCTGTGGAACCTGTGGGGAAAATCCACCCACTTTATTCTGGCTCGCTTTCTTCTGTAAACTTCCGGACGGATGGGGTCCCATACATTGTTGTGCCCAGTGACTGGCCTGAGTAGTCACTGCTGTGTCACACGCTGCTTGAGGAAACATCCCTGCTGAGCTAGTCATTGACCGCAGTGGCACAGGTGACCCCCATCCATCCAGAAGTTGACAGATGGGAACCAGAAGACCAATGAAAAGGGCCAGGGAGTTGGAATGGAGTTGCACAGAGCAGGTGAGTATGGAACATTCCACAGGTATCTCAGGCTGCAGGAGCGGCCTGGGAAGTTAGAGAGTTAAGTGGCCTCATGCTGTAGGTAGCTCCAAATTGACAAAAGTTTGGGTAACACAAGTACATGGGACCAGCAATACTGTAGTGCAGCACAAAATGCTGCCCCTCCAGAACCAAATACCACAATGCAGCGCATAATACTACCACCCCCGCTGCAGTATTCAACTGCATCACAGTCCTGAGGATGGTGATACAGCTGAATTCAGGAGGGAACAGGTCAAGTGCATAAGTACCTGATGCTCCTAGCATTTATTACTACTGAGAGCATGTCATCAATAAGAGATCGGCGGGGGTAACATTCCAGGCATCACTGCTGATCAGCAGTTTGAAGGGGTATTAGAGTTTGTGCGAGCGCTTCATCCTCTTGAGTATTTACCTGCACACCGCCCCCCTTCTAGCGTCGTCCCATTCATTTGAGAAGGAGCTGTACTTACACTGCACTTCCATTACAATCTAGACAGCATGTAGGTAAATATTGAGGATGCAGCGCTCACATAAGCCCCACGACCCCTACGAACAGCTGATCAGCAAGGGTGCACAGAGTCGGACCCCCACTGATCTGATATTGATAGGCCATCAATATTCGATCACTGCACAACTTGTCATTTCAGCTCCCACAATGCACTGTTCTCTGGTAACAGGAGTCCCACAAATTCTGAATTTACCTTTCTGTCAGAAAAACCAATAAAACATTATGTAATTAAAAGTGGTGGACAATAATATTGGAGCAGGTCATTCAAGAGCGGAGTTTTAGTTTGATCTTTTTTTTTTATCACTGAAGTAGAACTTTATTTGCTGTGCAGAGTCTTTGGCAACTCTCGGCTGATGTTATTGCTGAGGGTGTAGAAAGTTCTAGTTCAGGTCCTAAAAAAATCTTTTACATTTTTTTGATTCCGTAATGTGTGATAAACACCATTGAATCAAGCTATTTGCTTAGAAGACATCAGTAGTTTAGTATACCCTTTGGATTAATTTCATGCACATGTTCTGTGGTTTCTCGTGTAATTGTGGTTACTAGGCGTTGTGAGAACATGCAGGACATTGAGTCATCTCCAGACATAACCCAGCACTTGGTTTTGAATAGACTGAACAGCAAAGGGTTAGAAAGGAAATCTTTGTAACGGTTTAGTCAGCTGTGTGTCTCTTACTAATGCAGGATGGAAAAAAAGTAGGGCTGTCTATGGCCCTGCGTTCTTACAGTCTAGTCACATTATTATGACCACTAGGTCATATCCAGAGTAACTGCAGTGTGCAGCATAAACAGCAGCTAGATGGGCTGGGAGTGACTCTGTGAGGGTTGTCCAGGTATCTGGAGGCATGCTGACTGCAGTACACCCCACAGCTTCTGGAGGGTGTGTGAGGGAAGATCGATGGAGAAAACTTAACGATTGAGGTGGTCCCACAGATGCTTAACTTGGTTCAAGTCTGGGAAATTATGGGGCCAGAGTAGTACTTGGAAGTCTTGGTCATGCTTATCCAACCATTGTTGGACATTTCTAGCCATGTGACATGTCGCATTGTCTTGCTGGAAGTTCACACGCGACCCAGGAAAGTCAAACAATGTGTATGGGCGTACGTGATCTGCAAGAATACCCAAATCGGTTGAGAGTGCCTTCCACATGGACGAGTGGGCCCAGAGAATGTTTATGTGGCATTCTCTGGGCCTAGTCGTCCATGTGGCAGGCACTCTCAAGGTGTCATTTGTCTTCTCACTATACACTTTCACCACAGCAGCATGCGAATAGTTCACAAACTGCACAGTTCCAGAAATACTGTCATCTTTGGACCCAAAGACATTAATCATCCATTTTTGGAACTCCGATAAATTGTACCTTTTACCCATGACAGTAAGGACTTTTTTCAAGAGCCATGTGCTGCTGATGTAGAAAGTAGGAAGTGGTCATAATAATGTGACTTGACTGTGATCTTACTTGAAGCTTTAGTCATGTTACAAGACTTGTTCAAAGGTCAGACGTTAAATCCTAGGGAAGCAGCCCTCAGTAGGTGGCACTAGAGTGACCGTTTTCCTTTTTTCTGGAGGAGCGCTACTTTGCATAACGTTTTTTTCCCCAGGGAGCATTGTCTGGCCTATAAGACTTCCTATGGTACATTAGGCATTTGTTGGTTGACAACAAAATGTCCAAAAGGTCCAAGAGGTTCCACTTCTATCTTAGGTCTCTTTCACACTTGCGTTCTTTTCTTCCGGCATAGAGTTCCGTTGTCGGGGCTCTATGCCGGAAGAATCCTGATCAGTTTTATCCTAATGCATTCTGAATGGAGTGAAATCCGTTCAGGATGCATCAGGATGTCTTCAGTTCCGGAACGGAACGTTTTTTGGCCGGAGAAAATACCGCAGCATGCTGCGCTTTTTTCTCCGGCCAAAAATCCGGAACACTTGCCGCAAGGCCAGATCCGGAATTAATGCCCATTGAAAGGCATTGATCCGGATCCGGCCTTGAGCTAAACGTCGTTTCGGCGCATTGCCGGATACGACGTTTAGCTTTTTCTCAATGGTTACCATGGCTGCCGGGACACTAAAGTCCTGGCAGCCATGGTAAAGTGGAGCGGGGAAGCAGCATACTTACCGTCTGTGCGGCTCCCGGGGCGCTCCAGAGTGACGTCAGGGTGCCCCAGGCGCATGGCACGTCATCCATGCGCATGGGGCGCTCTGACGTCACTCTGGAGCGCCCCGGGAGCCGCGCGGACTGTAAGTATACCGCTCCCCGCTCCTACTATGGCAACCAGGACTTTAATAGCGTCCTGGGTGCCATAGTAACACTGAAAGCATTTTGAAGACTGATCCGTCTTCAAATGCTTTCAGTACACTTGCGTTTTTCCGGATCCGGCGTGTAATTCCGGCAAGTGGAGTACACGCCGGATCCGGACAACACAAGTGTGAAAGAGGCCTTAAGAGTGGGTACTACAGTGAATGGAGAGGTGCCTGTGCAAGTACGCATCTCTCCATTCATTGTCATGAGGCTTCCGATAATAACCAAATAAGGCTACTTTCACATTTGCGTTCAGAGCGGATCCATCTGAGACGGATCCGCTCATATAATGCAGATGATGGATCCGTTCAGAAAGGATGTATGGCACATCCTGTGGATTTCGCAGTAATGTCCAGATGGGAATAAACCTTTAATTCACGTTCTCTGTTTTATCAGAACATTTCCTTTGCCAGCAAGTGGTTGTCAACTTTTTCCTGGCCAGGAACGCTGTCAGGTGTATGCTAGATATCTCTTCCCACACTGATGTGAGATATTTCTATATTTATACTCTGTCTTCACTGATGTCCTATTAGAAGCCCTCAGGGAGTCATGTTTGTACAATTATGTATAAATATGATGATTGGACTTTTCCTTTTATTCAAAAGCAAAACTAAAAGGGTAGACTTGCACGTAGGCAGCTGACGGCCCATGTTACAAAACCAGTCGCTCTCTGAAGGGTGGAAGAAGGTGCAAAACATAATTATTACTGAGAAAACTATTTTAGACTTTTGCACAGAGCTATGTATGCTTTTTATATCCCAGCCTCCCCACAACACCCAGTCTGTCCTAAATCTCAGACCCCTCTAATGTACCTATGGCATGGGATATGGGCTGGCCCCTCTAAGTATGTGTGAAGTTAAAAAAGAAAATGATACATGGTTTTCAAAAATTTTAATAAATAAAAATCTAGAAAGTGTAGGGTGCATTTGTATTCAGCCCCTCGGAGTCAGTACTTTGTAGGACCACTTTTTTCTGCAGTTACAGCTGCAAGTCTTTTGGGGTATGTCTCTACCAGCTTTGCACATCTAGAGGCTGAAATTTGTGCCCATTCTTCATTACAAAATAGCGCCAGATCAGTCAGAACGGATGGAGAGCGTCTGTGAATGTCAATTTTCAAGCCTTGCCACAGATTCTCAATGGGATGTAGGTCTGGACTTTGACTGGGCCAGTCTAACACATGAATGTGCTTTGATCTAAACCATTCCATTGTAAATCTGGCTGTATGTTTAGGGTTGTAGTCCTGATGGAAGGTAAACTGCCGTCTCAAGTCTTTTGCCGCCTCTATCAGGTTTTCCTCCAGGATTGCCCTGTATTTAGCTCCATCCATCTATCCATTAACTCTGACCAGCTCCCCTGTCCCTTCAGAAGAAAAGCACCCCACAGCATGATGCTACCACCATGTTTCATGTTGGGAATGGTGTGTTCAGTGTGATGTGCAGTGTTAGTTTTCTGCCACACATAGCATTTTGCATTTAGGTTAAAAAGTTCAACTTTGATCTCCTCTGACCAGAGCACCTTCTTCCACATGTTTGCTGTGTCCGCTACATGGCTTGTGGCAAACTGCAAATGGGACTTCTTATGGCTTGCTTTTATAAATTGCTTTCTTCTTGCCACTCTTCCATAAAGGCCAGATTTGTGGAGCACATGACTAATAGTTGTCCTCTGGACAGATTCACCCACCTGCGCTGTGTATCTCTGCACCTCCACCACAGTGTCCATGAGCCTCTTGGCTGCTTCTCTAATTAGTGCTCTTCTTGCCTTGGCTGTCAGTTTATGTGGATGGCATGTCTTGTTAGGTTTGCAGTTGTGCCATACGCCTTCCATTTTTGGATGATGGATTGAACAGTGCTCAGTCAGGTGTTAAGACCTTGGGATATTTTTTTATAACATAACCCTGCTTTAAACTTTTTCACAACTTTTTCCCTGTCTGGTGTGTTCTTTGGCTTTCGTGATGCTGTTTTATTATTATTATTTATTATTAAAGCGCCATTCATTCTATAGCGCTGTGCATATGATAAGGGGTGCACATACATAATACAGACAATGGCATTAATCATGAACAAGACGAGTTACAAACTGGTACAGAAGGAGAGAGGGCCCTGCCCGTGAGGGCTTACAATCTACAAATTTGATCACTAATGTTCTCTAACAAACCTCTGAAGCCTTCACAGAACAGCTGTAGTTATACTGAGAATTAATTACACACTGGTCGACTCTACTACTTTACTAATTAGGTGACTTCTGAAGGTAATTGGTCACATTGGATTTAATTTAGGAGAATCAGAGTACAGGGGGTTGATTACAAATGCACACCACACTTTTCAGATTTTTATTTATTAAAAATTTTGAAAACCATGTATTATTTCCTTTTCACTTCACACATACTTAAAGGATAACTGTCATGTTTTCATCAAAAAATCTATTTTAGCATATGTTACTGCTGCAGCAGCATTATGCATAAAGCAATCTTCAGTTTCTTCACATACCACCGTTTTCATTGAGTTTTCCCCTTAGTTACGGCTGTCTTGAATCATACAATATGAGGATCTTTTCAAGATGGCTCCTCTGCCAGTTCTCCGAGGCCAAAACTGCCTTCTCTTACTTGCCATACACACTTGCTGTAGTCAGCAGCTTCCTGCCAGCCAATCAATTGGTTTACTGGGAGACACGCCTCCTCACTCTGAAGCCTAATGCAGCCATGCAGTGTGACGGACCGCCCCTCTGTCTTCTGTTTACATTAAGTTGGGAGACAGATGAGCCCTAGCAACGGTCTTTTAAGGGAGCAGTGGAAAGGGACAGGAGAAATTAATGAAAGCTGTTATTATAAGGTAATTACAGATCTTTTGGCAATCATTGACAGACTAACTCAGGTGCCTAGCTCTAATAAACTAGCAAATAAAAATAAAAATATGACTGTTATCCTTTAATATTTTGCATTGGTCCCATAAAATACATTTTAGTTTGTGAGTGTAAAGTGAAAAAAAAAAGTGGAAAAGTCAAAGGGATATGAACACTTTTTCAAGGCACTGAAATGCGAAAACCAAATATTTCTGCTACCGTTTAAGGTTACTTTTTTTTTTTTTTTTAAGTAGAAGAAATAAATCCTATATATGATAAATATTTTTTAACACTCTAAAGAGTCCAGAAAAATAGATTGTACAAGTGTCTGTCTGTGCTAGAAGAGACTTTTTCCCAAACACTCCATTTTTACAATGTGTTCCCTCAAATAGATGGTTTCTTCCATAATATGGCACAGGAGCTGCAGCTGCACCATCTCCAGTGTAAGCCGGCTGTGATATAGAGCCGGGCTCCCACTGAACAGCTGAGATCGGAGTTAACTACTTTCTGGATGGTTTATGCCTTAGATGACATGGTCGATATGGATTGTGACATCTGGCTACTTTCACACTTGCGCTTTCTGCTATTGAGATCTGTCATAGGATCTCAATAGCGGGGGAAAATGCTTCGGTTTTGTCCCCATTCATTGTCAATGGGGACAAAACTGAACTGAACGAAACGGAATGCACCAGAATGCATTCTGTTCCATTTGGCTGCGTCCCCATCGCGGACAGAATAATGCTGCAAGCAGTGTTTTTCTGTCTGCGATGTGGTGCGGAGCAAGACGCAATAGAAAACGGATCCATCCCCCAATGACTTTCAATGGAGTTCATGACGGATCTGTCCTTGCTATGTTAAAGATAATACAACCGGATCCGTTCATAACAGAGGCAGATGGTTGTATTATCAGAACAGAAGCAATTTTGCTGATCCGTGATGGATCCAGCAAAAATGCTGGTGTGAAAGTAGCCTAAGGGGTTTGATAGGGTAACTGACAAAGCCATCTGCACCAGCAACATGATTGTAGGGTTCTGATGGTTGCCATGACATCCAGGAGACCTGACAGTGGTATCCCATGGCTGCCACCTTAGTACTCATATTAGGCCCTGCCAGCCATAATACACTACAATACATATGTATTGTAGTGTATTATACCCACAATCATTTCCTTAGTGGTGAAGTACCCTAGACGTAAATAAAAATGTAAAGAAAACATTAATAAAATATATAAAACCAAAAACACACTATGTGTCTCCATTAAAAATGAATTATTAAGCAATTAAAAATCTAATAAAGTACACTTAATTGGCATTACCACACTCGTAATGCCCCAACCAATTAAATTATCCTGTTAGAAGCATAATGGCCACCATAAAAATAAAAAAGTACAAGATTTACTATTTTTCTTATCTCGCGTTCCAAGAAATGGAATAAAAAGGGTGCATACAGCTGTGTCGATGTAAAAAAAAAAAAAAAAAGCTATGGCTCTTGGAATGCAACAAATAAAAAAACTGCAAAACAAAATGCTTGATAAATGAGATCCCGCCAAGGAGACAGAATGCCACGGGTGCTTTATTATTACCACAAGATAAAAACAGATTAACAGCGTGTAGCAAACAACATAGTGAGGCCTGGCCAGACTTCTCATCTGACCCTTGGAAGAAGACCAACACCAGGGTCAGCTGAGAAGTTTGGCATGTCACATTCTTTTGTTTGTATGTATCAACTATTGGCTTCTTCAGTGTAACCCTGCCCAGAAATGTTAGATCCCTTGTGAGATGTTACTTTATAAGGTTTTCCCTCCTTATAAAGTGGTGGCTTATTGGTGGGATATACCATCACTGGGACAGCCACATTCCGGAGAATGAGTTTAGCACTGCATCTCCTCTAGGTATTTTCCTGCTGAGTTGGGCCACTGGACACCCACCTTGCTGGAAACTACAGCCTGTCCCCTTCAACTGAATGGGGCTGAACTGTTTAGGGGACCAACAGTGAAAGAGAACGCAGCACAGGATCTGTAGGGGGTTCCAGAGATTAGACCTCCATAGATCATAAAGCGATAGCATGTCCTGACGATATACCAGAAGTTTATAAAATGGAAATACTCCTTTAATATACGTGAGTCATTCTATGACTCCTCTTATGTTATTACTTGAACTGTCCATAAAGTTACCCCTGTCTGCCAGGCAGCGCTGGGGACTAAAGGATCAGTTAGAATTTGATTTATTTTTCTGCTTTCAGCACTCTTACAAATACCGTAAATAATATACAATACTTTAGTCATATGTACATATTAAAGGGGTGCTCTCACTATATGGCATGGCTGCTTTCGTAACACCCATAGAACTGATTGTGAACATCCAACAACCAAATGCTGAGTAGTCTGACCCTACAGTAATTCTCTCTTCTGTTTGTACCCTAATCTATATTATGTGTGTAAGGAAGAAGCAGGGGTGGAGTATGACTGCAGGATCAGACTATGCATGGTTTGTTGTCTGCTACCAAGGAGATGACTAGGTCCCAATAAGAACTGTAGGCACAAAACCATAACGTTGCTTCGTTAAAATGTGGACATAGCCTGTCACTGCCTGACAATGAACGTAATGCAGCCAGTTATCAGATGTCGGTGGCGATCTTTACAACTAGGAATGAGAGGGAACCACCAGCTTGCCCAATGTCCCATATCTAGGACAAGTCAATATAGTACTCTAAATAACTAAAGGGGCTTTTCCAGGAGTAGAAGATTGGTGACCATTCCTCAGGATAGGCTATCCATATCAAGACGGTAGGGGACTCCTGGCACACCCGCTTACCCGATCAGCAGTTTGAAAACACTGCACTGCTCCAGTGAGCCTCTTCCTGGGCCAGTGATGTCACGTTGTGCAGCTCAGTCCCATTCAAGTGAATGTATATCCAAAATCAGACGGTCCACAAGTGGGTTTGAAAAACTTATTTAATGATTAAACAACATGTTTCAAAGTCAACAGACTCCTTTATCAAGTCTATGAGGAGCTAAAATGTGAGGCTCTTTGCTGGAAGGCAACTGGTACCCACATTTAGACTCTGTGTAGACCAGGGTCGGATTGGCCATAGACCTTACAGGGAAATTTCCCGGTGGGCCGATGCCCAGGGGGCCACCTGGGCCTTCCTCACGGCCGGCTAGTGGAAGTTCTTGGCGATGCGGGCAGTAGTTTCTGATGGACTGTGGTATTTGGCTCTGTTGGGGTGGTATAATGTGCCACAATATGGTATTGCTGGCTCTGCCTTCCATCATTTTGGACCTGTCTACAAGACAGGGCCATTTTTAGAATTTTTTTCCAGTGCCATTTTAAGTTCCCAGTCCGCCCCTGGTGTAGACTATATAGACTGTGCTTGGTATGTTTTGAGGAGGCCTCAGTGCTCACCAGAGCAAAAAAAAACTTCAAAGTGATATCAAGTGTTTATTTCTGTACCCGGCTATTGTAGTTGTGTATCATTCCTAATATTACATTGAATCTGAGTATTGACATTATATAAAAAAAAATGTATGTTTTTATTTTTGAGACAAATCAACAGTTTCTTCAGACAGTGGGTGACCAGCAAATGGAAATCAACCAACTTCAAAAACAGCTAAGGTATTGTATGGGCAGATTTCTATGGATGTGGAGAAGTCTGTTTGTAAAGTACCGTTTAGATAATGCAGTATTAGGAGCCCGAACCATGGACAGCCGTGGAGAATAGCAAGTCTAAGTAAGGGCTGTAAATTGTCTGATATATAGATTGTACAGTGTAATTATGAACTAATGTGATGGACGATTTCTGCACGTTTGTGACTATTTAGTTGTGCTTTTTCCTTATGTGCCGCATATTTCACAGATTGCTCTGAGTCTAAGAGTACAAACTGTGCAGATGCTTTCTCACAGTATGTGGGTGTCGTAATAGCCTATTTATTTGGTCCAATGTATGTTAACAGGCAAGCCAAATTGGATGTAAAAGTAGGAACTATGAAAGCTGAAGAAATGGCTACAGTTGTAAAATCATTTGAAGAGCAGGTGAAAAGAAAGGTGAGTCATGAATTACGGTATGTTTTTTTAGGTTGACCATAGATGAAGTGATGATAGTGGAGGACAAACTGGAACCTGTCAGTGCAGGAGATCAATGAAAGATGGGGTGTTGGAGTGTGGTAAAAGTGTCACACACATTAGATATTTGGTAAAGGATCCAGGATTACCTATGGCATCCACAAACAATTTACGGTTATTATTATTACGGAGGTAGCTCTGCTCTGGGAGGAAGTAGACAAACAGCAGACTGGAAGATGGACACGAGGCTGAGCACATCAGCAAAAAGTTAGCACCTCCTAGACAACCACTTTAAGTTCGGTAGACCCCTTTGAAAGAATTTGGAGAGTTATCATGATGCACAAACCATGTAGGCCCAAATAGCTGAATTACCAACAAGCAGTGGGATGGCTGTACAGCGTTCTGATCCCAACATGGCTGCTGATGGAGGGTCATATGACCCTATCCATACTTCAGTCTCCTCCATTGAACTGCACTGCTCATGTCAAGGAAAATTAATGCAGTTCAGTGGAGACCACTAATGGACGGATGGGGTCATATGGCCCTCCCTCATTGGCCGTGTTGGGAACAGAATGCCGCACAGCTGAGGATGTGGACCGGTGTATGCCATCAGGCAGCTGTTGTGAAAGCAGGGAACTGGGCAGATGTTCTCCATACATTATATTAGTAAGTTACTTTACGTGCTATTCCCATGCATGATTAAGGCTACTTTCACACTTGCGGCAGTGTGATCCGGCGGGCAGTTCCATCGTCGGAACTGGACGCCGGATCCGCCGATCTGCCGCTGACTGAAAGCATTTGTGAGACGGATCCGGATGCGGATCCGTCTCACAAATGCATTGCAAGGACGGATCCGTCTCTCCGCTTGTCATGCAGACAGACGGATCCGTCTTGTACATTTTTTTCACATTTTTACCGACCTGCGCATGCCGGAACGAATCCGGCATTCCGGTATTCTGAATGCCGGATCCGGCGCTAATACATTCCTATGGGAAAAAATGCCGGATCTGGCGTTCAGGCATGTCTTCAGTTTTTTTCGCCGGAGAGAAAACCGTAGCATGCTGCGGTTTTCTCTTTTGCCTGATCAGTCAAAACGACTGAACTGAAGACATCCTGATGCATCCTGGACGGATTGCTCTCCATTCAGAATGCATGGGGATAAAACTGATCAGTTCTTTTCCGGTATAGAGCCCCTGTGACGGAACTCTATGCCGGAAAAGAAAAACGCAAGTGTGAAAGTACCCTAAGAGTGGCCAAGCCCTTTAGACAGTAATGGCATATCCTTCTGTTGGGTTTGAGTGGTGGGAATGTAATATCTAGGACCTCCAGGTGATGAGCCCATGGATGGTCAGTGGCACTCCTGCAGATGGTGCCTCCTATTCACCATTTACACATGCACGGTGGCTTGCCTCTATGGCCAGCTGTCCCTGGCAGGGCTAACGAGTCTGCTTATCGACATTGCTGCCCATCCTTGAATCATCATGGAGACCCAGAGGTCCGAGTTAGCTATGTATTTTATTATTATTATTATTATTAGCTGTTACTGTATCAAATGAATATTTTTCTATGTGCCGCTCTTTTTGTGGAGTTGAATTGCACTTCATTGCGTGAACAACCTCTCTAATAGCAGATCTGTGAAATCCTAATCCAGCATCTGCCCTGTCTCATTACTGATAAGACGGTGGATGTTTCACTTCAGACAATAGCCCCCGAAGGGGCAGCAATGAGTAAAGAGCTATGCCTATCTGGGTCTTAATGTCTGAAGCTGGTGCTAAGAAATCAATAAGTAAACATTGTGAGCTATGGAAATGTGTATGTGATGAGGGTTTTCTGCAGTCCTTCCAGCTCATAATGAGCAGAAATAGATCCAGGTGCTTTTGTTAGTGCTGAAAATAGGTTATGTAGAATGTGTTCTCTGTAGGAGGAAGAGGTGTCGGTAGCCCGGGGCAAGGAAGACGCGTCAGACAAACGGGTGCAACAGCTTCAGACCGCAGTAACGCAATTAGAAACCAGGTAATGACTGCGATGCTGAATATAAAGCTATTCACTTCCATGCATTCAGGCAATAACATGGGGCATTAATGAGCGCGCTTTGTGTGAGCAATTGGTTTCATGTCATCTCTTGATTATAAGATATAGTCCCCGATACTGTATAGGGATAATGCAGTGTTATTTTTTGCCTCGTCTGTGTTAACGGAACACTAATATATGACATTGTGTTAATAAAAAGTCCCAAAATTTGCAATTTAAAGTTAAGACCACAGGTTTTACTATGTAATTGAAGAGGGCCTGTCATAATGAGCGTGGCATCCGGAGTACAGACCGCATGTTATAGAGCAGAAGGATGTATACATTTTATGGGAAATGATATAAACTATATTTTACTGAAAAGTTTTTCTTCAAGTACTCTAGCTCCCATTCCTCCTTGAATAGTTTTTTTTTTAAATCCAAATTGACCTCATTTGCAGCATTTTCTTATCCCCCATGCTTGAATCCTACTTTCTAGTTTGTCATGTGACTGCTGCTGTCTCATCCTGTCATGTGACTGCTGCTGTCCCATCCTGTCATGTGACTGCTGCTGTCCCATCCTGTCATGTGACTGCTGCTGTCCCATCCTGTCATGTGAATGCTGCTGTCCCATCCTGTCATGTGACTGCTGCTGTCCCATCCTGTCATGTGACTGCTGCTGTCCCATCCTGTCATGTGACTGCTGCTGTCCCATCCTGTCATGTGACTGCTGCTGTCCCATCCTGTCATGTGACTGCTGTGTCTCCGGGACTTTGATTCATAGAGCCAGGAAATGTAAATGTGATCCCGCCTGCCTGGCCCTGTCAATCAAAGTGCAGAGGGTGCAGCAATTGCAGAGAGAGCAGAGCCTCTAGGTGTAACAGTAACGCCCCCGTTGCTCCTAGAGGCTCATTTGCAAATAGCAAGGTTTTTCATTCTTCTCAGTAATGCAGGCACGTATGAACATGTTGGGCATGCACACTGCTGCTCCATTCATGTCTATGGGCGTTCCGGAAATAGCAGCGTGCTGTACTCGACTGTCTCCAGAACTTCCATACACATCAATGTACTGGCTGAGCACATGCCAGACTTGCCACTCTGTTCATTTTGGGGGCCCCCTAGGGGTATAGGGTCCCCCGTCTCATGATAGGTGGTGGTCCCAGCAGTAGGCCCGCCCCACCGATCCAATAGTTATCCAATATCCTGTGGATAGGGGGTAACTTCTCACAGCCAGAATACAGCTTTAGGGCTCGTTCACACGAACGTGTCAAGCCCGTGCTGTGGACCGCAAATTGCAGTCCGCAAATGCATGGGAATCGCAGACCCATTCACTTGAATGGGTCCGCGATCCTTCCATTCCGCAAAAAGATAGAGCAAGTCCTATCTTTTTGCCGTGCGAAAGCACGTAAACGGAACCCCAGAAAGCACTCTGTAGTGTTCTGTTCCGTTCCGCATCTCCGGATTTGCGAACCTATTGAAATTAATGGGTCCGCATCCGTGATGCAGAATAGCCATCGGAACTGTGCCCGTGTATTGCGGATCCGCAAATGCGGTCCGCAATACGGCAACGGGCAGCACACGTTGTGTGAATGAGCCCTTAATGATATAGTAGTTAAAGGGATTGTTCAAAGGGTATAACATATAAAAAAAAAAATTATTCTGGGGTAATTCTGGGGCACAATGGTGCAATTTCATCAACAGATCTGTCTCTCAACTAATGGCTTTTCAATACTATAGCATGTCGACCTGTGCTCATATAAATGATAGTACTGTATGGGAGGAACGATCCTTAGTGCGATCATTCATCCTGTGCAGTTTGCATATTGTCGTTAGCCCATCCCTGTCCCTGACATGAGTGAACGTGCTTCTGGCAGACAGTGAAGCTTTAGCTCACTTCTCGGCTGATCACCGGGCATGATTACACGAGGCAGTGAATGGGATTGAAGGTTGTTCGGCTGGTCACTAGCCCCTATAAAAGGGCCTTTACTGCGGAAGCCCCCTGGTGTACTTTAAGACCGAATACATGAAAACTGTGCACCATTTTTATAAATTTGGTGCAACCACACAATGCAAAACCAGACTTAAAAATGGCCTAAAACCATCTTAAATGATAATTGTCCCCCTGTGTTTCCTTCAAAGTGGAGCACCCAAAAATGGATTTCGGTTTTACATCTACATCTCGGATCTGTAACATTACTGCCATTGCACTGATGCAGACAAAACTATTTCCGGGCAGTGATGAGTACTGTATTTCAATATGCAACTGTGTTGTTGGAGTTAATTTCCGTTTTTTGTGTATATGCCGTTGTATAGTTTGTTTTTGGTATGTCACATCTCCTGTGCACACTGCAGAAGATAGTCCTATGCGGACTAGCAATGTGCTGCTGCCCTTCTCCGCTGACCTTTTTGCCTATGACAATTGCTGCTAATAGATCTGTGCTGTGGATGGAGGACATAGTAAATTCCATACGAAGAAAAGAATAAAATCAGGTCTGATCAAATGGTTCTACCGTCACACTGGATGTAAAGAAATCGGTGGACGTTTAGTACATGACCTATTTTGACCCGTTCTGTCACAGTATTGTGAATGTTACTTTATGGTCATCCACCATAACGCTCGATTTTCTATACAAAGGCTGAAGGCAGCAGTGCAAGATGTAGAACAGTTAAAAGGAGAAAAAGCACGATTAGAAAAGCACCTTGGGGAGCTGCAGACAAGATATTCCGAATTGGAGGTTGAAAAATATGAAGCGGTTTCCAGAGTGCGTGACAGTTTACAGATCGTAGAAGAAGCCAATCTACAGAAGGACCAGGTAAAGCCATACATTCTAGTCACCCATCAGATTTCAGGTGACAGTTGTGATTCACAGGTGTGATTCTGGGATATGTTCATAGAAGCAGAGCTGTAGACAAGCCAACTGAAGCTTCTGCTGAGTCCGCAACTACGTACACTATGTGACACTTCAAAACTCGCTTTCGTAAATGTGGTTCCAGATTCCTCAAACATGGCAAAACTAAACAGATCAAATGCTTTATGTAGCGTATTTTTCACCCTATGAGAAGCACCAGCCCATAAGACGCACCAGCCCATAAGACGCACCTAGGATTTAGAGGAGGATAATAAGAAAAAAAATTTTTCATTAGACCTCAGGTCAGACCAGCAATCAGACCCCCAATGTTAATCAGAACCCAGCTGACAGCCCCAATCAGACCCCCAATGTTAATCAGAACCTAGCTGACAGCCCCAATCAGACCCCCAATGTTAATCAGAACCTAGCTGACAGCCCCAATCAGACCCCCAATGTTAATCAGAACCTAGCTGACAGCCCCAATCAGACCCCCAATGTTAATAAGACCTCAGATCAGTCCCCCAATTAGACCTCAGCTCAGACCCAAATGTGAATGACCCCCAATCGGACCTCAGACAAGAGCCCCAAAATAAATAGGACCCCCCCATTCAGACCTCAGATTGGCCCCCATGTCTCTCATCGTCCCCCATTGCCTCATATCAACCTCCCATGCCACAGAGCACATAAAATATAAATATAATATACCTACCTTCTGCAGACGCCGCCACTCCTCTCCTTCAGTGCTCTTCCTGCCATCGGCTGTACTGTGACCTGAGGCGCACAGCGTGAGATCACAGAGCACCCTCATGCTGTGCGCGGCCACAGCCGAGGACCAGGAAGCGGTTACTGCAGAGTCTTCCCTACTTCACGGTCCTCCGGTCCGCTTTGGAAAAAAAATGTGTCTCTTATGGGACGAAAAATACGGTACTTGAAAATGCATCTGTATGATCCTCATTGGTCTCATAATAAACTGAGTTAAAGGGTTTGTTTGGCCTAGGAGTCGGCTACCCCAGTTGTTGTACCTGTGTACCTGTCCATGGTTCCACCATTCATTCACAACTGCCCCATTCCCAGCTGCTTCTGGTCCCTGTCAGACCGGAAGTGGCTTGGTCCCATGACTGCTGTGGTGACCTGTCAATAGCAGCAACATATAATTCTAACACATGTGACCACTGAGGTCAGTGACTGGCTGCAGTAGTCACGAGACCAAGAAATGGGGGAACACCATTGAACGGAGTTTGGAATACTGCCCTTCCTTTTGTTTTGTATCACATTTTATATATACGTAGAATTATTTGAGTAAGATAGGAGATACAAGGAATACTTTTCACGCACTGGTCCGCAGTCGGTCCGTACTCACATTTCTGCTGATTGTTACTGGGAACAGTCAACAGGCTTGTCGACAGAAAATCTTTACTAGTTTGACTGAGCTCCTGATGCAGTGGTACAGTGTTAGCTGCTTCTGCATCAGATTACTGTTAAGTTTCTGTGAATGACTACCCTCAATGCGTATCACCAGAACAACACACTGAGCAGGGAACGCTGGGAGATTTCAGCTCTAAAGTCTGCTGAACAGTAAATGGAGCTCTTAAGTGTAACGCAAACACTGCATGTTAAAGGGGTTGTGGCAGAAAAAATATTCTACATTTTGTAACCCAGCACTTTTTGTAATTTTATGTAACAAAAAATTTAAAATAGTCCTTGAGTTATTCAAGAAAATGTATCTGTATAGCACCACCTGCTGTTTGTTATTGTCCTTATTACTTGTCCACCTCACTGAGGTGGTCGCACGAGCTCAGTTTACATCTTTAACTATCATTAGCTATATCTTCTGTGAGAAGCCTTGGCGTTTACAGGGAAAGAGTAGATTTGGATTTCGAGTTGCTGTCTACTGTAGTACTGGTCTTATCTTTGCACTTTTAGTATTGTCTGATGGATCAGGGCTTCTAAAAGCCTGTCGTAGCTAAGGAAATGGGAGTTAAACAGACCATGATGAAGCATATTTTTGAAATTGCATCTGTAATTACCGAGACCTGTTTGTTAATCTCCTTCATATAGACATTATGTCACTTTGTTTGTGCATTAGCTGATTCCTGCTGACACTCCGCCATTAATTAAATAATTAATGTGTTTCCTAGCATGGGATCTTATGTTAGTGTCACTCCAATTTGCGTAATTGCTACCAAGTCTACTGAAGAACACCAGACTTCTGGCTCTGGCCCAGTAGTAAATGAAAACCTTGTTCAAGGGAGGTCAGAAATTGCAAGCGGTGGGAGGTTTGTTGCTGACCTCAGTTATATTCATGGGATTCTGTCTTCTAAGTGTTAAATAGCCACCTTGTCCTTTATGTCACACAGCCTTCCATTCAATGTATTTTACTAGATAAAGTATTTCTTAGGTCCAGACTTTCTCCAATGTCAAGAGAACTATGCTAAATTCCCATATTTGATCTCTTGCAAAGGACTCTTAAAGGGGTTGTGTCAAATTTAAAATCATAGCCCTATCCTGTGGATAGTGAAATCTTGGGCACATGCTGCTCCATTCAGATGGTGAAACAGGACCCCTGTTCTCAGGATTATGGGATCCCTTTGGCCCACTGATTAGATTTCTATTTACACTAGCAGAAGGACCCCGCTTCCCACGGGTATACTTCATCTATTTCATTTTATGTTTCCGTGTGTCGTAAAAAGATATCAACAGTTTCCCCATAACAGTGACCTCTACAGCACCCGCCCCTTTTAACAGTGACCTCTACAGCACCCGCCCCTATAACAGTGACCTCCACAGTACCTGCCCCCTTTAACAGTGACCACCCCTTTAACAGTGACCACCCCTTTAACAGTGACCTTCACAGTGGCTGCCCCTTTTAACAGTGACCTCCACAGTGGCCGCCTCTTTAACAGTGAACTCCACAATGTCTGTCATTTTAAGTGCCCGCCCCTTTAACAGTGACCTCTACAGTGCCCGCCCCTTTAACAGTGACCTCTACAGTGCCCGCCCCTTTAACAGTGACCTCTACAGTGCCCGCCCCTTTAACAGTGACCTCTACAGTGCCCGCCCCTTTAACAGTGACTTCCACAGTTCCCACCCCTTTAACAGTGACCTCCACAGTGCCCGCCCCATTATCATTGACCACCCCTTTAACAGTGACCTTCATAGTGGCCACCCCTTTAACAGTGACCTCCACGGTACCTGCCCCTTTAACAGTGAACTCCACAGCGCCCTACCGTTTAATAGTGGCCCCTGCCCCCCATGCATGTAGCAGTGTAGTTGTGCCATCATACGTCATATGACTGAATAGTTAAGGACCTGTGAACTGCTAAAACCTGTGATCAGTTGTTATGGCAACCTGGAGTAGGACCTGCGAGCTTCTATTGGCTGATAAGGGACATGTGACCGTGTTTATGGCGGTCAGTTGGGATATGAGTGAAAGACTTGCAGGCTTCTATCGGCTAAGTACATTTTTTGGGATCATCTCAGGAACAGTAAGTCCTAGAGAGTGACAGTAGTAATTCCCTCTCTGTGCCCCTTCCCAGAAGTAATTCCCTCTGTGCCCCCTTCCCAGTAGTAATGCCCTCTCTGTGCCCCCTTCCCAATAGTAATGCCCTCTCTGTGCCCCCTTCCCAGTAGTAATGCCCTCTCTGTGCCCCCTTCCCAGTAGTAATGCCCTCTCTGTGCCCCCTTCCCAGTAGTAATGCCCTCTCTGTGCCCCCTTCCCAGTAGTAATGCCCTCTCTGTGCCCCCTTCCCAGTAGTAATGCTTACATTGTGCTTAATAAAAGTGTTAATAAAATAAAAACCAGTAACTGCTCACCTTGTCCTATTCCTGATGGTCGGGTCCCCTGCGAGCACAGATTGTGCTGCAGCACTGTGTGGGAGGAGAGCACACATCTGGGCCTGCACGATCCTCCTACACAGTCCAGCAGCTCGGTCTATGCCTGCAGGGCTGAATGGTGAAGCAGGGAGCAGACTGCTGGAGGAGGAAAGGAGCGCAGGCAGCTGAGTGGTCATTAAGTGAAAGGACCACCAGCTTCCGAGCTCCCTAGCAATGAGCGCTTCCACCTGTAGTGATGGAAGCGCTGATTGCATCTGGAACCCTCCTGGCACCTGGGGTGAACCACCCCCTCCTTAGCACACTACTGCTAACAGGACAACTGGAAAGTGCTTGTCCAAAGTAGACGACCCCTTCAAGTGTTTTTAATTTTTTTATCCAGCTTTTTTAAAATTACTATTAGGCTCCATTCACACGTCATTCCTATGGGGCAGCACGATGTTCTGTCCGGACACGGAATTGCGGGTCCGCACTTCCGTTCCGCAAAAAAACAAAACATGTTCTATTCAGTTGCGGACAAGAACAGGCATATTCTATTAGTGCCGGCAATGTGCGGTCCGCAAAATGTGGAACACACATTGCTGCTTTCCATGTTTTGCGGCTCCGTCGATCCGCAAAACACGTTGCGGACGTGTGAATGGAGCCCTAGAGTGTTTAGTGTGTAATTTCTTCTCCGCACGGAGCAATCATTTCTTGCCTGCATGTCTGGTAGTTCAGTACAATATACAATGGATATTTCTTATACAAGGATTGTTGTTTCTTATGTAACATATTGTGTGACCTGTCGAGTAACGTTCTCTATCATTTGCAGGCACTTCTTAGAGAAAAGCAAAAGGAGGAAGAAATTCACACTATGAAACAGGCAACCGCTAAGATAATTCAAGAAGCTGCTGCAAGAACACGAAAGGAGGTAGCGCCCCTGCTGTAGTGCTGACTAACTAGTGAAATGTGCCCCCTCAGTAACAGGATGATAGCTGCTCCTCCATTCTGGTACTGTGCAGTCGGCACGCTTCTCCTTGTATTAATTGCTGTTCACATCACATCAAGAACCCTAGCTCGAGGAGCGTTCACATTAGCTTTCACACTCAGATGTAGAAATACATTGTTAGGCACAAAATCTGAGAGTTCGCTCCCTGTACAGCCGTAATAATAGGTGATAATGAGCGCTAACGAGGCGCCATGATAGTTTTCTTAAATATAGCATTTATCATAATTGGGAACAGTGAGATTTGTTATAATAATAAGTAAGGCTACTTTCACACTTGCGGCAGGACGGATCCGACAGGCTGTTCACCCTGTCGGATCCGTCCTTCCACTATTTCGCCGGACCCAGGCTCCGTCCCTATTGACTATAATGGGGACGGGGCGGAGCTCCGGCGCAGCACGGCAGTGAACGGCGAAAGGCCGCCGGACTAAAAGTCCTGCATGTCCGACTGGCTGCAGCTGCAGTACTGCGCCGGAGCTCTGCCCCGTTCCCATTATAGTCAATAGCGAAATAGCAGAAGGACGGATCCGACAGGGTGAACAGCCTGTCGGATCCGTCCTGCCGCAAGTGTGAAAGTAGCCTTAGTGTGCCATAGACTATAATGGTCTTACAGGCTCTGCACTGGGATATTAGCAAACCCCATCCTCTACATTATATTATGTTGTCTCAGAAGACAGGATTTTAGTTTAGCTTTTTTTGTACATGCACATATAGGGCACTTACTTTTCTCTTTCCCAGGTGGTATGTCTTCTGAAATGGCATGCTTATGTTAAAAATAACTGGGGCGATAGCATACCCATCTATCCCTGACGCTACTACAAGTAGTACTACAATACTACAGTGTACCTACAATATACACAGTTTAAAAGGAATGTTTTGTTTTTTTGTTTTTAAAACTCTTCCATGTCAGTATCCATACAGAATCTCACACAAGTGAGTACACCCCTCACATTTTTGTAAATATTTTATTATATCTTTTCATGGGACAACAATTATTTTCCAAAACTGTCTTTTGGGCATGGAGTTCACTAGAGCTTCACAGGTTGCCACTGAAATCCTCCTCCATGACGACATCACGGAGCTGGTGGATGTTAGATGCATTGTGCTTCTCCACTTTCCATTTGAGAATGCCCCACAGATGCCCAATAGGGTTTAGGTCTGGAGACATGCTTGACCAGTCCAGCACCTTTACCCTCAGTTTCTTTAGCAAGGCAGTGGTCGTCTTGGAGGTGTTTGGGGTCGTTATCATGTTGGAATACTGCCCTGCGGACCAGTTTCCAAAGGGAGGGGCTCATGCTCTGCTTCTGCTTCAGTATGTCACAGTACATGATGTCATTCATGGTTCCCTTAATGAACTGTACCTCCCCACAGCCGGTAGCACTCATGCAGCCCCAAACCATGACACTCCCACCTCCATGCTTAACTGTAGGCAAGACACACTTGTCTTTGTACTCCTCACCTGGTTGCTGTCACACACACACTTGACACAATCTGAACCAAATAAGTTTATCTTGGTCTCGTCAGACCACAGGACATTGTTCCAGTAATCATTTTCTTAGGGCTATTTCACACGAGCGGATGCCGTACGTGTAATCCGCTGCGTGAAAGAGTTCCAAGCCCCCTTCCGGACAGCAGAGACACGGAGCATTAAAGTATAACTGTCATTTTTTTATTTTATTTTTTGGAGTATTGGATTGTGATGATTAATATCTCCTTGGTGGCCCTATTTAAACTTTTCACTGTGTATTCAATTACCCCTTAATTACACAGTTTTTTTCCCTGTACTGCCTACTTTTACCTCTGCTTAAAATAGGGTTGCTAGGCATGGTCCTATCTGTTGATAGACGAGCACGCAGGGTGCAGGGTCACATTACTGACAGCCAGGGACTGTAAGTAAATTATTAAAGCCAGGTCCTCCCCAGCAGCTGATAACAGTGCCTGGGCTGTGTGCACTTCTCCCTGTCCCTGCGCTTGGCAGACGCTCCCTCACTCAGCAGAGCTGGAGAATGCATAGTGGAAGCAGCGCACAACAGGGAAGGGAGATCTGCCATCTGCTCAGTGTATAAATGAAAGCAACATGTGGTAAGAGGACCCCTTTGTGCTGCAGGAGATTAACCCTTTAGGGGGGAGGGCTCTGGGAGCGCGGCTTGGCACTCTTTCACGCAGCGGATTACCCACACGGCATCCGGTGGTGTGAAAGAGCCCTTAGTTTGCTTGTCTTCAGCAAACTGTTTGCAGGCTTTCTTGTGCATCATCTTTACAAGAGGCTTCCTTCTGGGACGACAGCCATGCAGACCAATTCGATGCAGTGTGCGGCATATCGTCTGAGCACTGACAGGCTGACCCCCCCCCCCACCCCTTTAACCCCTGCAGCAATGCTGGCAGCAGTCATACGTCTATTTTGAAAAGACAACCTCTGGATATGACGCTGAGCATGTGAACTCAACTTCTTTGGCCGGCCATGGCGAGGCCTGTTCTGAGTAGAACCTGTCTTGTTAAACTCTATGGTCTTGGCCACCGTGCTGCAGCTCAGCGTCGAGGTGTTGGCAATCTTCTTATAGCCTAGGGCGGCCATCTTTATGTAGAGCTACAATTCTTTATCTCAGATACTCAGTTCTTTGCCATGAGGTGCCATGTGGAACTTCCAGTGACCAGTATGAGAGCGATGACACCAAATTTATCACACCTGCTCTCCATTTACACCTGAGACCTTGTAACACTAACGAGTCACATGACACCGGGGAGGGGAAATGGCTAATTGGGCACAATTTGGCCATTTTCACTTAGGGGTGTACTCACTCTTGTTGCCAGCAGTTTAGATATTAATTGTGTGATGAGTTATTTTGAGGACACGCCAACTTTACACTGTTATACAAGCTGTATACTGACTTCTTTACATTGCATCAAAGTGTCATATTTTTATTTTTACAAAGATGTGAGGGGTGTACTCACTTTTGTGAGATACTGTATTTAATAAAAAAAATGATACCATCCTGCAATTTTGCACTAGGCCTAATAATAGGTCATGGGAGGTGGTTGACGGCCTCCCCTCTATGACTCTGCATACAGGGATAGCGGTCAGTCACTGATGGGACCTCCTCCTGGACTTCAAAAATGAGCAGGAATTTATATGAATGAAATACAAGTTTTACTGAATCTTTGCCACCAAATCTACTGTATATATCAATCTGCTCAGCTCCTCCTGCTCTAGAACATTGCCTGTTCATGATGATGGGTTCCCTGCAGGATTTTATTTGTTAAAAATGGTGAGAAAATATGTTCACCTTTTAAAAACATGATTTTTTTTTTTAAATAATAGGTCATTTTCTGATTACACATTCCCTTTAAAGCAGCCATGTACCATGGTTTTCAGAGGGTCATCTGCACCTTCTAATCATAGTGAAACAAAGATTTAGCCAAATTCCTTGGAGAGGGGAACTTTGCGAATGTGCAGATTCTGAGCTTTACAGCCATCTCATTAAATATTAAAGCTACAAAGCATTGCAAAACAAAAGTCCGGCAGCAATGAGAACTTTTAATGTTTTTTTTTTTGTTTGTTTTGTTTTTTTGCAGGACAGATATTTTTAAATTGAGCCCATTTTCCCGCAGTGCTGCCACAAGACGCCAGCGCTGTAAACTGTACACAATCAGCACTTAAAAGTGAAATAATGTTCAGCAAGTCACATACCGCAATTTTATGTCATTCACGATTTATATAGATCGTTTTAGCCTATGCAAGCAAAAAATTAAAACCGCTATATTTCTCATTTATATGATGGGATGTAAGAGTGGAACATTTCTACTATCTAGAATAAAAGGAAGCGCTGTATTTATTTCTGTATTCTGTAGGCACAGCAGTTTCGGTAGCAGTGTGCATGAAGAGGACATGCTGAATATAAGGCCCCATTATATTAAACCTTTTCAAACCTCCAACAAACTATTGCTTTGAAATGTCATGCAGTGAGGATCGAATGTAAAAGGGCTTGTACAGGAGGACAGAAAAAAGTCTGCTTTCTTCCAGAGGCAGCATCAATCCTGTGTTCACGGGTAGGATCCGGTATCTCAGTTCAGTTCTATTAATATGATTGACGCTGAGCTGCAATACCACACACAACCTGTGGACAGGTGTGGTGCTGTTCCTGGAAGAAGGCAGCCATGTTTTTCTATCAGGATAATTTGGCAGGGAGCGAACCCCTTCCTGCCGCTGATTGAAATCATAGTTTTCGGCATAGGCTCCTGCTAGAGGCACACTCGGTAGTAAATGTGAATATCCACGTGTTCATTTATACAGTGGCACAGTCGATATCGTGGATCTTTTCCTTCATTCAAACTGGACAATTATTATTAGAATTGATTGAAAATGAAGGTGTACGATGATTGGCCAGTGGACAGTCCTTTTAGGATATGGCCACACGTGGAGTAAAACGTGGCAGATTTTCCGCAGCGGAATTACGGGTGAGATTTTAAAAGTTCTCATCCACATACTGCGAAGCGTCTCTCCACCGGACTCCGCGGCGTAACTTGACATGCGGTGTGGATTTTGAATCTGCCGCATGTCATTTTATGTCAATGCTGAAGGTGAAATGTCCAGTGACTCTGCACCCTATAATTATGTCCGTCAGTTAGAGGGGTTGTCCAGCCTTCCTCAGGTTACTAGCTGTACCGGTACCACCTCTACCGATGAGCTAATGATGGCCTACCCTGATTATAGGCCATAACATAAAACCCCTCCACCCCCCAAAATGTGTACAACCCCGTTAGCTGCAGAATGATCTTTCTACCCCTGATTTTCTCAGATATAATAAATATCCAGGGAAATTGAATTTATTCAGAGCTCCATTTTCCTTACCTTATCCTAATAATATTCTGTTAGGAACCTCTGGAACATTCATATAGAGTGTGATCTATCTTGTCAAAGTCAAGCAAACACGGTGCGGTAGATGGAATGGACTAATGTGGTTATAGGAGCCCAAACACTATCTGACCCACCACTTCTTGTCCGCGGTAACTGGAAATAGACGCAATTCCCAGCTAATGTGTTTACCATGGCTTGTGTTCTATAAAACGTTTTTACTGGTTTCAGTGGTCAAGCATTTTACAGACCAAAGTCTGTGGGCCGTGTAGTATTTTGACAGTTTCAGAAGACCACCCATCTTGCAGATGCTTGTGCTAAAGATGGAAATAACTCCCCCATGCAGCAAATGAGGTGCTTTACCCGTAATCACACGGTGGATCTGTAGATGTTTTGTATGTCTATATATAAAACCTAGTAAAACCAGCATTTTTTGGGAGGCGTGTTTTACAGGCATTTTTGGGGGGTGGCGTTTTTTGTCACACATTTTTCTTGTGTTTTTTTTTTTTTCATATTATTTCCCCTTTAAGCCTCATGCACACGACAGTATTTTTTCACGGTCCGCAAAACGGGGTTCCGTTGGTCTGTGATCCGTGACCGTTTTTTCGTCCGTGGGTCTACCTTGATTTTTGGAGGATCCACGGACATGAAAAAAAAGTAGTTTTGGTGTCCGCCTGGCCGTGCGGACCCAAACGGATCCGTCCTGACTTACAATGCAAGTCAATGGGGACGGATCCGTTTGACGTTGACACAATATGGTGCAATTGCAAACGGCTCCGTCCCCCATTGACTTTCAATGTAAAGTCAGGAGTTAACCACTTCAGCCCCGCTAGCTGAAACCCCCTTCATGACCAGAGCACTTTTTACACTTCTGCACTACACTACTTTCACCGTTTATCGCTCGGTCATGCAACTTACCACCCAAATGAATTTTACCTCCTTTTCTTCTCACTAATAGAGCTTTCATTTGGTGGTATTTTATTGCTGCTGACATTTTTACTTTTTTTGTTATTAATCAAAATGTAACGATTTTTTTGCAAAAAAATGACATTTTTCACTTTCAGCTGTAAAATTTTGCAAAAAAAACGACATCCATATATAAATTTTTCGCCAAATTTATTGTTCTACATGTCTTTGATAAAAAAAAATGTTTGGGCAAAAAAAAATATGGTTTGGGTAAAAGTTAGTGTTTACAAACTATGGTACAAAAATGTGAATTTCCGCTTTTTTCCGCAAACTACTTCTCACACATATGGGCCCCTAAATTGCCAGGGCAGTATAACTACCCCACAAGTGACCCCATTTTGGAAAGAAGACACCCTAAGGTATGCCGTGAGGGGCACAGCGAGTTCCTAGAATTTTATTTTTTTTGTCACAAGTTAGCGGAAAATGATGATTTTTTTATTTTATTTTTTTCTCTTTTTTTCCTTACAAAGTCTCATATTCCACTAACTTGCGACAAAAAATAAAAAATTCTAGGAACTCGCCATGCCCCTCACGGAATACCTTGGGGTGTCTTCTTTCCAAAATGGGGTCACTTGTGGCGTAGTTATACTGCCCTGGCAATTTAGGGGCCCAAATGTGTGAGAAGTACTTTGCAATCAAAATGTGTAAAAAATGGCCTGCGAAATCCGAAAGGTGCACTTTGGAATATGTGCCCCTTTGCCCACCTTGGCTGCAAAAAAGTGTCACACATCTGGTATCGCCGTACTCAGGAGAAGTTGGGGAATGTGTTTTGGGGTGTCATTTTACATATAACCATGCTGGGTGAGAGAAATATCCTGGCAAAAGACAACTTTTCCAATTTTTTTATACAAAGTTGGCATTTGACCAAGATGTTTATCTCACCCAGCATGGGTATATGTAAAATGACACCCCAAAACACATTCCCCAACTTCTCCTGAGTACGGCGATACCAGATGTGTGACACTTTTTTGCAGCCTAGATTCCTTTTAGGAGAGCATTTTTTGACATTTGGATCCCAGACTTCTTCTCACGCTTTAGGGCCCCTAAAAAGCCAGGGCAGTATAAATACCCCACATGTGACCCCACTTTTGGAAAGAAGACACCCCAAGGTATCCAATGAGGGGCCTGGCAAGTTCATAGAATTTTTTTTTTTTTCGCATAAGTTAGCGGAAATTTTTATTTTATTTTTTCTCTCACAAAGTCTCACTTTCCGCTAACTTAGGACAAAAATTTTAATCTTTCATGGACTCAATATGCCCCTCAGCAAATACCTTGCGGTGTCTTCTTTCCAAAATGGGGTCAGTTGTGGGGTGTTTGTATGCCCTGGCATTTGAGGGTCTCCGCAATCATTACATGTATGGCCAGCATTAGGAGTTTCTGCTATTCTCCTTATATTGAGCATACAGGTAATGAGATTTTTTTTTCCGTTCAGCCTCTGGGCTGAGGGGAAAGGCGTCTGCCAGGACATAGAAGCTCCGCCCAACATCCATACCCACTTAGCTCGTATGCCCTGGCAAACCAGATTTCTCCATTCACATCAATCGATGTGGATGAATAAATCATTGCCGGGATTTTTTATTTTTTTTATATATACAAAGTGTTTGCCAAAGCATAGGAACGCCGCCTCCTCCTCAGCTCGTATGCCCCGGCAAACGTATCTTTTACAGCAGAGTAGAAATCTCGTCTTGCAGCGCCGCATACACGACTTGCGTGTAATCTGACAGCAGCGCAATGCTTCTGTCAGAATGTACATCAGTGCTGCAGCTAGTAGATCGGTTGGTCCACCTGGAAGGTAAAAAAAAGAAAAAAAAAAAAAAAGAAAAAAACAGGCCGCAACGCAATAATTTTATTAACTTTGGAACAGAACATGTAAACTTTAACTTTTTGAACTAAACATTAACGTGTTTGCTTACTGGTGTTTTTTTTTAGTTTTTTTTTGTTTTTTACCTTTATAGAACAAACCTCTCCTTCCCCATGGGTCAATGTACAAAGCGCAAATCGCCCAAAGATGTGGCGAAGTGCGTTATGCACTTTGTCCCAGGTGAAAGGAGACGTTTGCAGCAGCAGTGAGTGAATGGGCTCTAATAGCCCTGTGTGCCTGTCCTGGTGAGATGATCCCTATGCTAGGTGTACCTGTGTGTGGTACTTCCGGAAACACTCCCCTAAGCATAGGGCAGGGTGGTCAGGACAGTCAGGACAGAAATAGCGGGTGTCACGCCTTATTCCACTCCTGCTACAGACACGACATCTTTTTCGGGGTGACGGGTGGGTTGAGGTACCAGCAACGACATTGGGGAAATGTCGCTCGTGTAGATGGCTAACTACACTGGTGGATGGGGCCACGGAACCTCCTGGGTACAGGAGGTTCTCGATGACCTCTTCCTGAAATTTGAGGAAGGATCCAGTTCTCCCAGCCTTACTGTAGAGAACAAAACTATTATACAGAGCCAATTGAATTAAATATACAGACACCTTCTTATACCAGTGTCTGGTTCTGCGGGAAACTAAATACGGAGACAACATCTGGTCATTGAAGTCCACCCCTCCCATGTGAAGGTTATAGTCGTGGACTGAGAGGGGCTTTTCAATGACACGGGTTGCTCGCTCAATTTGTATTGTCGTGTCTGCGTGAATGGAGGAGAGCATGTAAACGTCACGCTTGTCTCTCCATTTCACCGCGAGCAGTTCTTCGTTACACAGTGCGGCCCTCTGCCCCCTTGCAAGACGGGTGCTAACGAGCCGTTGGGGGAATCCCGCGCGACTAGTTCGCGCGGTACCACAGGCGCCAATCCGTTCTAGAAACAAAAGCCTAAAGAGGGCCACACTTGTGTAAAAATTGTCCACATAAAGATGGTACCCCTTGCCGAATAAGGGTGACACCAAGTCCCAGACTATCTTCCCACTGCTCCCCAGGTAGTCAGGGCAACCGACCGGCTCCAGGGTCTGATCTTTTCCCTCATAGACACGAAATTTGTGTGTATAGCCTGTGGCCCTTTCACAGAGCTTATACAATTTGACCCCATACCGGGCGCGCTTGCTTGGGATGTATTGTTTGAAGCCAAGGCGCCCGGTAAAATGTATAAGGGACTCGTCTACGCAGATGTTTTGCTCAGGGGTATACATATCTAATTTTGGGTTGAAATGGTCTATGAGGGGCCGAATTTTGTGGAGCCGGTCAAAAGCAGGGTGGCCTCTGGGACGGGAGGTGCTGTTATCACTAAAGTGCAGGAAACGCAGGATGGTCTCAAATCGTGTCTTGGACATAGCAGCAGAGAACATGGGCATGTGATGAATCGGGTTCGTGGACCAATATGACCGCAATTCATGCTTTTTTGTCAGGCCCATGTTGAGGAGGAGGCCCAGAAAAGTTTTAATTTCGGAAACTTGGACTGGTTTCCACCGGAAAGGCTGGGCATAAAAGCTTCCCGGGTTAGCGGTTATAAATTGTGTGGCATACCGGTTTGTCTCTGCCACAACTAAGTCTAAGAGCTCTGCAGTCAAGAACAGCTCAAAAAATCCCAGGGCCGAACCGATCTGAGCTGTCTCAACCCGAACTCCAGACTGGGCGGTGAAAGGGGGAACTACAGGTGCGGCTGAAGTTGGGGACTGCCAATCAGGGTTTGCCAGCACCTCTGGGATTCTAGGGGCTCTACAGGCACGTCTTTGCGGTGGCTGCGACGGGGGTCACTACTGCACGTGCCACCGTACCAGCTTCAACTGCCCTTCTGGTGCTCGCTATGTTCTACGGCAGTGCTGGTACTAGGTCCAGGAAGGGCTGGGCTGCTGGTGTATGCCTCACCACGTAATCCGACAGCACCAGCCCCACTCTGCTGCTCTTGAAGCGGATCCTGCGCAACCTGCGGTCTAGCGACACGGGGCCGGGTACGCCTGGTGCTATCAGGGACCTCAGCCTCCTCGTCCGACCTTTGGGTCAGAGAGCCACTGCTTTCTACAGGTTCGTATTCTGACCCGCTAGATTCATCAGATGAGGGTTCCCACTCCTCATCCGACTGGGTCAGAAGCCTGTAGGCCTCTTCAGAAGAATACCCCCTGTTTGACATGTGGGCAACTAAATTTAGGGGTATTCCCTGAGACTACCCAAGAAAAAAAAAAGCAAGCCTGTCTTACAAAGGGGAGGCTAGCGAAGTACCGGAGGCCGCTGCGGTTGATAAAAAATATCCAAACTGATTTTTTTATCGCCGCAGTGCGTGTAAAGTGAATGTGCAGCAATAAAAAAAAAAAATATTTTTTGTCACTGCGGTGGGGCGGGCGTGGGCGAACGCACGTGTGGGCGACCAATCAGGCCTGATCGGGCAAACGCTGCGTTTTGGGTGGAGGGAGAACTAAAGTGACACTAATACAATTATAGATCTGACCGTGATCAGTTTTGATCACTTCCAGATACTATAAAAGTACAAATGCTGATTAGCGATACGCTAATCAGCGAATAACGGACTGCGGTGCGGTGGGCTGGGCGCTTACTGATCCCTAAACTACCTAACCAAGGGGCCTAAACTATACCTAAAACCTAACGGTCAATACCAGTGAAAAAAAAAAGTGACAGTTTGCACTGATCACTTTTTTCCTTTCACTAGTGATTGACAGGGGCAAGAAGGGGTGATCAAAGGGTTAATAGGGGTGTGGTGTAGTGGGTACTCACAGTGATGTGTGCTCCTCTGCTGGAACCAACTGACCAAAAGAAGGAGCAGAGGAGCACCGCAGCCATATAACCCCATCATATTTACTAATATGATGGGTTAAATGGCTGCTGATTGGTTTTTTTAAAAATCAGCAACCTGCCAGCCAATGATCGTGGCCGGCAGGTTGCTGACGAAATGCCGGCCCGCGATGCACATGCGCGGGCCGGCTGTGACGAAATCTCGCGTCTCGCGAGATGACGCGCCGATGCGTCCAGGAGGAACAAATCAACCACCTCCCGGACGCATCGGCGCGTTAGGCGGTCGGGAGGTGGTTAATATACCATAGGATCTGAGTTTTCTCCAATCCGATGGTATATTTTAACTTGAAGCGTCCCCATCACCATGGGAACGCCTCTATGTTAGAATATACCATCGGATTTGAGTTAGATCGTGAAACTCATATCCGACAGTATATTCTAACACAGAGGCGTTCCCATAGTGATGGGGATGCCTCAAGTTAAAATATCCTACAAACTGTGTACATGACTGCCCCCTGCTGTCGAATCCCCAATCACTGGTGGCCAGTGCGGCCTCACATCTCCCACCCCTAGTTAAAATCGCGTTCCGAATCCCCCATCATTGGTGGCCAGTGCAGCCTCACATCTCCCAATGTTTAATCGGAGGCCCAGCGATTAAACTGGGACTCCGATCGGAACTCTCCACTGCCACCAATGATGGGGGAACGTGATATCAACTAGGGGGGGAGGGAAGATGTGAGGCCGCACTGGCCACCAATGATGGGGGATTCGGAACGTGATTTTAACTAGGGGGGGGGGGGGGGGAGATGTGAGGCCGCACTGGCCACTAATGATGGGGGATTCGAAACGTGATTTTAACTGAGGGGGGGGGGAGTGGAGGCCGCACTGGCCACCAATTAATATAATATTGGGGAGGGAGGGGGTCTGCCCCCTCCTGCCTGGCAGCACCTGATCTCTTACAGGGGGCTATGATACACACAATTAACCCTTTAGGTGCGGCACCTGAGGGGTTAATTGTGCGGATCACCCGCCCCTGTAAAAGATCAGGTGCTGCCAGGCAGGAGGGGGCAGTCATGTACACAGTTCGTAGGATATTCTAACTTGAAGTGTCCCCATCACCATGGGAACGCCTCTGTGTTAGAATATACTGTCGGATATGAGTTTCACAATCTAACTCAAATCCGATGGTATATTCTAACATAGAGGCGTTCCCATGGTGATGGGGACGCTTCAAGTTAAAATATACCATAGGATTGGAGAAAACTCCGATCCTATGGTATATTAATGCCTGACTTTACATTGAAAGTCAATGGGGGACGGATCCGTTTGCAATTGCACCATATTGTGTCAACGTCAAACGGATCCGTCCACATTGACTTGCATTGTAAGTCAGGACGGATCCGTTTGGGTCCGCACAGCCAGGCGGACACCATGTCCGTGGATCCTCCAAAAATCAAGGAAGACCCACGGACGAAAAAACGGTCACTGATCACGGACCAACAGAACCCCGTTTTGCGGACCGTGAAAAAATACTGTCGTGTGCATGAGGCCTTACACAAGTCTAAATGCTGACAAAAAAAGTGGCATTTTTAAGGAAAAAAAAATAAGATTAGAGTGAAACCCACCCTAATAATATTCTGAATTGTTCTAAGATAATTAAACCATTTTCTGTTCGCTTTCTCTAGCGTCTTCTTTGCTTCTTGTTTTTTTTCTAATCCTCTTTAATCCTTTTATCTGGGCTTAAACTTGAAAAAAATATTTCTTCACTTTCATCCATTTAATAAAAAGCTTCTGTTAAACAAAAAAATGGCTTTTGAGGCATGTTAGCCCCTTCTTAGAGAACATACGGAAATAAGTGATTTCATGGCAGGGGCAGCTCTGGTAAGGTATGTTGTAGACTATCAGTCCCATCACTATAGTGTATGGAATCAGTGCAGTAGTCACTATATACTGTATATAGAATACTGTAGATATCATGATAAAAAAAATGTCACGCCAGCAGGGCACCAAAATGTGGGAAGAGCTATTGCTGTGCCCACTTTCCTCTCTTTTTCTCACCCGAGGACTGATATCCTATCAGCATGAAGTCTCAACCTAATGGCATTTTGATAAAATTGGGAGAAGCCTTTCAAAGGAATGAAGATTAGAAATGATCTCTTTATATATCTCAATATGGCCACACTGCCCGACTCTACTTGCATCTTGCCACCTCCATTTCCCATTAAACATATCACCTATGTCACTCCTGGATATTATTAGGTTACCGTAATTATTTCCAGTACCTTATGTATGCATGATGCTATGTCAGCCTAAGATGTTCCCAATTTTCTGTTTTAGGTTGATAACGCCAAAAAGCTATGTAATGTAAAGATCTCACAGCTCACCAGCGACATCTCCGTTCTGCAAAGGGTATGTACCTGTGTGCTAGATGTGGACCTTGGTTTTCTGTATTTGTCAAATATATATATACACTCACCTAAAGAATTATTAGGAACACCATACTAATACTGGTGTTGGACCCCCTTTTGCCTTCAAAACTGCCTTAATTCTACGTGGCATTGATTCAACAAGGTGCTGATAGCATTCTTTAGAAATGTTGGCCCATATTGATAGGATAGAATCTTGCAGTTGATGGAGATTTGAGGGATGCACATCCAGGGCACGAAGCTCCCGTTCCACCACATCCCAAAGATGCTCTATTGGGTTGAGATCTGGTGACTGTGGGGGCCATTTTAGTACAGTGAACTAGTTGTCATGTTCAAGAAACCAATTTTCCAGTCTTCAACAGTCCAAATTTGGTGAGCTCGTGCAAATTGTAGCCTCTTTTTCCTATTTGTAGTGGAGATGAGTGGTACCCGGTGGGGCCTTTCTGCTGTTGTAGCCCACCTTTCTTTCCCATTCTGACATTCAGTTTGGAGTTCAGGAGATTGTCTTGACCAGGACCACAACCCTACATGCATTGAAGCAACTGCCATGTGATTGGTTGACTAGATAATCGCATTAATGAGAAATAGAACAGGTGTTCCTAATAATTCTTTAGGTGTGTGTGTGTGTGTGTGTGTGTATATATGTATATATGTGTATATATATATATATATATATATATATATATATATATGAAAAATAGCAGTACTCTCGCAAAAAATGAGTGGAAATAAAAATTATTCACCCATGTGGTCGCAACCTTTAGAGAAAGGTTCTATGGATGAGCTGAAACATTCGACCACATGGGTGAATAAAGTATTTTTCTTTCCACTCATTTTTTTGAGAGCTCTGCCATTTTTCTTCTTACTGTATATTGTCCTGGATTTGTTGCCGGATCCATTGGCTTGCACCTCCATATTTAGATTTGGCCTGCTGTGCTGCCATTGCCATATTTTTTATTTTTTTAGCAGCGCCACTCGTGAAATGGGCTGCAACTGCGACACCAAACTCGGCTCATGAAGCAGAGTGGCACAGTTCTGGGATGGGGGGGGGGAATGAAAAAAAGATTTTTCTAATACTGGACAACGCCTTTAAGGAGGACCTGTCACCACTCCTGACATGTCTGTTTTAATAGCTTCATGCATTCCTCATGTAATAATTCTGGAGCATCTGTTCTTATGACTCTGTGTTGTGCCGTTCCTTCCTTATTTCTAGTAGAAGTTATGAATCAAACGCTAGCAGTCTGCAGTAAGGGTACAGAGGGGTGGTGACCAGTTGGGGGGGGGTGTACCTGCACAGACTGACAATGGCAGCACTGATTGGATAGTTACCTTCCCTCTGTACCCTTACATGCAGCTGTTTTGTCTGAAATATCAGGATGGGTTAACATCACGTTTTTGCCCTAGAAAAAAAAAAAGCATGCAAAAACATAGTACAGAATCCATAAAAAAAAAAAAAAGTATCAGCTTCTCTCAGGTTAATTTGCATATGTATCAGGACTTCTCTCAGGTTAATTTGCATATGTATCAAATCGTTTTTTTTTTTAGGCAATAAAAGCACACAGAGCTATGGGGACTGGCTATTGCAGATGTGCTAGCGGCCATCTAGCAACCCATGTCCTCAGCTCTATATACAAAATCCCGGTGACAGGTTCCCTTTAAACGTGAGATAAAAACGTGATGTGAACACAGCCTTACAAGTACCTAAATGTTTTCTAACTTGTGTCTAGTAATAACACATTTTATAGTCGCAGCACTTCCATAGAGTCGCATTACCAATCCTTGCCTTTTGAAATTGCCAAATTTCCTATTTCAATTAAGTGCGACTATATTATATTACGTTTTTCTAAATGATGGCCTTGTGCAGTTCCATGCAAGCGGAGTGCTTCTATAGTCAGTGAAAGTCCTTATAATTCAGTACCATTTAGTGCTCATTAAATGCAAATAGTAGCATTTAACACTTAGGGGATAATTTGAGAAATGACGGCAAAATCTGTGGATGAATGTGTTTTTCTTTTGGCTTTTCATTTGCTATAGTGTGAATGCAGCTAGGCCTTTCCGAATTCTGCAAGATCATTTTCTTGCTGCTTCCAAATATCTCTGCAACTGAATTAAAAAAAAAGAAACTTGAATTAAAAAAGCCATTACCTATGGACATGAAGTTTTATTGGCTGCTCCTACATAGCCCGTACTACAAGGAAATATTGTCTTATTTGTTGCAGGATATAATGCAGTCGTATATTGCTCAGATAACACAAGCGCTCCATTTTCTAAGCAAATCATTGACTTGTTATATAGCAGATAATCCAGAGAACGCCCCGCTGTGGTCTTCTGCAGCATTTTGAATTGATCTCTTGAAATATATTAATTTCTTATTATTGCATGTTATTTGCACAGCATCCGATAAAATGACCTTTTTAAATGCCATTGTGACTAAGGGTACTTTCACACTAGCGTTTTTCTTTTCCGGCATAGAGTTCAGGCTTAGGCTACTTTCACACTAGCGGCAAGACGGATACGACAGGCTGTTCGCCCTGTCGGATCCGTCCTGCCGTTATTTCGCCGTGCCGCCGGACTGCCGCTCTGTCCCCATTGACTATAATGGGGACAAGGGCGGAGCTCCGGTGCAGCACGGCAGTTCGCCGTGAGAGGCCGCCGGGCTGAAAAGTCGGATATGCAGTACTTTTAGTCCGGTGGCCTTTCGCCGTGCACTGCCGTGCTGCACTGGAGCTCCGCCCCTGTCCCCATTATAGTTAATGGGGACGGAGCGGCGGATCTGTCCTGCCGCTAGTGTGAAAATAGCCTTAGTGGCTCTATACCGGAAAATAACTGATCAGGCATATCCCCATGCATTCTGAAGGGAGAGCAATCCATTCAGGATGCATCAGGATGTCTTCAGTTCAGTTTTTTTTACTTTTCAGGACGGAGATAATAACACTTGCTTGAATGGCGGATCCAGCAATTTTTTTCCATAGGAATGTATTCGTGCCGCAATGCCGAATCCGTCCTTCCGGACTGCACATGCCTGCGCAAAGAATAGAAACGGATCCGTTCTTGCAATGCATTTGTGAGACTGATCCGCATTCGGATCCGTCTACAAATGCTGTCCGTTTGCATGAAGATTTCCGTATCCGGCAGGCAGTTCCGGCGACAGAACTGCTTGCCGGATCACTTTGCCGCAAGTGTGAAAGTACCCTAAATGGAGTCGCCATTGACGTTCTGAAGCTCACTTTGCCACTTTACAAAAAGGGTGGCAGGACCCTGCATTCTCTGGTGGCTGGGACTGCGGAAGTGCGCATAAGCACTTTTTCCTATAATGTGCAGGCACGGCCACCAATGCTGGATTGCAGGGTGGTCGTAACCATGGTAATGAGCAGTGTATATTTTGATGATAAAATGAATCAAGCCAGTAAAGGAAGCAATATGGATAATAACAATATATTAGTAAGTGGCTTGTATTAACCTTCTCTACATGATAAATGTCACTTGCTGAAGGGAGACAACCCCTTTAAAACCTAGGGGTATGTTTATGTGGGGGGCACCACACTGAATGTTTGCTCTTGGTGAAGGATCGCCTAGGCTACAATGCTGGGTAAGCTCATCATGGAGCTACATGGTGGAAAGCGATCACTGTGTTTTGTTACCCACTAAAATAAATAAAGTTCTTCTGGGGGCTCTGCTCCAGACCCCATAACAGCTGTAATAGTTATCTTGTTATTCGCCACAGATTGATATTCCTACTGAAACTGTAACTTTGCTTCTAGAATCCATGTTAGTATGTATCCTGTCCATAGTCCATGTGGATGGCAAGCTTTCATGATAAATTACAAGTCTGGCCGACCTGAGGAGCGCACAGAAACGCATTTCTTATGTTACTCATTGAGATAATGCTCATTTTTTTTCCAAAAAGGAAAGTGCTGAGAAGCAAAGCCTAACTGAACGTGCCTTAAGAGACAAGCGAGCTGCAGAGGAAGAACTGGAAAAGGTAAAATAAAAATAAGATTTTATTAAGTCTTCTTTTGTATTTGTACATGTTCTAACTTTAATGTACTCCTTTGTGAGGGCCGATCTTTGGGACCATGGGGAGAGTGATTGAGAAATACTAATTTGCTATCATTCATTGATGTGGGATACAGTAGATGTCTAAAAGGATTTTATGAAGTCAGAAAAAAATATTTGAAAATGAGATGAAACGCCATACAAAAACAACAAAAAGAAAACATTTACCTGCCTAATAATTCTGCCGTCGCTCTAGCACCACCACTCCGAAGGTCCCTGACGGTCTTTGTTGACTTTGCTGCAGCGGTGATGTTCCCATATACCTATGTGACTGCTGCAGCCAATCGCTAGCTTCAATGTTGGCCTCCCAAATTCTTTGCAGTCTCAGAAATTGGTTTCATTTGAGGCACTGGATATAAGGCCACGGTAAGGGTACAACCACACGGCATGGTTGTGTCGCTGTTGCGATGTGGCTTTACTGGAGTTGAGTACTGGGCAGCCATAGGAGATACAGAGATCTCTGATTAAACTAAGGACAGCACTGTTTAGTTGGTCAGCAATACAGCGTGGACATTACCAGTACAAAGCATTGAAACAGTGCAGTCCTAATCAATTTCATTAGAGCCCACTATTGCCTCGTCACAACCACGCCATGTGGTCATTACCGAATACTTGTGTCACAGCTTTAGTATGTAATAGCGATCCATTGGATCTGTGGTGCGATGGATACCATTAACACTTGACCGGTTCTTTTGACTTACATCGGGGTCCGTCAGGGTTCCATTGTGGTATCTGTCATTTTGGTGTCATTTTGATTAGTGCATGTAGCACTTTTCCTCTCGTCAAATCTGACGAAATGTGCGTCGGAGGCTCCTAGCCACTGATAGAGTCTGCCAGCCCCTAAGTGGGTGGAGCTTTACAGCAGTGCAACCAATAGCTGTGCAACTGATGGGGGGACCAGAATGGGGATGGGGGTCTGCTACATGGAATAGTACAGGCTGAGGCACACAATGTACACTACGAGGAATACCTGCAAAGCATGCTTTGTTATGTTAAATGCCCCTACTGGGTGAGGGGCCCAGCACATGGGGGGCTGTTTGAGAAATTGGATAACCCCTTTGATCCTGGAAAAGCAAATGCCCATTGTTCCTCAGCAGCAAGACCCATTTGTGTAACTTTGTATTTTACATCGCATTTAAGCTTCTATGGAATTGTTAGTAAAAAAAAACAAAAAACGTAAAATACAAGCAAATAGAAATGTGTTTTTTGATACACGGTGTATAAAGTTGCTGGCCCTTTTCCAGTTACTACATTTCAATCCTTCACGGTGATCTATTGCCAACGTGAGCCAATCTCTTGTTGCAGGTGTATCGAGAAGGCCGGGGAAATGAGAAAGATTATAGGAAGCTGGAGGAACTACAGCAGCGATGCCTGATTGCAGAACGCACAAAAGATGACCTCAAGATAAGTCTGAGTGCAGTGCAAAAGAAGATGAAACAACTGGAGCTCAAGTGAGCAAACCCTTTTAACTATCAATTATATGTGGGGAAAGGCGAGAGCTGCTGAGGGTTTCCAAGATGACGATGTAGATTAGCCTCCTTGTGCATCATTATCAGATGAGGCCACTCGTGGTTGGGCATTTTTCTTCCTGCTTTCAGCGTAAAAGAAATCTCTTCAAAATGCAAACTGTAAATTCGGCAATTTGGTAAAATTGTAGTTACAGGGTGTACTTTTTATTCTTCTCATACGTTTATTGTGAGATTTTTGGCAGACTTTGCATATTATAGATTCTAAAAACAGGCATTTAAATCTTACTACATAAGCTTTACACCTAAACTCCAGAATATTTCCGGATTATCATGTCCAGAGATTTCCTGGAGTTGGCCTTTCACCCCGGAGATGTTCCAGGTCCCTAGGCAAGAGGTGGGAACTTTAGGCGTGGGCCACTGTGATTTCCTGGAACACTTACTGCTGTTTTCACACATGCGCTCACTCGGACAAGACCTGGAGTTAGTTCTAGGGCTCTGGGGAGAAAGTCTGGGTAAAGTCCGGGGCAGAGATTGCGGATGTTTGCGTTCACACATTGAGCCCCTCTGGGTAAACTCCAGAAAATATCTGGATTCCACTGTAAGTGTAAATGGGGTTATATGCCGAATCCTGTGTATATCATGTCATGGCTTTTCTTTCTCAGGAGCTTGTCATAAATTCTGCTCATAATGTCCTTAGTCACCCTCACCATTTTAATTACATGTTACATTTTTAGTATATTAAAAACTTTTCAGAGCAGAATCCTGGTAGAAAGCACTAAAAGGGAGTCTGTCACCAAATTTCCCCCCATGACACTGTCGTCAATGGCCAGCAGAACGTTGTCCAGGCATGCTAGACAGACCTTATGTCGTTTCTGTCTGTAGTGGATGTCCTGGAAAAGCAGTGCCCAGGGGGGCAGGCTTTAGTTTTCAGAGTGCCCATGCCCGCCGCCCATCCCTGCGCTGTGTACTTTCCCTAGGCCACAAGAATTTCCTCCCCTCTCCACCAATATCACACTTATGCAGCGCTTCCCCGCTGCTTGCTCTTCCCGTAAGCTGTGCCAGGCGTCTGCTCCTTTGACGTCAGGGAGAGGCCTCAGCAAATCTCGCACAGGCGGTGCGTGCGCCAATAGAGGGAATGTTCTATGCAGCACCATTGCTGATAGTTTAATGGGTGAACATTTAGTGACGGACTCCAGTTGCATTTTATGTAATCATATGTAGGTAAGACCCCAAAGGTCTAATGTTATATGTAATTGGAGAAGCTGTGCAGTTCTGACTAGAAGATCAGGCTCTAAACATCTCCTGGACCGGTCGCTTCATCGTACAGACTTGAAAAAGGAGTCTTATAACTCCAAGACACATTGTCACCCTGGCTTCTATTTCGTGTATCCTGCTGTGGTCGTAGTATTGCGACAAGAGGTGTCAGAGCAACGCAGGCTATACTTCGCCTGCACCCCACTTTTTTCATCTCCAGTGTTTATACTCCTCCGGCGGGTTTGCTACCCCTCAAAGTGAGGACCTGATGACAATGGCAGCACCGACCAATCACATTTACACGCCTTCACTAGTATTGTGCCTAGGGTTGCACAACACAAAAAGGTGAGCATAATTATCCAATTTTACAACTAAGGGTTCATACATATCCCCCTATAAGCGCCTTCCCCTTTTTATTTTTTACCATAATTTGCTAATGTTATATGTGTCGGTAATAATGGGAGTAGACCTTTATAATTATAATATTTATAACAAATAATTGGGTCCTTCATGTAATAACTTTTATGTATGAGAAAAAAATAAATAGTATATACACACATACCAAAATTCCCTAATGGACCCTATTGGGGTATGGGCAAATGTATGCTATTAACACTGAAAGCCAAACAAGGCTAATTACCATCAGGGTCAAGTTTGGGTAATTAGCCTTGTTTGGCTTTCAGTGTTAATAATATAAATAAATATATATATATATATATATATATATATATATATATATATATATATATACACACTCACACACACAAACACACCCTTACTTTTCGAACTATAAGACACGCCCCCCACCCCCAGGTTTAGACAACAGGGAACTAGAAAATAAATATTTTCTACTTATTTAAACTGGATCACCCTCACTGTAGACTATAAGACGCAGGCACTTTTAAAGGGGTTCTCCAGGAATTAAAAAAATGAAAATACTTAAATATTATTTTATAATAAATATATTCACAAATACCTTTCATTACTTAGAATGGCTTGTTTTGTCTAAGGAGCAATCTTTAGGATAAATAAAATGGCCGCCGTCCTATCGATACACACAAAACCTATCCTAATTGCACAGCAGGACAAGTTACTTCACAGCACTGAGCTAAAGAGCTGCCTCATCCTCCTCTCTGCTCTGCTTGTCAGAAATCATGATCCTGAATACAGGTGAATCTCTGTGGGAATGGAGAAGATGAGGAGACATGAGAGGAGGGTGAGGTGTGGCTAATGAGCAGCAGCACTTGTTTACTGTCTCTATTACCACAACATGTCCTGTCCATCCTCTGTATTTTATGTCTCCTCATGAACTAAATTCCACAGAGATTTAGCTAAATTTCTTATCATCTGTATTCAGGTTCATAATCCCTGACAAGTAGAGAGGAGGAGGAGGACGAGGCAGCTCTTTAGCTCAGTGTTGGGGAGTAACTTGTCCTCCTGTGTGATTAGGACAGGTTTTGTGTGTACTAATAGGACAACGGCCATTTTCTTTCCCCTAATGATTGCTCCCCAGACAAAACAAGCCATTATATCTAATGAAAGGTATTTGAGAATATATTTATAATAATGTAATATTTAAGTATTTTCATTTTTTTTTTATTCCTGAGGACCCCTGCAAGATTTTTTTCCTGCTTTAAGGGAGTCTTGTAGTCCAAAAAATACTGTGCATCTATATATCATGAATACATTGAAAACTAGGTGTTACCAGGTATGTCTGTACACAGTCTGATCCTGTGTAGCGACCCTTTTGATCTTTGGCAAGGATAATGATAACATTCATTTTTTTATTACATTTCTACTGGGAATAACAGAAGAACAGCACAGTACAGAGTTATTACAGTTAGCTATTAGTTTCTCCAGTTATATTATGGGAAATGTAAGTATGTACTAAATCTGACAGGTCCTTTTTTAATGTAGTGGCAGAGAGAATTTTGTAATTGCATCGGCTGAAATAGAAACTAGCGCGCTGAGCCGCCATGTTTGGTCATTTATGATGGAAGCTCTGGAGAAGCATTTTCATCCACCATAAATAAAGATCAGCACTGAAGAGCTATGATTTTTTTAGACACATCAATCTGTCCGGTTTCTATTTTGTTTGTAATGCCGTGATGGATTTGTATGGTCCGTGAAGGGTTATAAAAAGTTTTTCTTCTGTCTAGCGGTGTCCAGAGAAAGCACAAGGCAGCAGGGGACGAACATGTTCAGATTCTCAGGATTACAGTAACGTCAGAAGTATAGAGAAATATATGCGATGGGTATTTGAGTCTCTTTAGTCTTTGTAAATACATGGTCTTATATATCAAAACTGCCTGAGACAGCATTTATAAGTGAGGCCAACTGCATGTGTGTGAAAAGGTGGGAGGTAATCTCTGGGCTCAGCAAAACGTAAAGAGGTCACCTCTCCTGACAGGTCCGTTTTAGTGAATACATGGATTTCACATGACATGACAATTCTGCAGCATCTATTATGGCTCTATGTTGTGTTTTTCCCCTCTTAATCCTCCTAGAAGGTTATGAATAAGGGTACAACTGGGTGTTAGCAGTTAGATGTGTGGTCCTGCATAGCCTGAGATTGTCTAGTGGTGCCAGTGTAAGGCCGCTTTCACACAGTCAGTGTTTGATCAGTGATTTCTATCATTGATTATGAGCCAAAACCAGGCAGTGGTCTAGAACACAGAACTCTGCTCATGGGTTTAGCTCACAATCACTGATGGAAATATATTAATATTACATAAGATAATAATATTGAGCAATAAAAATATTCCTACGTATGTTCTTAGGGGACGGTCAGCAAAGAAAGCACACCAACAAAAGTGGGTATTGAAAAAAGAGAAAATGTGTTATATACACAGTCAATTGTGCAGCATTAATATTGATAAGACACAAATGAACCAATTACCGTAACATAGAAGAAACCACTTTAAGCAATAAAACAGATGTTTAACAAACCATAACCCAGCCTATATATGTGGGACAGAAACCCCATTAAATCATTAACCAAACACAGCGCTATTTCACAGATTCCTCGTCTAAAGAATCAAACCAATCAACAAAACAATATTACACAATGTAATAACAACCCAGAATAACCTTTCAGTAATGCAGAATCATTGATTATAGCTACTAGAATACAATTCCTTTAGGTACCAGTGCTCCCAGGCCACCTCCTTCCCAGGAAAACACCCAGGACCTGTCCCCTGTGCCAAATTCTGTCCATGTTTTAGACCAGATTTTCATCTGTGTGCGTGTTCCCTCGCTCCAGGAGAATAAAAGTGTTCCATTTTATTATGCCAACTTTGTCCTCCAATCATTTGCACATTGTGATGTGATCACACGGACTGGAGACGCCCCGACCAGTTGTATGAATGGGAGAGTAATTTTGCCCTCAGGATGCCTCAGAAATGTAAGTTACTGTAAACACTTCTGTAGACATCCTGATACAGTACAGAAGACTTCTCATTCTCTAGACATCCTGATACAGTACAGAAGACTTCTCATTCTCTAGACATCCTGATACAGTACAGAAGACTTCTCATTCTCTAGACATCCTGATACAGTACAGAAGACTTCTCATTCTGTAGACATCCTGATACAGTACAGAAGACTTCTCATTCTCTAGACATCCTGATACAGTACAGAAGACTTCTCATTCTCTAGACATCCTGATACAGTACAGAAGACTTCTCATTCTCTAGACATCCTGATACAGTACAGAAGACTTCTCATTCTCTAGACATCCTGATACAGTACAGAAGACTTCTCATTCTCTAGACATCCTGATACAGTACAGAAGACTTCTCATTCTCTAGACATCCTGATACAGTACAGAAGACTTCTCATTCTCTAGATATCCTGATACAGTACAGAAGACTTCTCATTCTCTAGACATCCTGATACAGTACAGAAGACTTCTCATTCTCTAGACATCCTGATACAGTACAGAAGACTTCTCATTCTCTAGACATCCTGATACAGTACAGAAGACTTCTCATTCTCTAGACATCCTGATACAGTACAGAAGACTTCTCATTCTCTAGACATCCTGATACAGTACAGAAGACTTCTCATTCTCTAGACATCCTGATACAGTACAGAAGACTTCTCATTCTGTAGACATCTTGATACAGTACAGACAGACGTCTCATTCTCTAGACATCCTGATACAGTACAGAAGACTTCTCATTCTCTAGACATCCTGATACAGTACAGAAGACTTCTCATTCTCTAGACATCCTGATACAGTACAGAAGACTTCTCATTCTCTAGACATCCTGATACAGTACAGAAGACTTCTCATTCTCTAGACATCCTGATACAGTACAGAAGACTTCTCATTCTCTAGACATCCTGATACAGTACAGAAGACTTCTCATTCTGTAGACATCTTGATACAGTACAGACAGACGTCTCATTCTCTAGACATCCTGATACAGTACAGAAGACTTCTCATTCTGTAGACATCTTGATACAGTACAGACAGACGTCTCATTCTCTAGACATCCTGATACAGTACAGAAGACTTCTCATTCTCTAGACATCTTGATACAGTACAGACAGACGTCTCATTCTCTAGACATCCTGATACAATACAGAAGACTTCTCTACAATTGACCCCAAGAAAATGACAAACCTTTTCATCAGCTATATCATATGATCCTACAAATCTGACATAGTTCACTCAATACATTGCATTATAGCCCGTACATTTTATATGACCATATCTTTCACACTGACTATGTGAAAGTGGCCTCAGAGTGTGCAGGGACACCCCCCGACTGGTAACACCCAGTTGTAGTTTTACTCATAACCTTCCGGCATGAATAATAGAGGAATGGCAAAACATAAAGTTGTAAGAAAAGGTATTCCAGAATTGGTATTGCATTAGGAATCCAAGTAGTTACTAAAACAGACATGTCAGCAGAGGTCCTCTTTAACTATGTATCCAATGTTGATAGAATTTAAGCATATGTCCTTCTCCTCTCTCCATGATTTGGTGTTTTACATGTGCAGTTTTTACAGCAGTAGCCTGCAGTTAAAGCTGAGCTAGTTTTGCAAATACTTGTATTCCCCATAAAACACCAATTCTGGAGCATCTTTTCTTATAACTCTATATTGTGCTATTCCTCTTTTATTTTTACTAGAAATCTTTAAATAAATTGACAACTGTGTGTTACCAGTTGAGGGTGTGTCCAATCAGTGTTGACAGTATCGTGCTGTGTTTGACGATGCCCTTTTAACAAGGGGAAAGGTTTCACCCACTTGTCAATGTATTCATTTATAAGAGAAATATCACAGGAAATACATAAATCAGAGTGGTTAGAAACGATGCTCCAGAATAGATATGGCATGAAGAATGCAATTATTTACTAAAGCAGACATTCTGGAGAGGTAATAGGTCCTTTTGTGAGTTTCTGATGACAAGTTTTGTTTCTAACAGCCAGCTGAATTATGAATGCAGCTCTGGATTATAATGCAGGTTGGAATTTTGGCTTAGCAGTAATGCATTGTACAAGTAAAACCTCTCCAAAAAAAGACCATCTCTTGGAGCAGATCACCACCTTATCCAGACAAGAGTTCAGACCATGTATGATGCTTACTGGCCTCTTTTGAGAAGACCTTCCCCTGGAAGACCGCTTTTCAAGGGTCACCTGTCAGCAGATTTGTACTTATGACACTGGCTGACCTGTTACATGTGCACTTGGCAGCTGAAGACATCTGTGTTGGTCCCATGTTCATATGTGCCTGCATTGTTGAGAAAAATGATCTTTTAATATATGCAAATGAGCCTCTAGGAGCAATGGGGGTGTTACCATTGCACCTAGAGAATTGGCTCTCTCTACAACTGCCGCACCCTCTTCACTGTAATTGACAACGCCAGGCATGATCATGTTTTTCACTTCCTGACCCTTTCAATCAAAGTGCAGAGTGGGAGGCAGTTGCTGAGGGAGCAGAGCCTTAGGTGTAATGCCTCATTTGCATCTTTTAAAACATCATTTTTCTCAGCAATGCAGGCACATATGAACATGGGACCAACACAGATGTCTTCAGCAGCACATGTAACAGGTCAGCCAGTGTCACACACTGAACAAAAATATTAACTCAACACTGGTTTTGCTCCCATTTTGCCTGAGTTGAACTCAAAGATCTAAACATAGAATGTGTCGGCAGATAAGAACCATTTGGCCCATCTAGTCTGCCCAATATACTAAATACTATGGATAGCCCCTGGCCCTATCTTATATGAAGGATGGCCTTATGCCTATCCCATGCATGCTTAAACTCCTTCACTGTATTTGCAGCTACCACTTCTGCAGGAAGGCTATTCCATGCATCCACTACTCTCTCAGTAAAGTAATACTTCCTGATATTACTTTTAAACCTTTGCCCCTCTAATTTAAAACTATGTTCTCTTGTAGCAGTTTTTCTTCTTTTAAATATTCTTTCCTCTTTTACCTTGTTGATTCCCTTTATGTATTTAAAAGTTTCTATCATATCCCCTCTGTCTCGTCTTTCTTCCAAGTTATACATGTTAAGGTCCTTTAATCTTTCCTGGTAAGTTTTATCCTGCAATCCATGTACTAGTTTAGTAGCTCTTCTCTGAACTCTCTCCAAAGTATCAATATCCTTCTGGAGATATGGTCTCCAGTACTGAGCACAATACTCCAAATGAGGTCTCACTAGTGCTCTGTAGAGCGACATGAGCACCTCCATCTTTCTACTGGTAATTCCTCTTGCTATACACCCAAGCATTCTGCTAGCATTTCCTGCTGCTCTGTGACATTGTCTGCATACCTTTATGTCTTCTGAAATAATGATCCCTAAATCCATACACAAAAGACCCATTACTCTCAAATATTGTTCACAAATCTGTCTAAATCTGTGTTAGTGAGCACATCTCCTTTGCTGAGATAATCCGTCCCACCTCACAGGTGTGGCATATCAAGGGCATATTAGACTGCCCACAAAAAAAGACCACTCTGAAATGTGCACAGTTTTGCCTTACTGGGAGGGGGGTCAGAAAACCAGTCAGTATCTGGTGTGGCCACCATTTGTCTCACGCAGTGCAACACATCTCCGTCGCATAGAGTTGATCAGGTTGCTGATTGTGGCCTGTGAAATGTTGGTCCACTCCTCTTCAATAGCTATGAGAAGTTGCAGAATATTGGCAGGAACTGGAACACGCTGTCATATACGCCGATCCAGAGCATCCAAAACATGCTCAGTGGGTGACATGTCCGGTGAGTATGCTGGCCATGCAATAACTAGGATGTTTTCAGCTTCCAGGAATTGTGTACAGATCCTTTGGAATATGGGGCCTGCATTATCATACTGCAACATGAGGTGATGGTCATGAATGAATGGCACAACAATGGGCCTCAGGATCTCGTCACAGTATCTCTGTGCATTCAAAATGCCATCAAAAAAAAAAATGTACCTGTGTTCGTTGTCCATAACATACGCCTGCCCATACCATAACCTCATCGCCTCCATGGGCCACTCGATCCACAACGTTAACGTCAGCAAACCGCTCACCCACACGACTCCACACGCGCTGCCTGCCATCTGCCCTGAACAGTGAAAACTTGGACTCATCCGTGAACAGCAAAAAGAGACCGGCACTCACTGTTTCTTGAAGAAAGAAAATCTTTATTGTCACATTAGATCGTGACGCGTTTCGACTCTCGTCTGGAGCCTTTCTCAAACGTGAAGGATATAATACAAGCATTGGTGAACACACGGCATTTAAATAGCCCGCCTAGGCGGAAGTGACATCACATTACCATAGTTACAGAAATCAACATGGGACAGCTGTCCAATTACAATGCAAGGTAATGGAGTTAAATAAAACAAACAGGAAAAAGGAAAGAAAAGATCCCAGCCGCAATCAATTAGCGATTCCTCTAATAGAAGTTACATAGCAATAGTGCGATTAATTGTAGAGAAGAATTAATGACATAATGATGCTGCTGGGATGTCTTCAAGTTTTCTAAAAGACAAGAGAAAACAAAATAAATAATGTGTTGATTTGCAATTATGGTAGAAACAACATATTACATTAAAGAATAACGCACTGACAAGAAGGTAGAGAATTACAGGAAACTGTGGAGATCATACTCGCGGTTCAGGCCTTTGGGCTCTAATGTCTGCAAAGTGTGAATCCAATAGGACTCACGCTTCTTCAACATCTTAACCCTATCACCACCTCTACGTGGTTGTGGCACATGTTCTATGATCTGAAACCGCAACTGCGAGATGTTGTGGTTGTGATGCTCAAAATGATGCGGTATTGGTAAAAGTAAATTCTTTTTACGTATAGTAGACTTATGTTTAGAAAAGCGATCTTTCATACGCATAGAAGTTTCGCCTATATAAAGTAAGCCGCAGGGACACTTAAGTAGATATACAATGAAATTACTATTGCAAGTATAGAAACCCCGGATGGGAAATTGTTTCCCTGTGTGTGGGTGTGAGAAAAATTCACCTTTAATCACACTAGAACAGTGTATGCAGCCTAGGCAGGGAAAAGTACCCTTTTTAGGTGTAGATAAGGTGGTTTGACGTTGTGCCATATGGGCACTACCAATATCAGCCCGCACCACCATATCACGTAAATTTTTATTACGTTTATAACAAATAAGTGGCCGGTGTTGGAATTCTTCAACAGAGGGATAAGCTCTAGATAAAATATTCCAATGACGGTTAATAATCAATCTGCATTTTTGGATCCAGGGATGAAATTTTGAGATAAAAGGGATACGGGATCTCTTTACATTTTTAACTGTAGGAGTGGCTTTATCTCTTTCTTGATTCAGTAAAGAGATAGGATATCCGCGATGTCTGAACCTGTCACTCATTTCTTCAAGGCGAGTTTCCTTGACAGTGGCTTCTGAGACAATTCGACGAACCCTCTGAAACTGTGAGTGGGGTAATGCCTTTTTAAGAGCAGGAGGATGGTTACTTGAATAATGTAAAAGTGAATTTCTATCAGTATGTTTGATATGTAAATCTGTAACCAACGATCCATCCAATCCTTTCATAACCACAGTATCGAGGAAACTAATTCTATGATCATCATGATGTAGTGTAAACTGTAGTTCACTCCACACTGAGTTGAGGTAATCAGCAAACTCTAGAAGGGATCCAATGCCGCTGCGCCACACACAAAACACATAGTCAACGAATCTTCGCCAAAAAATGCAGTGTAAATTAAATAGACTATTAGAGTAAATGTACTGGTCCTCAAACCACGCCATATATGTGTTTGCGTACGGCGGTGCGGCATTGGAACCCATCGCGGTCCCACAGCATTGTTTGTAAAATGTATCTTGAAACAAAAAATAGTTCTCATGTAAAATAATATCCAATAGATCCAAAAAGAACTTTTTTTCACGTAAAGTGTAGGAGGAGAGAGACAATAACCAAGCAACCGCACGTATACCTTTAGAGTGAACAATGGAAGTATATAATGAACATACGTCAAACGTTACCAATAAGTCATCATCCTGTAATGCCAATGTAGCAATCTGTTTTAGAAAATCATTAGTGTCAAGGATAAAGGAGGGCATGGTTTTAGTCAATGGTGTCAAGACTTTGTCTAATAAGATAGCTGGGGGAGACAAAATAGAGTCTGTTAAAGCCACAATTGGTCGACCAGGGGGCTGATCCAAAGATTTATGTATCTTCGGAAGTGTGTAAAACACCGGCGTGACAGGATGATGATTAATCAAAAAACGGCCCAATTTTGGGTCTATAGTTTTATCTTGTAGATACATATCAACCAAGGCACAAAGCTTATTTTTAATGGAAAAAACAGGATCCCCTAGTAATGGTTGATAAACCGCAGTATTGGCTAACTGGCCCAGAATCTCAGCAGTATAATAATTTTTGTCCATAAGGACAAGAGCCCCACCTTTATCAGCAGGTTTAAGAATCAGAGTGTTGTCATGAATAAGATCATCAATAGCTTGTTTCTCAACCAATGAGAGATTATGGGTTAAATGACTTTGCAGACATTAGAGCCCAAAGGCCTGAACCGTGAGTATGATCTCCACAGTTTCCTGTAATTCTCTACCTTCTTGTCAGTGCGTTATTCTTTAATGTAATATGTTGTTTCTACCATAATTGCAAATCAACACATTATTTATTTTGTTTTCTCTTGTCTTTTAGAAAACTTGAAGACATCCCAGCAGCATCATTATGTCATTAATTCTTCTCTACAATTAATCGCACTATTGCTATGTAACTTCTATTAGAGGAATCGCTAATTGATTGCGGCTGGGATCTTTTCTTTCCTTTTTTCCTGTTTGTTTTATTTAACTCCATTACCTTGCATTGTAATTGGACAGCTGTCCCATGTTGATTTCTGTAACTATGGTAATGTGATGTCACTTCCGCCTAGGCGGGCTATTTAAATGCCGTGTGTTCACCAATGCTTGTATTATATCCTTCACGTTTGAGAAAGGCTCCAGACGAGAGTCGAAACGCGTCACGATCTAATGTGACAAAGATTTTCTTTCTTCAAGAAACAGTGAGTGCCGGTCTCTTTTTGCTATTATCCTGGGATCGTTATCTCGGACGCGAGCACCACGCCATTCATTACGGAGTGCCGGCTGATCATTATTTGTTCATCCGTGAACAGAACGCCTCTCCAACGTGCCAGACGCCATCGAATGTGAGTATTTGCCCACTCAAGTCGGTTACGGCGACGAACTGCAGTCAGGTCCAGACCACGATGAGGACGATGAGCATGCAGATGAGCTTCCCTGAGACGGTATCTGACAGTTTGTGCAGAAATTCTTTGGTTATGCAAACCGATTGTTGCTGCAGCTGTCCGGGTAGCTGGTCTCAGACAATCATGGAGGTGAACATGCTGGATGTGGTGGTCCTGGGCTGGTGTGGTTACATGTGAGGCCGGTTGGATGTACTACCAAATTCTCTGAAACGCCTTTTGGAGACTGCTTATGGTAGAGAAATTAACATTCATTGCACGGGCAACAGCTCTGGTAGACATTCCTGCAGTCAGCATGCCAATTGCACGCTCCCTCAAACGTTGTGACATCTGTGGCCTTGTGCTGTGTGATCAAACTGCACATTTCAGAGTGGCCTTTTATTGTGGGCAGTCTAAGGCACACCTGTGCAATATTCATGCTGTCTAATCAGCACGTTGATATGCCACATCTGTGAGGTGAGATGGATTATCTCGGCAAAGGAGAAGTGCTCACTAACACAGATTTAGACAGATTTGTGAACAATATTTGAGAGTAATGGGTCTTTTGTGTATGTAAAAAAATGTTTCAGATCTTTGAGTTCAGCTCATGCAAAATGGGAGCAAAACCAAAAGTGTTGCGTTTTATATTTTTGTTCAGTTTAGATACAAATCTGCTGGCAGATGCCCTTTTACTAGGTTGTACAGTCTTTGCACTTGATGGCCTGAAATCTAGGCCACTGGGTAAGTTTTGCCATCTATCAGGTATACCTTTTGCCTCCCTCTTCAGCAGGTATGTTCGGAAACTTTGGATAAAGCTGCAGTATAAAAAACACCTCATGTAGCCACGGCTTATTTGAATGGAACTTTGGTGTTAGAAAAAGGGAGCTGAAGAGAAGCGGTTATATTTTAGGAAACCACTTAAAATCCCAGCCCCACTGAGCGTCCCTCAGGAAACAGAAGGAATCCAATGTGCTTTGATTTCTAAAGCTTCTGGTTGTCTATATGGGCTCCTCTATATATTCGCCCACCACTATGAGTGAGACGTCCTCGCACCTTTGTAGTATTTTATTTACTGATGTGTTTAGTCATAGAAGGAAAATATCATTAGCCCATAACTTCCAGCTTGCTTTTTTACGGCTGCTATCCCTTTTTATGTGACTCTTTCTTCCCGTTTTTTATTCTCTAGGTTCTTTTTTTTATGAGCGCTTTTAGCTTTCCAGCTGCATAAATCTATATGTAATACCTCTTTTTCAGAAAAGTTGTGATTACAGTTACAATTGTAATTCTCCAAAGGGCATATTTTTCTGTCTGGATTCAGACTACCTAAAGAGCTTGACTGTTCGGAGCTGATGCAAATCAAAGCTCACGCACTTTAAGCTATTGTTCCACGTCCTGAATTAGTAACTGTGAGATGACAATATTATATTCTGATTTTCCCCGCAGTCACTTTTGATTAGCACATTATTCCCAGGTAGAGCACATGGATCACAGCCTGCTGATCCCAGGCATTTGGGAGAATAGCTTCACCGTCTTCTGTGCACATAATACATAATGTAATGACACCACGTATTTCCTAGCAGGATTGAAGCGTCTCCAAAATAAAGCTTATCCTCTGCTTTGCTGGCTGTATAAAATGACTGTTGCCTAATCGTAGCAGAATTAATTCACATAGACAGAGTCGACATGTCCTCTCATTAGTCCAGCCGCCCTGTAGTCTGAAGCGCGTAGGTCTACACATAACACATATAAATGCCGAATTTTCATTGACAGGTTTTTAAAGGCATCATCCCATCTTATCCAGTCCTGTCTTAAATCGTGCATAGTTCCTGTGTAATGCAAAGTTTCTCAAATGTCTGAAAAGATTTTGCACTACAGTTCCATCATTTATGGATTCTCACCAGCGGACCTATTGTAGGGGGGCCTATATGACAGAAGGCAGGGTCAACTCAAGTAGGTGGGGCTAGCAGTACCATATTGCCGCACATTAAACCACCCCAGCAGAGCCAAATATAACGGTGCATCACAAAATACTGCCCCCAGTACAGTTAAATTCAGGAGTCAGGAAGGGATAGTCTGATCACTACTTACCATGGTCGGTGGCTGTGCGGAGGGCTCGGCTGGTCCTTGTAGGTTCGATGGCCAGTCTGCCCCTGATTCTCACACAACATGTAAAAAAGGGCTATATGTTAGTCAGAAGATAGAGCAGCAATTAAAGGAATATTTATGCAAGTAAATGCAATGTGACTACCAAACTTTAAAAGGAATCTGTGACCTCCCTTAAAGGGGTTGTCCCACGACTAATGTAAAAAATGAGAATCAGACATCATATAGTACATGACAGTCTCTTTCTAACAATGTCTTTCCCTGGATATAATGGAAGCTGTTATGGCACCAAAAGTGGACCCAGCATGTATGTGGAGCCTGCACTACCTGTATTTTATGGCGGCCAATATGACACTATAACAGGTAGTATTTAGTGTTAGGTTCCCATCTTACAGAGATCGCCTTGATGTTTGGCAGACGGGCCCAAATAATTTTTTATAAAATGTATTTGCCAAGAATCTCAATTAATGTAGCATTAGCACCAGAATATTTTCTATAACTATGGCATTATTGTACGTTATTTGTGTTTGCAGAGTGCTGTTGCATTGTTTTTTTGTCAGAATACATGGAAGGACATGATGATATCCAGAGAATCAGTTTTTGTTTAAAAAAAAATATATAGAATATTCACAAATAGGCTATCAATATGTGAATAAAAAGTCTAGGGTAGTACGCCGCCAAGGCATTTGATGGTGTGGAGTGGAGGTGCTTGTGGCAAGTGATGGGGTCTTTTTGCTTTGGAGACCGCTTTGTATACTGGGTTAAGGTTGTCTATTCTAGACCCTCGGCCCGAGTGAGAGCAAATGGGGGGATTTGAAGACAGTTGATTTTTGGGGGAAAGGGGAACGAGACAAGGGTGCCCCCTGTCTCCCCTGTTGTTTGCCATAGCCATAGAGCCTCTGCCTGCACATATGCGATGCTCTCAGAGTGTACAGGGGTTTATATATGGGGGGCTGGAGTAAGACAGCGCTGTATACAGATGATACCCTGCTATTTCTGGGGGATACAGAGACTTCCTTGACAGCAGCAATGCACATAATTAGGGAATTTGGTAACCTTTCTGGCCTCACCATTAACTGGGGTAAGTCCGCCTTGATGTTGATAGATGGGCAGTCCACTGTCTCCGCTCCCCGGGAAGTGTCCATTCCCTACGTTCCCCAATTCAAGTAACTCGGGATAGATGTCACTCCATTGGTATACGATTATGAAAAACTGAACCTTCTCCCTTTACTAACCACTTTGAAGGAGAAGGTATCTGCCTGGTGTAAACTTTTTTTCTCGGTCATAGGCAGGGTAAACCTGATAAAGAGGATTTTGATGCCCCAGCTACTTTATGTGCTCCACAATGCCCCCATATGGATTCTCCTGGATAGGTTTCATAAGATCAATGCCATCTTCAGAGACTTAGTGTGGAAAAAGGGACAAGCCAGAATTAAACTGGAAACTTTGCAACATAACAAGACAGAGGGGGGTGTAGCTCTGCCAAACCCCTGGATTTATTATTTGGCGGCACAAAGTCAACATATGCAATATTGGAACAACCCCACTAGACGGGATGTTTTCACTCAGATACTATGTCATATCTTGGGATGCAAGGATCTAGTGGCGTGGCTGGAAGGGGGGGGGGAGTTACTGGAGGTCGAAGTCCTGCAATTGTTGAGTTGTTGGGGGACGGGGGGATTACGACAGCTTTGGGATATATCAATGTAAACTATTTTCTCTCCTTTATGGAGGAGTGATCAGCTCCCAGAATTTAAGGTACTGGAGAGATTTGAGGCGTGGGAGAAAAGTGGAATAACTAGACTGGGTCTTGTATTGGAGAATAATGTTCTTAAAGCTTTCAGTAGTCCTACAGGAGGTTGGATGACGTGAGTGGGTAGCGTTGCGCCCTCCCTCCCTCAGCATGAGAGCATCACCGAAGCATGTGTTGCTGCGCTGCAATGTAGCCGGAGTCTAGCCAGGGGTAACCCTGTCGAGTGTCGGACCGCCATCGCTGTGTCTTCAGGAGCGCTCTCTGCTCCGTAAGCGCTCGTGATTGCCACCTGCCTGTGTCCGCCCTTACTGCCTTTGGTTGGGAGTATAATGGAAAAGGAGCTGTGTCTGACAGCGTCTGGAGGTGTCCCCTCGGGGTGTCCGGATCCCTCCTGAACTTCCTTCAGTTGCAACTCCGCTGACCTGGCTGTGACTCCGCTGCAGCTCTCCCTGGCTTGGATGCGACCTGGATGGTCTTTGAAACCTTGTGCGGTGATCTCTCTGCAGTGTCGGTGGTCTGCTCCGATTCCATCTTGCGGCTCCTGGAACGCTTTGCTGCTCTTTTGCTGCCAGTCCTCGTGTCTGTACTGCAGGTTTGCGGGCTCCTAGGGGTCTGGTGTTGTGGCCTGAGCTGAACTGAAATCTCCATACAAGACCCAGGATTGGTGAGATCGATACATGTTTCCCCCCTCTTTATCTGGATCTCCCCGTTTTTTATGGTTGTCCCTGTGCCTGCTTCTTGCTTCTCATTTTTGCTTCCTCTCTGCCTCACCTAATTGTACTCATTAATCCCACTGTACCCCCTGGACGATAGTTTCCCAATCCTAACTTCCCCGTTGAACTAACAACTAACTCCTTCTATGAAGTTGAGAGGATAAAAAAAAAAAAAGTGGGAAATCAAACAATATTGGGGAAGGTGGAGTAGAGAGAGAAAGAAAAAGGAGGGGGAGAAGAAAAAGGAAAAAATATATATATATTTTTTTTATTAAAAAGAAGATGGCCCCCAAACAGAACAGACGTTCAGCGGAGCTGACTTTGTTTAAGCCAGGACCGAAACAAATAGAGTCGTCTAAATTCAATCAATTTATAAGGTCACCAAATTTGAGTACCAGGTCGGGTCTGAAAGGGAGACAGGACATTAATACAAGAAAAAATACTTCTGAATCAAGATCGGAGGAGGCACCTGAGGGGGACCCCCATAGTGGAGACGGGGAGGTGCCTACTGATAATGTCTCCCCACTAGACGAGATTTTATCCATTGTTAAAAATTATGGAAAAGCGATACAAAATATCGCTGTTCAACTGGGGGTCAGTGCAGACAGACATCCTTATTATAAAAGATGATTTGACATAGATCCGTGATAGAATCAAAGAATTAGAAATCACAGTGACTGACTCGGAGCAAGAAGTCAAAAGATTAAAAGAGGAGAACATCACATTAAAAAAAGATTACAACTACCTGAAAAAAAAACCTGTGGATTTAGAGGATCGCTCAAGAAGATGCAATATCCAAGTTATTGGTTTAACAGAATCCTCAGATGATAAAAATCTAGTTGGAACAATACAATCCATAATTTTTGATAACTTTGGGAAGGAACATTTTTCATCATTGTTTCTAATTGAACGGGCACATCGAATTCTGGGGGGTAAACCTACTCCAGGGAGGCCGCCAAGGACTGTAATTATTAAGATGCTAGCCACTTGCGACAGAGACATGATCCTTAGGCGAGCCAGGGATAACCTCCCTACCTTTTTTTTATGTTAAAAAACGCCTTCAGGGCAAGAATATCAAATATTCCTTTTTGTATCCTGCTAAGTTAAGGATTGTGTATGATTTTTTTTTTTTTGATGCTCCAGACTTGGCGACTGATTGGCTAGATAGGCATAATGTTTCAAATTAGATATTTCTTTTTGGAGGTGTGGGGGAGGGATGGTCCTAGTTAAGAGGTCTGTTACTTTTTGTTGCGGATCAAGGGGGATCTGGGGTCGGCGGGTAGGGGGAGGCAAAGGTAGGGGGGTACAGGGGGGGGGGTTTATGCGTCCTTTTCTTTTTGAGGTGGAGAACGTAGGCAAGCCTGAGGGCTCTATTAATTGGATGCTCTAGGATTAATTAATGACCACAAGAATATTTAATTGGAATGTTCGGGGTCTTGGGGACAAAAAAAAGTGGGACAAGTGGTTCTAGACGTAATTAGGAGGCACTTACCAGCTATTGTTAGTCTAGTAGAAACTAATTTTAATCGGGATACGATTTTCCGATTTGGGGGGAGGTGGGCTACTCGGGTCTACAACTCTACATATACTAGCTACTCTAGAGGAGTTACTGTTTTAATTCATAAATAGATTAATTTTTTGTGTTTGGCATCTTCGGTTGACAGACAGGGGAGATATGTGTTTTTCCATGGTAAGTTAGATGAGAAGTTGTGCATTTTGGCCTTCATTTATATCCCTCCTCCGTTATCTATGCAATCTTTGATGGCGGTTGTGGATCAGTGGCCTCAGTGTCTGGTAATAGTTAATGGGGACTTTAACTGTGTGATGAACCCTGAGTTGGACAGGATCTCTGGGAGGGGGAATGGTTATGTCCCGTCCCAGGGGTCCCTTCTGGTGCGGTTCTGTAAAGAGGTGGGCCTCATAGATGTCTGGGAATATCTATGCAAAGGAAAAAGAGCTTACTCTTGCGTTAGTAAATCGGGAAGTTCTATGTCTAGAATTGATCTGGCTCTGATAAATAAGGGATACTTGAATTGTATTAAACGGATTAAATATGAGACCAGATCTATATCAGATCATGTTCCCTTCTTTGTAGAGCTATGTATGGTTAGGAATAATTTTAGATTGAAACCCCCATTTAGACTAACTCCCCATTGGTTATTATTAATTGATAATCATAATCAGATAAAAAATGAGATAATTTCTTTCTGGGATAAAAATTTTCATTCAACTAAATCTCATTATGTTTGGGACGCCTTTAAAGCGGTTACTAGAGGGATCTTTATCAGCACAATTTTTAATCTAACGAAATGTTATTCAAGGAGAGAGAAAGAACTAGAGAAAGCTGCTGCGGCGGGAATGGCTGGCTTTAAGTTAAAAACAGAGGAGGCTAGAGAGACTATGCAAAGGACTAGCCAGGCGTTCTCTAACTTCCTTTTGGATAAGGTGCAACAGAGGTTATTCTTCAAAGGACAAAAATATTTTTCAAGGCAGGACGTCCCGGGAAGATGTTGGCCAGGGTAATAGCTAGCCAGGATACAAATAAAGAGATTCGCAGTATTCGTATGGCGGACGGGACAATTATTGAAGATCAGGAGGGAATAATAGAAACATTTATAAATTATTTCTCTGAATTATATAAATCGGAGAATGATCTCAGAGGAAATTATCGACTCATATTTGGAGTCCTTGCAGATAGTCAAAAGGAATGTCTGGAGATGGATCTATCTCTTCAGGAGATAGAAGGGGCAATCGATTCCTGTTCTGGTAATTCCTCTCCAGGACTGGATGGACTCCCTTATGAGTTCTATCGTAAATATAGGGAGGTTGTTCTTCCTCATCTGTGGAGAACACTGTTAGAATAAATAAAGGAGGGAGCTCTTCCAGAAACAATGACCGAGGCGGTGATTACAGTGATATTAAAGAAGAGCAAAGACCCCAATGATTTGGGGTCATATAGACCTTTTTCTCTTCTTAATACAGATGTTAAACTTTTGTCCAAAATACTAGCTTTGAGGCTCTCAAGGGTTATTACATCAGTTATTCACCCAGATCAAAATGCTTTTATGCCCAATAAAGGGACCCACTATAACCTGCATCGTCTTTTCTCCAACCTACAGTCCTCTGGAGGGGCTTTACTTTCCATTCTGTCTATTGATGCCTCCAAGGCCTTTGTTGGGGTTGAGTGGGGATTTCTCTGGAGAGTGCTTCACAAGATGGGCTTTGGCCCCAGATTTAGTAACCTGATTAAGCTGCTGTATAGATCTCCTACTGCAAGATTTAATATAAATGGTAATCTCACAAGAAGTTTTTTTATGACCAGAGGTACTCGCCAGGGATTTCCCCTCTCTCCTCTATTATTTGACATTTATATTGAACCCCTGGCCGCTAGAGTTAGACAAGAGTTAGACAAGACCCGAGTATTCTAGGTTTCAGGAATGGAAGATCGTATTTTTTTTTTATGCAGATCATATTTTATTCTATATCCAACAGACCCAATTTACTCTGCTACACATTGTTCAAATGATGAATCAGTTTGGAGAGGTTTCGGGCTTGGAGGTAAATTGGGAAAAAAACACTCTTATGCCTCTAGATAGTATGATTACGCCCTTAGATAAATTTGCACTTCCGAAGGTTGCCCCATTTAATACATTGAACATTTCTCAATCCTTTCAGTATTTAGGCATTACAATCTCTCCTAGGGTGGAAGATTTTACCCCGCTTAACCTATTGCCATTGATAAACAAGTTGAGGTCTTCGCCTATCTTTATCAAAGGCCGATAGAATTTCATCAGTTACTTTATGTTTTTAGGAATTCTCCAGTCTGGATCGGGGATAGGTTCTTTAAATTAATAGAAAGAATTATTAATGATCTACTCTGGGGGAGGAAACGGGTAAGACTCAAACAAGAACATTGGTATAACCCGTTGGAGAGGGGAGGAGTTTATCTCCCTTGCTTCAAGGGTTACCTTTTAGCTATACAGCTTTCGTTTTTTCGGGAGTGGGAGGATAGCCCACTCTGTAGGTATTTGCTGAATAGATCTCCATTTGACAATTTCTTTACGTTATTGGAGTCAGATCAATTGACCGACCCCGATAAGGAATTCAAATTTGCCAGGAATCTTTTCATGAAGTCATGGTATTCTTTTAGATTTTGGTTTGGATTGAAGGGTTCAATTGGATGTACTCTCTTGTGGTATAATAGGCATATGCACACTTTATTTGAGTTGGGTAGAGATCCATTTTGGCAAAAAAAGTAATATTTTATATGTTAGACAGGTAGTAGGTAATGGGGATATAGTTTCATACACGGTATTATCACAAATAGAAAAGTCGCAGAAACTATTATGGTTTCGCTACTTACAGTTAAGATCTGCACTTTCAAGTATTAAAAACAAAAATAGGCTTGAAATACACACTTCTACACAATTCAATGACTTGATAGGGAATTTGGAGCACAGGATGAAGATTTCTCAACTTTATAAAAATTTTATTAGAGCACGATTTAAAGATCCCTGCTCTCCAGGACAGAGGGCTTGGCAAAATGAATGTGCAACGACTTCCTTGGATGATCAGGAAAAGGTAGTACATGACTTAAAAGTGGTTTCACATAATTTTAATCACGTTATGGTGCAGTTTAAAATCTTACATAGATTTTGTTACTCCCCTTTGGCTTAAGAGATGTGGTATTAGGAGAGATTCCAACTGCCCGAGGTGTGATATTCCTGACGCTGATTATTTACATATGTTTTGGCTGTGTCAAGAGCTAAAACAATATTGGGAGACTATTCATGATTACGTAGAGGTAAAACTGAATGTATTGATTCCTTTCACTGCTGAATGTTGGGTACTCGGCGATCTTGCTAAGGTGGAGTGTCAGCAATACAAAAAAAATCTACTCTACAAGATAATGTTTCTTGCCAGATTGCTGATCGCTTGTTCCTGGTTTTCGCGAGATCCCCCCAGTATGACTATATAGCTAAATCTGATAAATACAAACAAGAGATATGAATATATTTTGTATAAGAAGAGAAATAGTGAGGAAAAATGGCTCAGAATCTGGGGAGACTGGAGTCCCTAGGCTTCCTTCTTTTTCTCCAGCCCTCCCCATCTCTCCCCTGTTTGTTACCGGGGGGGGGGGGGGGGGTGGTGGTGGTGAGGGGAGGACGCATCATGGGTGGTACGGGGATGGTAATTTTACAAAAAAATAAAAAATTTGTTAAGATTTATGTCTTTCCAGTATTTTTATTGTAATTCTCTGATCTTTAATAAAGAAAGTTATGTGAAAAATAAATAAATAAAAAAAGCTTTCAGTAAGTTGCAGGAGGAATTCCATCTGCCTCATAGATGCTTTTATCAGTATTTGCAATTCAGGCACGCTTTTGACACCATGCATAGAAATACCCCTGTGAGGTGCTTGGAGGATGCCTTCCTCAAATTGTTGAGCTCAGGTGCACTAAACCGATGAATGATTTTGTTTGTACACCGACTACTTTTAGATAGGTTTCTCATGAAACACCCATTATCCAGGATGACAAAATGGGAGAAGGAGGTAGGAGGGATAATGGAGGCTGAATGGTTGGAAATTCTGGCAGCCGTCCCAAAAATGTCTGTGTGAAGGCGCCAATCTGTCACAATTGTATATCATACACTGAGTGTACAAGACACCGATATTTTTACGTAAGATAGGTGTTTGGCCGGACAATTGCTGCCCTAGGTGTGTGGAGGAGGGGGCAGGGATGATATACATGCTCTGGCAATGTCGAATACTTATCTCTTACTGGGATTCAGTGTTAAAGATAATCTATGACTGTTATCAAGTGACCCTGCGGAAAGACCCTAAGATATGTATACAAGGTTTGGTGGAGGATCTACATTTGACAGAACACAAAAAAGTGGCTGTGGGAAGATTACGCTATGTTGCTAGGAAGCTCATTGCATACCACTGTATACAAACATCTCCACCATTAACAGTTGAGTTTGTGAGGAAGGTGAACTCTATACTCATACAAGAAAGGGAGGTATTCCAGTAGTGGGGATTGGCGTCTAAATTTGACAAATTACGGTTGCCATGGATAACCAATAGCACTCTAGCTACTCGTGGTCTGAGAGTTACTTAGGTGTGGGACAGAGAAGACTGGGGTGGACACTTGCACCTGAGACCAGAATGAGAAGGGGTGGGGTTGGGAAAGGGTAGGGGGGAGTTGGGATCAGGAAAGGGTGGGATAGAAGTTGGAAAATATCTCTGATTGTGGCTAATGGATATGTCTGTATACTTTTGATTTGTATCTTGGTTGTACAATGGAAACACTCTGTTTATAGGCAGATGTCACTATAAAAAAACAAAAGAGCTTTAAAAAAAAAAAAAAGTTGATGGTAGTGATCTTTTAGGTGAGGTGACCAAGTGCTAAGATCCCCACCATTCTCTAAAGCTAAAAGGCAGATCGCCTCATTGATCTCTAACCCGCTGTCATGTCTGATCGCCTTTTCCTGGAGATAGTAGTGCATATGAGACTTCTATGGTAGCTTAGCACTTCTACTCCTTTATTTTAGTGATCAGTGGTGGCACCTAGAACCCCAGTAATCAAAACTTATGACCTGTAAAAAGAGTTTGAGAAGCTAGTGTAAAATAAAACAACCAGTATGGCCGTGCTACAAAATATAAGGGGTCATCAGTGGGGGTCAGACCCCCAGGACCCTCACCGATCAGCTGTTTGAGAAGTCAGTGGCGATCAGATGCTGATGACCTAACCAAAGGATGGATCATCAGTAGGATAAAGGTACAAAACACTTTTAAGAAAATTGCCTAGTCTCACCAAAATCTGCAGTTTTGGCCAACATTACTGCTATGTGTATGAGCAGAAGTTCATATAGAATGTTATTTACTAATGTTTGATCGACCCCATTGACTGATCCAGCAGTTTTAGCAATAAATTCATCTGGTGCTTCTCTGTTGGCAAATTTGGTGGGTCATTTATCAAATGTTTTGCCAATCTTTTTTTGGCATAAAATTAACTAATTTGTTAGTGCACGTTTTTAGTTGCGCCATATTTTGCGACTTTTGGTTCCCTGCAACTTAATATGTATTGTTTGTGTAGAGCTGATGAAAATTCAGCACATTTATATATTTTTCTCTTCTTTTGTAGCTCTGAAGAAGAGCTGTCAAGGTGCCGAGAAACTATTCTAAAGCTGAATGAGGTTTTGGAATCTGAGAGAAAAGACAGTAGATCTGTGAGCGAGGAAAGGTTGAAACTCGTGCAGGAAAATGAGCAGTTACGGAAAGATGTGGAAGAATGGAAGAAGTCGGCTGCTGAAGCACAGCAAAAACTCACGTTTCAGGTAATGTTAAAGGGGTTGTCCGCTTTTTACTATTGGTGACCTATCCTCAGTAGAACTGGCTTAGTTGCCCATAGAAACCAATCAGATTCCACCTTTCATTTTCCAAAAGAGCTGTGAAAAAAGAGAGGTGAAATCTGATTGGTTGCCAGTGTTCCTTTACACCCGTTTGGATAAATCTCCCTTATTATCTTTCTCTATTCAAATCAAATGTATATTATTATTAGGTTTTCCTACCATAGATATTGATTGCAGATCACTAGGATAAGATATCAATGGCTAATCACTTGGGATCAAACCTTTTGGGTCGTTCTACAAACCCTAGCACAAAAGGGCCACATTGCTATGTATGTGTCAGAAATACTATGTCAGCCTGAGGTATCCGGGAACTGAAACTATCAAAATCTGTCAGAAAAAGCGCTAAACAATAAGTGCTAAGTTTAACACTGGCATTCAGATCGATGTCATGAAAACTTGTTATATCACAATGCCAGCGTGGTCCTCCGAGTGTCACATGAGGGACAGGAGGATGCTGGGAGCACATTACACTAAATGCATTCTACTGCTTTGAGCATCCTTATCACATGCCTCCCAAGTGTCCCTCTTTTGGACTTGGGGAATTAATATGCATTAATAAATTTACTAAATTGCTCCTTACTAAACTATCTATCTGGTTTCCACCTGTTTATTAGACCAGAACTTCATTATTTGCTGTAATTTGGACCTTTAAAATATCTATAGTCTGATGATTTATAAGATAATCTTATGCTGTAAAAAATTAAAGGGGGCTTCCGGTTCCGGCGCCAACATGACAAGCCGCAAGTGAGCTGAGCTCCGGCTACCCTCACCTGTATCCACGGCAAATCCCCGCTGAATCGACTACTAGCTGGGTGATTATACCAGTGAACATCTTACAAGGTCCTATGGATCGTTTTGTCAGCACTATGGGGAGCAGATCGAAAGCTAAAGCACAGATGAAAAGTGGAAAAGCGGACGCACAGAATTCAAAGATGGCGGAGGGAGAGAGCGCGCCACCGGAGGAAAATGTACTCTCACAGACCACTCCAGATTCTCCTGGAGACCCCTCCGCACATAGATTATGTTAGGCTGGCACGGGAGGTAGCAAATCGCATCTTGCCAGACCTGCAGGAGTCTCTGACAACCACAGTGTCGGCCTCCTTCACTGCCCTGCAAGGGGAAGTGGCGCGAATATCTGAACGCATGGACATATGTGATAACAAAATGCAAACCGTGGAAATTGACATTTCCAATGCCCAAGGGGAACTAAAGGATCTTATGGCCGAAAACAAACGGCTTTGGGACAAAGTAGACGATTTGGAAAATCGCTCAAGACGAAGCAATATGCGAATCGTGGGCCTGTCCGAAAGCATACCGGCCAAAGATTTGCACATGATATGTGAACGGGAGATTCCGAAAGCACTGGGTCTCCCCCAAGCCTGCAAGGTCGAGCGTGCTCACAGGGTAGGCCCGATGAAACAGATTAACCCCGCACGAAACCCTGAATCAGGGCAGCGGATGCAGCCTAGGCCCAGACAAGTTATTGTAAAATATCTGGATTATGCTGATAAGGCGGACATGATGCGACACTATAAAATCAAGTCTACAACCTTAGAAGTACGTCACCAGAAACTTCGCCCCTTTGTGTACATCCTTGCATAATCAGACTGTAAAATTGATCCTGATGTACCCAGCCACGCTGAAAATATTCCGTCCGGATGGGACCTTCAACACCTTCACAGACCCAGCAGAAGCGGAGGCCTCTCAAACATCAGCGGATGGAGAACACAGCATATTACCTGCCCGAGACAGGAAACGTTCATCGTCTCCAATACTGCCAGCAGATGGGCTCGAGAAAAGAGACCAATGCAGGGGACAAAGCGGACTCGTGCTCACAAAAGGACACTTGATCGCTTCACATCACTAGGAGGGCAAGTAACCTGTTTGCCTGCCATTTAAAAAAAATAAAAATAAAAAAATGCTTTTCTGGCACGTGACAGAATACACCAGATCATAACCCACTGAAAACAAGCAGAGTCCATAATATGCTCTTTTATCTTTCCTTTTTCTTTCTTTTTCTTTTATCGCGTATTATAGCCTGTTATAGCTCTGATTATTATATGTGGGGGCGTTACATTGTGATAGCCTTGGGACTTATCTCAAATATCTTGTCATTGCCTACACGACCTGTTATTATGTTGGGAAGAAGTGAAGCATGGAATTCTGACTTAAGTTTGCCACTGTTGGCCTTATGTTCAGCCATATTCATTGGCTGGAGTTTTGAAGTTGAAGCACATGTCCGACAAAACACTGTTACAGGGTTAATCCTCATTGGTGACTTATCCCGTAGATCTCTAACCGTACAGGCTACTATACATAGGTCTGATCCATATATATCCCTATTAAGATCTCCTAAATGGTACGAGTAATATCATGGAACGTCAAGGGACTCAGATCCCCCCAGAAACGGTCAATGATATTACGTCACCTAGCTAGGTTGCATGCCGATATAGCGCTTCTCCAGGAGACACACTTGGAGGAGAAGGATTTCCCCAGAATGAGGAAGTTTTGTACTTGTTGATTACTCGCTCCCTCTTCAATAGATGCTGAGATATTGACATTGAGCACTTAGTCATATCGGATCATTCACCGATAGCATTAACGTTGCGTGACATGGCCCCTCGTGGGTCGGATTATTTATGGCGATTCCCCTCGAACTTATATGAGAACGAGGAGTTTTGTGACTAGCTGAGAGGGTGGTGGGACAAATATATATAACTTAAATAACATGCCAGATAATATCCAACTAACGTGGAGTGCAGGGAAGGCGACGATAAGAGGGAATTTGATCTCATATAGAGCGGGCGTAAAAAGGAAGGCTCAAGAGCAGTTTGACAAATTTAGCACAACACTGAGACTAACATACAAGGCCTTCAAAGATAATCCCACAATAATCTCTGAAATTGCATGGAAGACAGCTAAACAAAATTATGAACAATGGACACAAAAAAAGGAGCAATTTTTATAAACATGGCAACAAAGCAGGTAAAGTTCTAGCGAACCTAGAGAGAGGCTTCAAACCAGGGTTCCCCACTCTAGCCCTGCGAGATGCTAAGGGTATAATACGGCATGATCCGATAGCTGTTAGCAATATATTAAAAGATTACTATGCCTCCCTTTACGCGAGTGACGGGTCTCAAAATGGGTCAGACGATACCTGGCCCGAAAACATGGACATCCCACAGATACCCATAGAAGATCTAAATAGACTCAACGCACCGATAATTAATTTAGAAGTTCAAGCAGCCATAGCTGGCTTGTCATTGGGAAAGGCCCCTGGCCCGGACGGATATACGGGGGAGTTCTATAAAATACTGGGAGACAGAGTGTCAACACTCCTTACTCCACTCTATAACCAATACCTAGCAGGCACCCCCCTTCCCCAGGAGTCAAAAGTGGCATACATAAAAGTGTTACCTAAGAAAGATAAAGATCCTCACCAAGCGTCGTCTCTACAGGCCCATATCTTTAATAGATGTTGATGTCAAATTGATATAAAAAATAATGGCAGATAGATTGGGGACCATCATGCCCAAATTAATAGCCAACCCACAAGTAGGATTCATAAAAGGCAGATCTGCAGTCACCTATATGAGACGCGTCCTAACAGTGTTAGTGGACGACTAAGAACTACTGTTCGAAACGCGTCAAGGTTGCTGCACTTGTGGGTGGATGTCCTGTTTATATGTCTACTGCCTGAATAAAAGACGAAGATTTTAGCTACCAAAATCGTGAGTGCTGGAATTTCATTGTGCTTTCATATCAAGGATATATGGGCTTGCCGGCCTTTTCCGTGCACGCAGGTGGTGGAATAATTGGGTGAGCTGGACTTTTCTTTGTGCATATTAGATGAATTCAAAATGAGACCAGACCTCCACCCAGCTCCAGCTCTCATTAGCATCGATGCTGAAAAAGCTTTCGACAATGTGAGCTGGGAATGGCTGGAAAAAGTGCTTGACAAATTGGGACTACAGGGACAATTCAGAAATTATATTTCTGTGCTATATGATAAACCAACTGCAAAAATCAGCACACCTGGCTTCTTGTCTCAGTGCTTTGAGCTGTTTAAAGGGACCAGGCAAGGCTGCCCCTTGTCACCCTTATTATTTAACCTAACCTTAGAACCTCTGTTGCGCTTTCTAACGTCCACGCCAGATGTAGAGGGGATAAGAGAAGGTTACTCCTTAAAAATAAGCAACAATATACCTCGATGCTGACGCAGAACATTCCAGTTAAGGTCTCCTTCACAAGCAAAAAATACCTTAATATAGGACAAACCCCTGAGTCAATATATAACCTAAACTATCCACCGCTGATCAAAAAGCTTCTAAAAGAGATTGACAACTGGATTAATTTGCCGCTTTCCTTAATGGGTCGTAGTCATCTGTTGAAGATGATCAATTTTGCCAGATTGTTATATCCAATGCAAACGATTCCGCTGTTGATCAAACACTCGGATGTACAGACAATAGAAACTGCCTTCGGACCCCAGCCGATCTGATATGGATGATCTATCCTGAGGATAGGTCATCAATAAATATAACTTGGACAACCCCTTTAACAAGTCATTATGATAATTATTAACTGTTCAAATTGTATTTAGTTTAATAAAAGGGATGGGATTGTTGGACATATCGATATAAGCTATAAAATAACTAAACAAGTAAATATAATTTTTTTTTTTTAAATATGTGTATTTCTTCAAATTTTAACTAATTTACCTACATAAAAAATTGCCTGTTTTGGGTTTGCTCCTGGTTCTCTGCTTTTCCCTCACACTGCACTGATCTCTTATAAACTGAAACCCTAATAAATGTGACTATGAGCCCCTGAGGAGACCAGGACCGAGTGCTTCCAATCTCTATGGAGTATGTTGGTTTTCTATATAAAAATAACAAAGCAGTTGACCGGCACTACTCTTTGGAGATGGGTGGTGCTCAGTGGTATTTCATGGTATTTCATGGTATTTTCAGGGTATTTCACAGTAATGATGGAGACCACGGCACTCACAAGAAACTTGTATAGTAATTTCTTTTTTATTCTTATTTTGTTATTATTATTTCATTATTTTAAATCCATCCACATGTGTGCATAATTAGTTATTGGCCAAAGTTTCGGTCCCAACATGGACCTTGTTCATGGCCTTAGTCATATGAGCATCATGGATCGCCGTGAACACGGTCCATGTTGGCGCCGAAACGTTGGCCAATAACTAAATATGCACACATGTGGATGGATTTAAAATATTGAAATAATAACGAAATGAAATAAAAATAAATTACTATATACGTTTCTTGTGAGTGCCGTGGTCTCCATCATTACTGGCTTTCTATATAAGACACCTGAAATAAACATGAATTGTGAAAAAATATAATCTTCAATATCACAGAATAGGGATTTCCAGTTTTCCATTTTATCAAATTCTCTCTCAACGAAACTTTGGATAAAAAAAATAAAACAATAACATGAACAGATTTAGTTTGTCGCAGCTGCGAATCCAAAAGTTACCGACTGTAAGCCAGCTTTTTATGTTAAAAACAAAAAGTGGAAAGAAAACACTGGTTACATTTCTGGTCGGAGAAGGCCATTCAAAGTTTTATTTCTACAGTAATTAGAAGCTGAGCACTTTCCATAAATTACAATTTAAAACGCCAAATGTATCCATGCAGATTGCCTCCACAGACAGATGGCAAATGCAGGAAAAGTGAACAATGCAAACACTTGGAGCTTTTGGAGAGTAATTACTGTATATTGTAATCTTATTAAAGTGAATAGTATTTCTTCAGCTTTTTTTCTAATTCTGTGAAAACAGACCTATTTCTGCACCTGTATCCGTTATGGCAAAGAAAAAAAATATTTGAATATTAATGGTCAACAGAACTGTCTGGACTGTAGCATTACTAAAAATAAAAAAATTAAATTGATTTTCCGGGAATGATTTAAAATGGCCGCCAGCCATTTGGGTCGGTATTCTAGAATGTGTTTGCCTCCACTTGCAGAGCTGTGTAGGGGGTAAGGGGGCCTCACTACACTGCTCTACAATAGATGGCAGTGATGTGATCCTGCCTATGATATGCCATCATGGCTGAGCAGCCTGACAGTAGTATATGCAAGTCCCAGAGCATAGTGTGTAGTGAGGCCCTGCCCCCTCACCCCCTAGCCAGCTCTGCAAGAGGAGGTAACCAGTCCTGCTCACATTTAAGGACAAGTTGCTGGTGGCCATTTTAAATCATTCCTGGAGAGATCCTTTTAAATGTGGTTTCTGACCAAAAGCCTCTTAATAATTTTGGTGCATTCTGTGCTGATGGACTTTATACCAAGATTAGTCTTAGTATATCTCCCCCCACCGTATGTCCCCTACAAAGCAATTAAACTTGAGTTTATAAACCTAGCTTATCGGCCGAAGGGGGGGTCCTTAATTCTTTGTAAGACCAAATAATACTATATTTTTTGTTATATTTGGATGTATGTACCTCCACAAAGGATTTATGGTGAAAACTTCCAGCAGATGGAAGACCAGTTGTTTGTGAGATGATGTAATTGATGGCACAAATGCAAAAATGAAGCATGGGCACCCCTGTCAGCACTTCTTTGACATAATAACTTAGGTGCAAAGCGCACATTTGTATCATAAGCACCTTTTTGTTTAGATAGCTTACCAAACTAAGTCTACATTCACACGGCCATATCTGTTTTGCGGTTTACAAACCGCAGATCCGCAAAATTTTGATATAGGCCATGTGCATCCCACACTTTTTTCATTGGCTCCATTGACAAAATGCCTATCCTTGTCTGTTTCTGTTCTATAAATTGCGGTACAAATGCGGACAGCTCACAGATCCTTGTGCGGTCCACTTTTTTTTGCAGCCCCGTAGAAATGAATGGGTCCGCATGCAATACACAAAAAAATACAGTCGTATGAATGCAGTCTCAGGCTAACATATACACAACTGTATCCATTTTGCATGGTCAAAACCAAATCCACATAGCGCTGCAGAGCCCCAATCCACATAGCGCTGCAGAGCCATAGTACATAGTAACATAGTACATAAGGCCGAAAAAAGACATTTGTCCATCCTGTTTGGCCTGTTATCCTGCAAGTTGATCCAGAGGAAGGAAAAAAAAGAACCCCTGTGAGGTAGAAGCCAATTTTCCCCACTTTAGGGGAATAAAAAAATTCCTTCCCGACTCCAATCAGGCAATCAGAATAACTCCCTGGATCAACGACCCCTCTCTAGTAGCTATAGCCTGTAATATTATTACGCTCCAGAAATACATCCAGGCCCCTCTTGAATTCCTTTATTGTACTCACATCACCATATGTGATCCTTTTTGACTCCTGAATAACTTGAAGTAGAGTGGAAGATTCCTGTACTCAAATTTAAATCTCTATGTTTCAAGTGGAGTTAAGGCCCCATACACATTGAGTATCGTCAGCTGAACCCACTGTTTTTCAGTGGTAGACAGATCCCAGATAGATGATGTCAGGAGAGAGAAGGGCCGGGATCATGGAATTTTAGCACCTTATCATTTTGTTCCCTGGAGAGATTAGCTTCCAGCTTCCTAATGAACGGGTGTAAGGGGTAATCATCTACAGTGTTGGAGAGTCCATCACTTATAGTATTAGACCCCAAATGAAAGAGAGCGCCAGGCCTTGTTACAAGTGTAGTTAGAATGGGAGTACCACTAAACCGTGATAGTTATTAAGAGCAGGAAAGGAAGCAATGGTGTAAAACCTGGATAGTGGGTGCTCCAACGTGGAAGACCCTAAGTAAACCCTGCTCCACAGGAAAGACCGTCTGACAGCCCAATAGTCAGAAGACAATGTGGTTGACAAAGATGGAGACTGATACAAATGGAAAGGAATTAATATGAAAGAATAAATGATGAAAAAAATATAAATATATATATATGTATAGAGGATAAAATATCAGGTAAATAATAATAATAATAGAGGTGAGGGATGCCCAATCCAGGACAAAATCACACTCTTAAAAAACACTCACTTCACTGGGGGGGTGGTCACCAGGATAAGCATATGACACCTGTGACTTGAACCCCCCCGGCCAGGATCGTATGTAGAGTCGTAGTGATGAAGGCAGCAGGTAGGCAGCATTATCCTTTAAGTGTCTGTAGTTACAAACACTCCTTGAGCTGCCTCACCTCCCCCCCTTTTTTTTTTTTTTTTCCTTTTTTTCTTTTTCTCTTTTTCTTTGGCCATTACTATCCCAACACCACCCCTGTCGGCGCCCAATTTTTCAATTTTTCATTCCTTTGGGATACATTGTGATCCCAACAGGTCTGAATTGAATTAACTTCCAAATTTTCTTTTCTGTTCTATATGAGATTAGCTTCCGCCAGAGGTGTTAGCGAGTTTCTCATCTCATCCCATTAAAAATGCATATACGTCAGCACAGGTTGTATGGGGCAGTTGGGAGAGATAGCTGACAGCTATTGAAAATGTATGGCCACTTTTAGGCTTTTAACGGTCGACAGACAACCATTTTCGGTGAACATTATAGATCAGGCATGGCCAACCTGTGGCTCTCCATCTTTTGTAAAACTACAACTCCCACCATGCCCTGCTGTAGACAGTCTGGGCATGCTGGGAGTTGTAGTTTTGTAACAGCTGGAGAGCCTCATGTTGGCCATCCCTGTTATAGATATTTAGGTGATAATACAGACGTGGACAAAATTGTTGGTACCCTTTGGTCAATGAAAGAAAAAGTCACAATGGTCACAGAAATAACTTTAATCTGACAAAAGTAATAATAAATTAAAATTCTATAAATGTTAACCAATGAAAGTCAGACATTGTTTTTCAACCATGCTTCAACAGAATTATGTAAAAAAATAAACTCATGAAACAGGCATGGACAAAAATGATGGTACCCCTAGAAAACACAGAACATAATGTGACCAAAGGGACATGTTAATTCAAGGTGTGTCCACTAATTAGCATCACAGGTGTCTACAACCTTGTAATCAGCCATTGGGCCTATATATATATGGCTCCAGGTAATCACTGTGTTGTTTGGTGATATGGTGTGTACCACACTCGACATGGACCAGAGGAAGCAAAGGAAAGAGCTGTCTCAAGAGATCAGAAAGAAAATTATAGACAAGCATGTTAAAGGTAAAGGCTATAAGACCATCTCCAAGCAACTAGATGTTCCTGTGAGTACAGTTGCACATATTATTCATAAGTTTAAGATCCATGGGACTGTAGCCAACCTCCCTGGACGTGGCCGCAGGAGGAAAATTGATGACAAATCTAAGAGACGGATAATCCGAATGGTAACAAAAGAGCCTAGAAAGACTTCTAAAGAGATTCAAGGTGAACTTCATGCTCAAGGAACATCAGTGTCAGATCGCACCATCCGTCGTTGTTTGAGCCAAAGTGGACTACATGGGAGACGACCAAGGAGGACACCATTGTTGAAAACGAATCATAAAAAAGCAAGACTGGAATATGCCAAACTACATGTTGACAAGCCACAAAGCTTCTGGGAGAATGTCCTGTGGACAGATGAGACAAAAATCGAAGTTTTTGCCAAGGCACATCAGCTGTATGTTCACAGACGAAAAAATGAAGCATATCAAGAAAAGAACACTGTCCCTACTGTGAAACATGGAGGAGGCTCTGTTATGTTCTGGGGCTGCTTTGCTGCGTCTGGCACAGGGTGTCTTGAATCTGTGCAGGGTACAATGAAATCTCAAGACTATCAAGGAATTCTAGAGAGAAATGTACTAGCCAGTGTCAGAAAGCTTGGTCTCAGTCGCAGGTCATGGGTCTTGCAACAGGACAATGACCCAAAACACACCGCTAAAAACACCCAAGAATGGCTAAGAGGAAAAAATTGGACTATTCTAAAGTGGCCTTCTATGAGCCCTGACCTCAATCCTATTGAGCATCTTTGGAAGGAGCTGAAACATGCAGTCTGGAAAAGGCACCCTTCAAACCGGACACAACTGGAGCAGTTTGCTCATGAGGAGTGGGCCAAAATACCTGCTGAGAGGTGCAGATGTCTCATTGACAGTTACAGGAAGCGTTTGATTGCAGTGATTGCCTCAAAAGGTTGCGCAACAAAATATTAAGTTAGGGGTACCATCATTTTTGTCCATGCCTGTTTCATGAGTTTATTTTTTTACATAATTCTGTTGAAGCATGGTTGAAAAACAATGTCTGACTTTCATTGGTTAACATTTATAGAATTTTAATTTATTATTACTTTTGTCAGATTAAAGTTATTTCTGTGACCATTGTGACTTTTTCTTTCATTGACCAAAGGGTACCAACAATTTTGTCCACGTCTGTATATAGTATATAGTCTATGACAACAGTAAAAACTGTTATAGTTTACTATGCAACCTCAAGTTTCAGCCGTAGGTCCTAGGCCACAATTTTCCTATATCAGGCTGCATATTTAAGATTGTGAACAAAACTTAGAAACTGACAAATGAATCCTGGGTTTTGGCCACTGTTCATCTAGATTAATATTTCACTGTGATGTCAAGATTCCACCCCGAGTTAATGTTTCCATTGTGGGTGGAATAGCTTTTAATACTGTATAATATTCTGGTAACTCATGTTCTGTGGGTTGACTTGGTCTTGTTTTCAAGTGTATGTTTTTCATTCTTATAGTTGAGCACTTTGGGACATGAATTTTTGGTAAAGGAACAGGGCTTCAAGGTGCAGTTACAGGAAATGGAAGATGGATTTCGAAAGTCTATAGAAGAATTAATGAAGCTTCTGATGGCTCAGCAGAAAGCGAGCTACAAGTGGAAAGTGGAGACGACTAACCTTACTAAAAGCACGGAGACCAGGTTGAGAAAACTGCGGTACGTTTACAGCCCATCACATGTGTGTTACATGATATAACTTTCATGTGCTCTGAATATAATTCCTCTTCTCCCCAATGGAAATGTTGAGTTGGTGTCATGGTTTCCTGTTATTTCACATTTCATGTGCAATTGAAATCCAGCCCTCAATAATAACTGCAGTCTTACACCAATATGATTGTTTCCAGTCATTGCTGACAGTATCAGACTGGGTAGGGACACATCTATTGAGAAGGGGATTGGTAACAGACAGTTGTCAATTAGATCAGGGCTACACATACACTTTTTTAAATGTTTGTGCTATAGAAGTATTTATGAAGACCGATATGTCATGATAGCTGTTCTATAAATTCAATGAGTTGCAGGTGATATCTTCTCAGGTTCTAGATTTTCCCTTTCTTGTCCATCCAGCCCAGACCACTATGCAGGGCTGCATCTAGTCTTTCTGTTGCCTGAGGCGAAAACTGAAATGACAACCCCGCCCTGCCAAATTCTCAACCTAACCTCTTCCCACCAGCCTTACTGTTAAAGGCATACTTGGAAAATATTACATATAGTGCTACAAAACATACTGGTTAATATAGTGATACAATTAATATATACAGAGATGAACGCTTCCACAATGAAAGCACTCATTGCCCATGGCCCTTCCGCTGCCCACTTGTTCCTACCTGGTGCTGCCTGAGACAATCGCCTCACCTCGCCTCATTGGCGGTGCACCCCTGCCACTATGATGACTTTTCTCGATAACTGCAGAGAAATTTTTGGCACTCACCATCTATCCCCAGCCTCTTTAGCAACACAAATTAGTTCTGCCCTCAGATTAAAACCCTAAATAAATTTAGAGGATAGATGCTAAATGACTGATTACTGCGGGACCAACGACTCAGTAGAACAGGGGTCCCAAGCCCCTCATTCCTCTTTACTGCACAACCGAAGTTCGAATGTTAGACATGCATACTGACACTGTTCATTGTCTGTGGGACATTAGGAAGAGAATTCATATGATGAGAAAAATACATACACTATTGTCCTCTAGATATTGGATAGTCATTTCATCACCCACAATTTCTATGGTCTGACTAATCAATGAAGCTTATTGAAAAGCCTTTCCTGTTCTGTGCAGACTTGCATTTCACTCAGTGCTCTCAAACCTACTACCTCAAAATTCTCCTGTCAATTCACAACCAGCCTCTTCTCCAATGTCACTGGCAACAGTGGTCCTCGATTACAGTGGTGTAACAGATTTCATTCACTAAAACTAAACATGAACAACTTGACATTTCAAGCTCTGTCAAATTGCACCTATATATTATATATTTCAGAAAACTGAACCCCATGTGTTTGAAGGGCATCTGTCAGCAGATCTGTACCTATGACACTGGCTGACCTGTTACATGTGCACTTGGCAGCTGAAGGCATCTGTGTTGGTCCCATTTTTATGTGTCCGCATTACTGAGAAAAATGATGTTTCAATATATGCAAATGAGCTTCTAGGAGCAATGGGGGTGTTGCCGTTACACCTAGAGATCTACGCTCTCTGCTACTGCTGCACCCTCTCCACTTAGATTGACAGGACCAGGCAGTGAAAACGCCATCAAACCAACTACAGTTGCCAAGCGCACAGGCAACAAGTCAGCTAGTTTCATAGGTAAATCTGCTAATATAAACTTAAATGGGGTTCTCTGTGCATTTCAGTTAACCAGTTCTTCGTACTAACCTGTGGAACAAAGATCTTTTAAATTGTACTTACCCGTCCCCCACTCCGCCGATGCCGCCATCTCTGCTCTAATGATACAGGCAGCGGGCTCCTCCTCCCGGGACTGGATGTGTCTGCTTCTTTTTTTTTTGTTTTGTTGTTAAGCTGCATTATAGTAAATGCAGCTGAACAGGAAAAGAAGCGCTAGTCAGTAGCCAGGCGGAAGAGCCCACAGCCTGTGTCAGTACAGTGAAGATGGAGCGAGGGACGAGTAACTACAATCTAAAACATATGCCCGGAGAGTCCCTTTAACTGCTTACAGCAGTGTTTCCCAACCAGTGTGCCTCCAGCTGTTGCAAAACTACAACTCCCAGCATGCCCGCACAGCCAAAGGCTGTCCAGGCATGCTGGGAGTTGTAGTTTTGCAACAGCTGGAGGCACACTGGTTGGGAAACACTGGCTTACAGCACCAGTAGACACCGTAGTTAAAAAAATAAATAAAAAAATATTCAAGGAGCCTCATCCTGTGGTCTTTGATAAGGAATATGGCAGTATATACATCTCTAGGTACAGTGAAGGCATTTTCTGTACATTAAGTAATCCACCTTATTTAACTTTTGTCTATCGGCCACAACTGTGTGCTGATTTGAGAGGGTAATCTGTTCACAAGCTCCAGAGATCATCTCTCAACAATCACTGGGGAATAAAGCTACTTGCTATCCGTTTTTTCTGAACCTGCTCTTTGTATTAACTCTTTACTTTGGCTATTAGAGGAGACTGACAAGGAGCAGTCATTCAAACGCACTTGATTTCAAGCATTTCTCACTTTTGGCTAATGCTTTCTGTGAGCTTCATCAACCAATAGAAAGCAGCAGATCAACCGAACCATATACACTTTAGATTAATGTCAGACGAACCCCTCTGAAATGTAATGAGTGTCCCAGTTCTTCCCCGGTCGCAGGGGTCAAAATGGATTGGGCTGTTGGATTTTAATACACCCGATCCAATTCTCAAGGGAGATAATCTGTCACCAGAGGTGTCTGGCAGTGGCTTACTCCCCTCTCCCCATTCACAATGCACCCTTGTTCAAGAGCTATCTGAAATGTATAGCCAGTTTTAAGGGAATGTAGAATCAGAAAATGGCCTTATATTTGGCTTATATTTTGAAAGCATTACTGAGCTTTTAACAGACTTTGCATTAATCAGTAGAACAATGAGTGTACATTAGGAATAACACTTTTTCTAGCCATTATGTCACTTGTATCTGCCATCTTTTAGAAGTTTTTCTATCTGCAGACCAGACTTTGTCTCTAGTTTACAGTTTAGTTTACGGTCAGACATGGTGGTGGAGACTAGCTGCCATCCAATGCACACAGAAAGTAGAGGAGAATCTCCTTCCTATATGTCTCATAGTCGCTCAGAAGCAACCTTAGGATAATAGAGGACATTACAGAGAAGTACTGACTTGTAGTTTTGTGAATTAAGCACTTTTGCTGAGCTATAACCTTCCTGTGTAGCTGTGCAGTTTCTCTTTGCCAGTGCCTGTCCCCTGCTCAGTCCTCCCCTATCAGTAGACTTGCACTGACATGTGTAATATGATCTTCCTGCAGAGATGATGCTCTGTCGTGGACAGGAATAAGGAATTTTTTAAAGTGAAAAACTATTAGTTGGGGAGTAAAAAGCTGATAACAGGAGAAGTAGACATTTCTCACATAGAAGACATATTTTAAAGTTTCTTGTGATTGCTTCTACTAAGGATGTTTGATTATATTTTTAATGTCCCGCTATTTATATTGTGAATTGTAAAATACTAAATTCCTGCAGGTTTTAAACTGGCAATTAAGCCTCATCATAGGCTGACAATTCCTGTTGTGTACAGATCACTTTTCAGCAGTCATCTCATCATCATAGACAGGATCAGAATACTAGATAACACCTGTATATAGATAAAACAGGATCCACCATTCACAATAGTAAGGTCACAAGTTACCTATTCCCCTTTCCTGCTCAATGACCTCTGCGTAAGTCACAGTTCATGTCTAGAACACTAGAATTTATGAACATTTCCAGTCTGTTGTGCCTATGGTCCATGCGTTTACTATAAAGCATACAGTATCTCTAAATGCTGTTAACAGCACCTTCGGCAGGATGGCTGACCCCATAATCATATACAGAAAATAAAATAAGAAAAACTACAATCAGAATATAAAAACAGATTAGAAATCGGAATATGTTTACTAGCTAGTTTTAATTTGTAAAAAATATATAGGTGATACATTTCCTTTAAAAGCCTTTGGTGTGGATTATTTGGTGACATTTATATGATTTTGGTCACATGTCTGCATCCATTTCATTAACTAGACTTAAGACTAATAATATATGATGCACGTTTTCTACAGTGACTAGATAGATCACTGCTTTTCAGACTGTGATAAGTCCCCCAGTTGTTGGTAAGTTGCAGTTCTGGGGGCAGATTAGATGTTATATGCTAAATATTCATTTTGGTAGCTTCAGCAATCTCTGGTTTATCCACATAACTGACTCAGTTTTTGCTTATTTTAATGTTTTACTGGGTTAAGAGACAATTTGTAGTATAAACTGAGCTCATTTATATATATATTTTGCTATGTACTGCAGCCAGTTTTAAGACCTGATCACCCTGTTCTAGCCATGATGCTTCAATAGAAAGAGTTTGAGAAGCCCTAGTGTAGACTACCTTTTGACCCTATAGCCATAGGCGGGCAGTAGTCTAGAGTCATGGTGTCATCCATTACCATGATAACTGTGGAGGGGATGAAATTGATGACCTAGTCTCAGGATAGGTCATCAATATCAGTTCGGCTGGGAACCTCCACCGATCAGCTGTTTGAGGAGGCTGCATCGCTCACAGCTCGGTCCATTGGATAGCAGCTGCGCTTGGTATTGCAGCTCAGCTCCATTCACTTGAATGGAAAGGAGCTGTGCTTAGGCCACGTGACTGATGAACGTGATATCACTGGCCTAGTAAGAAGCCACCAGAGCTCCGTGGCCTCTTCAAACAGTGGATTGGCGGGGGTCACAGGCATAGGAACCCGCCAATTTGATATTTATGACCTCTCCTTGTCACGGACAACTCTTTTTTTAGCTATTCAGAACCTGCGTAACTGGGTGTAACTGGGCCACTTCGAGGATAATGGAGAAAGAGGAACGAAAAGCTTGGAAAAGTCACTTGAGCTATACATTGAGTTAGTGGAAAAGCTAGAAACACTGCAAGAAGGGTCCCCATACTGTCAGATGCCCTAGACGTGATGTGTTTAACATAAGCTTCAGGTTTCCCCTATTAATAAATTGGGTTTTGCCAAGTCAGCTAGATTTATTATGAGCTTAATTTTAGCCGAGTGAAAATCGTCCTACTCCAGAACATGTCACTGTGGTATAGCAGCTTTTTTTAAATTTTATTTTTATTGACCTGCACAGAAAATACATTTCTGTTTTGCCAAAGACCCAACGTGAAGAATAGAATTACTAACGTGGCACAAGTGTGTCACACACTTTATCTGTATTTACAGATATGCACTGCATACACATTTCTTTCATTCTCGCTGCCCTTTAGCTGACATTTTTGCTGAGACTTGAAGCTCATCCAAGTGCTTTGCTTTTCCAAGGTATGCTAATTAAAAACTTGCTCAGCAGAATGTAATGTTGCAGTGTTATTTATACTGCCGGAGAATGGCTTCAGCAAATAGTGACCCCCGATAGTGCTGCTAGGAAATGTTCTTTAAGCAGCCTTGTAAACCTGATCATTATTCACAATGGAAGCAGAGCCATATTTGGCATTTGTAGTTTTGTCTTCCGCTGGATATAGCATTTGAATATAAGTGCACGTCTGTGTCTTTTTTTTTTTTTTTTTCTCTTGTTTGTGTGCTGACAGAAGATCTGTAAATCTTTCGGAGACTAAGCTGGAACGCTGCCCAGATTTTTAAATTGGTATGGGAGAAGCAGTCACTCTGAAGAGTTAGCAGCCTAATAGAAGCCGTATCTGCAGTACATTCAGGCAGACAGAGCAATCTATTGTCATTGGGTGCTTCTGTGGCATCAGCTTCTTGGCGTTTTTGCAAATTGAGGCACCTCTTCCTACATCCGAGTGATGATTACATGGGCGTTAATGTACGTGACATTTCACGTCTTCATACTAGCTCGTGTAGTCCATCCTGTACATTAGGACACAAGAATGGCTTTTCATTCAGACCAGACACCAGTTATGCACTATATATTACATAAGATGAATTACTGTCATGCGAAGTATGTCTAGGGAACAGGGCTGACTCTATAAGACCCTTCTGTTGAAGTGTGAGAAGCCTGTTTGTGAGGGATACCACACCTCGTGCCCACTTGACTGCAACTACTTCGAGCTCACGAGACGCGGTATGGTCACTGGTTACCAAGCCGTGACGTTACGCCCTCCCGGAGGAGCATGTAAGGTCAGCTTGGTACAGTTTACACCAACTCCTCCTGTCCCTACGGGCACAGAGAGGCAACAAGCTGAGGTAGCCTGGTGACTGCCCCAGTGAAACAGCACTTCTTCAGCCTGGGAAATCTGCCACCAGCTTCTTGTTTGATATAAGCCCGGTCCGCTAACGGGATCATATAGGGTGAGAAACCAACCCTAAAGCTTAGAACTAGGCCGAAACACAGACGTGGGGATTCGTGATCGAGATACAAGACGGCACAAGATTAAATAAATTATATATTTAATTGTCTTAAGGGCACACTATATAACACACTATACACAAAGAATATATACGAATACAGGTAGTATGGTACAAAAAGGATTACACAGAGTACAAGTCAGTTACCGGGTAGATGAATGTTCCTTTGGGTTATGATGGTGTAATAGGCCTTGGCTGCGATCATGTAGGGGCAGTGATGTCAGCAGTTTCCAGGTCTCCCCAAACACATGGCACGATGTGACCCCCTTTCAGAGAAAGACACGCTCGCTTGCTGGCACGAGCCTTTTGACCTGTAGCCGCCCCCTCCCCTCCCGGCCTCGGGGAGGGGTCCACTCCCCCTGTCTAAACAAAACCGATTAGAGCTCTTAGATCCTTACCAGAATGTCGCATGGAGGTGGTTCTGGGACCAATGGATCCACCTGGGTTCCGGCTACCAGTAAGTCCAAGCATGGTACCGTTATTTGGTTTCTATGGGGAGATATATAGATCTCCTCTCCCTGGCACCCGACCTCCAACCTATGACAATGGGCATGTTCGTCTCTTACCCAGGATCGCATAAATATATTTGACTTGTGTCTGGGATAGACGGGCGATTCATAATTCCTTATGAACCGCTGGTTCCATGATGTCTGGGGGGAAATTATAGATCTGGGCAAGGGCTGAGACCCCCTACAGAGAGATTTTCCTGTAGGATTAGCTGGCCCCCGTACTGGCTGGTTGAGGTGCAAATTCGTATGCATGTGGCCTCCTTGAAGCCAGAACCCCTGTGGAGTTCACTACCTCTGCTATCTGACAAGCAGATAGTTGGAGTGAGAACTTATTTTGCAGGTACACTGACAAAGGTGAATCGGATGAATATTATGGCTGCCCTTAAATAATGATCCATATTCCTCACGCTGTTGTAGATATAGGTTACAGAATCAGATGTATGAAACACTTCATCGCTCCTCCATTTTGTATTTCGTTAATGTTTAGATCCTAATTTATTTGCTATTCTATTTTAGAAAATCTATTTAAACATATCTCCCAAAATGTTTTTCATCAGCCCTATGATGAGTTAAGTTTGGTTCAGCAGAACTGCAAAGGCCTGAGTTTTGGCACCTAACTGTCATGTTCGGGTGTGGGGGGGAAACACTACACCGAACATAAGAGGGAAAGGGGTGAGGGAATAAGGCCTGGAAACTAGGGAAAGGAGATGGACACCTCCTAGTAAAACCCTAATCAAAGTCCTGACTAACTACCAGTGTGAACAGACCCCAGAGGTAGGTGAGTTCATACACAGGATAACTAGTGCCCTAAATCACAGTATAGGACCCTGGTACTAATGTCAGGACTGAGACAACCTGTTCCTCCAAAAGGAAGGATGAACAGGATTCTCCCTTAGGCCTAAATACAAATACCAGGGAAATGCAACACACAAAATAACCCAAACAAAATACAAAAGGGAAAGAAAACGCTTAACTTCAAGTCGCTATGGCAGCACCAGGAATTCAGCCGAGATCCACACACCAGCTATCCACAACTCCAACAGAAGCTATAAGTCGCACAGCATAGTGGGAGAAACAACAATAAATAGAGAAGGTTAAATGACCATAATAGCCATACCTTGGGAATGAAGATGTGGGTGGCAAGCACCAGAAACAACACAGATGTCATTTGATCCAAACGGAAAACATGTCAGATCAAACCACTTGTTGCCAGTCTCACCGATGATCTGCCACCTGTCGCGGGAACGTCCATGACACTAACTTTAATAATAAATTGCACTATAGTTCAGATCAGGCTTCAGAAATTAAATTAACTACTAATTAACTACTTCATATGTTTGGCATGTTAACAGTAACATTTTTATGGCAAATCAAGGTTTTCATTTTGGAGAATGCAAAAAAAAAAAAAAAAATACCCAAAGAAATATATAAATGCCAATTTAAAAGGTTTATCCAGGGCTTTACCTAAATTGTTTGTCTTTCAGCAACCCTGTTGAAGGAAGAGAGTTTCAGCAGTACTTACCCTTCCGTGATGCCATCTATTGCACAATGTCAGCTTTGATCACTTGACTGGCTGCAGGCTTTTCCAATGAGGTCCTGACTGGATGAACTTCTGTTTCTTCCTGATTATCTTCATAAGGTACATGCAGCTGAACAGGAAGACACATGAGCACAGTTTGTTAAAACTTTAGCGGAAGAGTCCACAGTCAGTCAAGCAGTCACATGATCACTGCCAAGATCATGGAATCGGCAGCAATATAAAATGGTAAGTACTGCTGAAACTCTCTTCCTTCCACAGGTTTGCCGAAAATAAGAATTTAGGTAAGGCCTTGGTCAACCACTTGTACAGCTTCTGCGCCGGAGTATGATTGCTTGAAGTTACAGGTCGAGGGCCTGAGGCTGTTTTGGTTATGAGCTGTTTATCCATTTATGTCAGTGATGCTTCTTGGAATCTAATGGCCTACAGGCCTAACAGCTTAGCTCCCTGTAGCTTTAGATGTGAATGAAGAAGGGAACTTGTGTAACCAAGGATCAATACAAGATTAATTAAATCACTCCACATTTTATGGAGATTGTACTAATAAATGTTATAAAATTCAATTTTAGAAATGGAGCTCTCCAAAAGGTGTATTTACACAGGACAGTAATAGCCTGAACGATCATTTACAATCATTGCCCAGTATAAACATGTCTAGCGATCAAACATCGCAGTTAATAGCATCTCTTATGCTGACCTAAAAATAATCATTGGTCGGCTGTAAATCCACATTTATAATCAGGTATCTGCCTGTCCTAATGCAGCTGTGCTAGAAGGGGGAACGAATAGTGGTACAAAGGATCGTATCTACCAAAAAAATGGACGCTTGTTGTAACATGTAGATGCTGGCTTGCAATTTATTTGATCTGTGCTCTTTATGGACATTTAAGAGAAAGAGAGGCATTTTTAGTATCTTCCCATGTAACCAGATCCTGTAGGTCCCTATATACAGGCTGAGGATTGGGGAAATGATCATGAACAAGGGTTGGTAGGAACTCTCACTCCCAAGAATTGCCCCATGTAAAGGTGCTACTGGTCGCCCAATAAATGAGCACACACTCACTCGCTGGTAATCACATCTTTCACGTGGCACCTAAATTCACCAGAGCGATCGTTCATCCTCATACAGAGGGGATAATTTCTGCATGCAAATGTCTACTTCAGCTCACTGATCTGGCAATGATCACAAAGGAACAAAACATTCCCAATCATTTCCCTAGGCAATGGCCCATGTAAAAGGGCCCTAAAGGTGGCAATACACATTAGTCTAAAGTTGATCAAAACAAAACATTTTAACGAAAAGAAACGGCCGTTTGAAATTTCCCAATGAGCAATTATTTTAGCCATCTGATGACAGGCCATTATCATCTGAGAAGAAGTTGGCCATGTTTGAACTTGGACAAAAGATCTTTTGTTAAAAGAAAAATCATTTGTGAATGGAAAAGCTTTCTTTAAAAGAATGTTCCCATAAAGATCTTTCATCCATTGACTGACTGGTTTCATTGAACATGTATGATCTGTTCGAATAACTGTAATGGGCAATATGGACTAAAATGTGTATGGCCTTGTCTGTGAAAGGAACGTTCACCAGATATTTGTTCAACTGCTGATCAACCAACTTCTATCTAAGGTTGGGTTCACATCACGTTATTGCCAAAGCTACGCTTTTGTATCCTTTTTTTTTACCAACGCATATGTTGAACGAATGGCTAAAACGTGATGTGAAGCCACCCTGAAGGTATCTTTCACATCTGCGGCAAAGCTGTCCATCACGCTGTTCCACCATTGAATGCCGGGAATAAGCTGGGCAAAAACTGTTGCACGCCGTGGTTTTTGTCCGGCATGTTTGCCGAGTAGCAGCCGGATCTCCCCCAGAACCTTTTCTAGTCTATGAATGGGGCCAGTGAACATCTGGCAGTTCGGATATGAGGAACTCCCGACGGGCTGTTCTCTGCTGGGGAGCTGTGCTGCAAATGTGAACCTAGCCTAATATGTATGGCCACCTTTACACAAAAGGTATTATCCATGTCATCAAAGTTATCTGCATCTTTACAGTAAGAGTTGGTGCTGCTTCCACCATAAATCAAAATAAGATTGTGTTTTGCCTGATAAGATAGTTCACTCTGCTAGATATTTATTGCCTTGTATTCCAGAAGAAGTGAGCAGACTCCCAATGTCACGATATAAGACGCATGCTAATGCGGTCTGCACTCGTCTCTGTATTTACTTCTGAAAGTATTACTTTTTTATATTCCTGATCTGCATGCGTGTTTTGCTTGGCAGCTGTCCTATCTTGACAAAAGAATATCATTAAAGAGTTTTTCTGCTGGTTGAGTAAGACAGCTGCAGGTACTGGCACAATACAGAAATCCATAATCACGAAGAGTAACTAAAGCATATTGCCGTTTTTTCACTAGAACAAAACACATCTGGCACAAGCTCTGTTAATTTGTTATCTGTGCATCATGAATAATGCACCAGCTACAGCTGGCACATCCTAAACCTATTTGCCAAGCTATGAAATAGAGCACATTTTATTTCTCAATACCTTTTTGTCTGTGTTAAATGTCTAGCTTTTCAAAACTCCTTAATCAGTATCATCCAAAACTCCACTGACGGCATGTGCTTGAGGTTGATTTTTACCTTCAAGTGGCTTTTTATATTAGTACATAAAAGCATTTTGTCTATCTGACTTCCAGGGGGAGGCAATATTTGCAGCTACTCATATCCCAAATTTAGAAGATTTTACTGATTCTTTGGCTTTTTAAAGGTTGATTACCGTAATGCATTTTCAATCTAGATTTCACAGCTATATAAAAAAAAACTTCATATAGAACCTAAATCATTGTAGAAGGCAGCAGCACTCAATAGCAGGTTTACATGAAAGACGAGAAATGCTCAACATTATTTTGGTCACATTCACTGGATGACCAACTTCAAAATGAAATGTGTACAGCGTCTCATAAAAACCTCAAAGAACAATATAAAGGCCAAAGTAAAGGCATGCTAGAAGAACCACATATCTCAGCCCTTTCTAGTTCTGTAAATAAAGAGAAGTAATCCAGCTCAGTTCAGGTGAAGCAATCTTGACTTTTATTCCAGCGATAAAAATTCCATATAACAAGTGTATAGTTACGCGTTTCAGACCTCTCAAATATATGGGTCCTTCCTCATGACAAACATGTTTGTCATAAGGAAGGACCCATATATTTGAGAGGTCTAAAACGCGTAACTATACACCTGAACTGAGCTGGATTGCTTCTCTTTATTTCCTGTATTTTATCCTTCCGCATCCAGGTGCGGCATCCGTGCACAGAGGGTGATTGAACTATCACAGATGAGAGCTGCCTTACATTGATTTATCCTTTCTAGTTCTGTGTATTCGCGTGTTGCAGTCTTTCTTCATTCTATATCATCTGCCAGTCGACACGCTGTCCCAAACTGGAGAAAGGCAAATACATATTCATGTTATAACTGTTAGCTTGTTGGGAAAGTGTATAAAGACAAAATCCACTATTCTCAGTGAGACCTGTTAGAGTTCAGCATTACTATGGCTCTGCAGATATTCTCTCATTATTGTCCATGTAATCCATGTACATGAGTGAAAGGGACCCTTTGTAGCTGCTCTCCACTTTGGCTAATATATAAGGATCCTGACTTGTCGCTTCTTATGACTGAATTTTTATTTCTCCAGGTGTAGGAAGTGGCCCATTGTTTTTTGAGGGGGTTTAACACAGAATAGCTTCCCTTGATATTTTTTGTATGGTCCGTTTATATATTTGTACTGGTTAATCATGTCCCCCCTTTCAGTTCTTTTCATCTTTGCTTATAACTAAGATCTCCCAGGCCCTTTATGAGTTTAGTTGCTCTCCTCTGTATTTTTTCTAACTCCAGGGCATCCTTTTTATGGACTGGTGTCCAGAACTGAACTGCGTATTCCAGATAAGGCCGTACCAATGCTTTGTATAGTGGCAAAATTAAACTTTATTTCACTGCGCAGCTGCTGGCAGCATAGCAGAATGGAGCATGTGCAAGATTTCCAACTGGCTTGTAATGACCTAGCATGGGATGAGCTACATGGCAATGGTTACATTATATAAAATCATGGTGTGGAGGTCTATCATGAGGTGGTATACCTAGCCTGGGATGCTTTATTTCGAATCAGTTAATATACTACAATCTATCTCCTCTTTTCCCATAAGGACTGTTACTATGTGATCTCTGCATTCCTACACAATCTATTATAAGGTATAACGATATTCCAGCCACAGGAACGTATGGACTTAAACTTTAAATGAGATTCATTTGCACTTATATTGTGGCAGATATATTTTGACTTCTGTGCACTCCAGGGCATTTAACAAAGTACACTAGAAAAATGCTGTCTCCGATAATATAGACCGTGTGTGTTTCCATAGATTTATAAATGAAGGTTATCCTAGCTCCAGCGTTATAAAGTAATTCACCCTTTTCATTGTTTTGTGACTCATTTAGGCATTTGATTAAATCGGTGTCTGCTTTCTGCCACAGAACCATTTAAATAGTTTGTGTAAAATGAATTGCTTTTATTGCTGCTCTGCTAAGTGGGATTATGATCATCAAGTGACCTCTGAATGAATCTGCAAACTTTATCCTCGTGAGTCACCACTCGGCCAGGGTAAAATACTGGGGGATCAAGAGGCATTACAGAAGATTTACACTGCAGCTGCATGCATGGATACGTATGGCTGCAGGACCCTAATGTTATAATTAGCACTTGTATCCAAATATCATTAGTGGTTGAGTGGTTAGAACTCCGGAAGCACTTCTGGGGAACTAAGGGTTAAAGTAATATCCCCTGCATTAGACATTGACACACATTTCTTACTTGATCGCTGCATTTCCCTTTACAGTAGTCAACTGAACGATCAGAAGAGGAACAATCAAGATTTAATTTCTAAGTTGGAAACCGCCCATGAGAAAAATGATGAGGTAAGAAGACACCATGGGGGAGATTTATCATCTCCATGCGCCAAAAGAGTGGCACAAATACGGGTATTTGTGACTTAAAAAAAAAATATATAAAATCATAAAAGAGTTTTATGCTGTCCTTGCCACTTTTCAGTTTGGCAAGGGTGGGAAGGCAAGGCCAGTCTCCACAACAAATTTACCTTCATTTACATCAGTTTTCTGATGCAAATCAAGACCGAAATCTACAGGATCTCAGAGCTGCCGTAGATTACTGTTTAGGCGTACGGACTTCCGGAGGATGGGGTGTGTGTCTCGTCATAAATGTGGTGCGTCTTCTGGCAGTGCAGGGGATATAAAGACCAGAGCAGATGGCACCAATCCTGATACATCTTCCCCCAGGAGCTTAAAATATTTATCTACCAGAATGATACAGGATATTTTTGTCTTTCTGTACAGTCTATAATGTGTTTATTCAAATTTAGACATTTTCCAATTGCTGTTTTGCAAGTTAGAAGTGTTTGTATTAGCCAGGAGCATCATTGAGACTGTAAAAATCCCATCTATGAGAGGTTGGCCCTAGAAAGGGTCTCTAAGGCCTCATACACACAACCGTATATGTTTTCAGTCGGCAAAATACGGATGACGTCCATGTTGCATCCTTTTTTTCTTTTTTTAGTGGAGCCATTGGCCTCAATAAGTGAGTGGTATTGCATTTTGCGGCCAAGTATAGGGCATGTTCTATCTTTTTGCGGAACGGACATACAGATGCAGAAAGCACATGAACATGTCCTATACTTGAAAATGGGTCGGATGCTACATGGACATCGTGTGCACGAGGACCAAGAATAAGAGGTGTTGCTGTCCGCAGCAGCCACTCATTATCCCTTTTTTTTTATCTTTGAGCATTGGGAAATAAAACCATTAGAAGTTGCTATGAACCTCTTCTATGCCATAGTTTCATGAATTAAGGCTATTGAGTTGGAGGAACCAACCAGTGGTGGCATTTGTAAGGTTCTTTGGTAGGAAATATTAGGTGCTGAGATCAGGGCTTTACACACCTGATACAACAAACCTCAAGAAGTCACTTATAAATAGGTTAAATTTAATGAACATCTTTCTTGTAAGTTTGACTTCTCACATTGTGTGCAGTAAGGAGAACATGTTAGGTTTGTGTTATCAATCATCGGAGACAAGTTGTGGAAGGAGATGAAAAGTTCCCTACAAGCTGATAGATTTTTTTCACACAGTGTCTAATAGAATTTGATGTTTTCACTCGTCATGTGTTATCAAATTGTAATAAAACAGATAATCTCCTTGTAAATGTGTTAGATTTGAAAATGCATGTTATTAAGGTTTTACAAAGCAATTTCACCCATTCCGTGTGAATGTTATGTGGGTAGATCTGCCCAGGCTAGATGTTACGCTAAGATGTTTAATAAAACACCTACCGTAAAACACTGTAATACTAAATTATACTTCTACATGGATGCTGACTGCATTGCATGTATTTAAAGAGGACCTGCCACTTCTCCTGACAGGTCTGTTCTAGTAACTGCTTGTATTCTACGTGTAATAACAATTCCGAAATTATTTTCATATGATGTGTCCGCTTCTATTATTTGTACTTGAAGTTTATGACTTAAAAGGGTTCTCCGGGAATTAAGAAAATGAAAATACATACATATTACTTTATTATAAATATATTCCCAAATACCTTTCATTAGTTATAATGGCTCATTTTGTCTGGGGAGCAATCATCAGGAGAAACAAAATGGCCGCCGTCCTATTGGTACACACAAAACCTGTCCTAATCACACAGCAGAACAAGTTACTTTACAACACTGAGGTAAAGAGCTTCCTCATCCTCCTCTCCTGCTTGTCAGGGATTATGATCCTGAATACAGTTTAATATGATATTTAGCTGAATCTCTGGATGAATGGAGTTCATGAGGAGACGTGAAGTACAGAGAGGAAGGACAGGACAGACTGTGGTAATGGGCTGTGGTAATGGAGGCTGCACTCAAGTGCTGCTGCTCATTAGCCACATCTGCTCATGAACTCCATTCCAACAGAGATTTAGCTAAAGTTCTTATCATCTGTATTCAGGATCATAATCCCTGTCAATCAGAGAGGAGGATGAGGCAGCTCTTTATCTCTGTGTTGTGAAGTAACTTGTCCTCCTGTGTGATTAGGACAGGTTTTGTGTTCACTAATAGGACAGCGGCTATTTTGTTTCTCCTAATAATTGCTCCCCAGACAAACAAGCCATAATAACTAATGAAAGGTATTTGGGAATATATTTATAATGAAGTAATATTTAAGTATTTTCATTTTCTTAATTCCTGGAGAACCCCTTTAATTACCAACTGGAAGCTAACAGTTGTGGGTGTGTCTCTACACAGTCTGAAACTGACAGCATTGATTTGACAGCGTCAGACTGTGCAGGGACACTCCCCACACTGGTAGCACCCAATTATACCTTTATTTGAAGCAGGAATAATAGAGAAATGGCAAATATAGAGTAATAAGAATTAATTCTCCAGAATTATAATTTCATGTTGAAAACAATAATTTACTATACCAGACATGTCAGCAGAGGTGACAGGTTCTCTTTAAATGTATTTATGGTGTGGTTAAGCTTAGATAATACAGTCCAGGTCACATAGCTGTGACATTTGCATTGTGTCTTTTCTGGCAGTCTAATATTGTTCCACTTTATTTACCATAGTCAGTCATAGAAAGTATTATTTGTAGACATTATTCTTAATGGACCAGGACAGCTGTATAGCCTCCATTATGTATAGTCTTTTCCGTTATAATCCATACATAAACTGTTATGTGCCTTAGAATGAGGCATTCAGATCATATACATGTTCTCATCACAGATATTCATACATAAAAATCTTCCTATACCATCCATTAATTAATCTTTTCATTGATTAGCTTGAAAACTTGATAGCGGATTTACAGGAAAAAAGTACACGGCTTCAGAAACGTTTGGATCAAGCAGAGGAGCGATCAGTAGAGGCTTCAAAACAGGTATCGCTGTATAACAAGAATTAATGTTATATGTTTCTCCAGATTGCAGAGTACCAAGATCAGTATAAACTGCACTCAACAAAGGAGATTTATCTACACCAGTCTTGATATCCCCTGCTCCGCTAAGATGCCCTTGCCCATAAGACGCACCTAGATTTTAGAGGAGGAAAATAAGAAAAAAATATTTTTTCCATTAGGCCTCAGCTCAGAGCCCCAATCAGACCCCTAATGCTAATCAAACCTCAAACCCCTAATCAGACCTCAGATCAGACCCCACGGTTAATTAGACCCCAGCTCAGACCCCCAATGTCAATCACACCTCAGACCCACAATCAGACTTCAAATCAGACCCCAGCTCAGACCTCAGATCAGACCCCCAATGTTAATCAGACCTCAGATCATACAAAATAAATAAATAAATCCAGCGTCACACAGTGTAAGGTCACAGAGCAAGCCTACATCCTCAAGTTGTGCGTAGGTCTCAGCATATCGGGGTGCCGTCAGGAGAAGACCAGGGAGCTGTAATTACAGAGCCATCACAGGGAGCAATGTATTCACCGCTCCCTGGTCCTGCTGTACAAATGAGTGCTTCCATAATGGAATCGCTCACTAGTATTCACCATATAAGACCCATTGACATTCTCTCACACTTTTTGGGAAAAGAAGTGCGTCTTTTGTGGCAAAACATATGGTAAGTGCATCCTCCAGCAGTACATGTGGCTAAAAGGAAATCTTCGCTAGGTCTTAGCTGGTGTCGATTTCTGTCATCATTTGGACGGATCAGCTGGGCCCTTGGCCGTGCCCACTCCCACACACCACTCATTCTTTTCAGAAAGTAGTGATGGCAGCATAGAAATGTTTGAGAAAATACCTTTTAAAAAGTCGCAAAACCCAGGTATGGGGAAGATAAAACTCCTCGAGTATGTGCCAGATGCCTGCTCTGTCCTAAGGCTAAAGAGGTTTTCTGAGTTTCGTAAAAAATTGGCGAATGGATGAAAGGGTGATATACATTTAAAGAAACCTAAATGAATACCTTTTTGTGACTGATGTAGCTTGGCACATGCTTTTTTTCTTCTTTTTTTTTAATCCCCCCACTTGTGGTCTGGCACCTCAGAGCATAGACTACATTTCCCAAAGTTCATTGCCCTGGCATGTCACCAGCTCTCTCTCTCTCTCTCTCTCTCTCTCTCTCTCCATATATATATAATACATATATATATATATATATTAGGGCTGCACGATAAATCGAAAAAATAATCGAATCGCGATAATCGGCAAATGCGATATGGCGATTTGGCCGACCCGAAAATGCCGCGATTATATATAAAGGGGCCCTGCGCACATAACTGCCTTTTGCGTGTAAAGTGTTTTACTGGTGTGTGTGTGGGTGAAACAATCTCTCTCCTAACAGGTCTGGCCTCTGTACTCACTAGTAACGCTCCTCCCACTTCAGGAAGCAGGAGTGTTACTAAGTTGACGTCAGTCACGCGCCGGCCGGCCAGCTCGCTGCCGCTCGCTGCAGTGCATTGCAGTTATAGTGAGTACAGAGGCCGGACCTGTTAGGAGAGAGATTGTTTCACCCACACACACACTAGTAAAACACTTTACACGCAAAAGGCAGTTACGTGTCCAGTTTAGGACACATGAGGGGGACCAGCATAAGATGCTATATGTCTTAAGCTGGCCCCCCTCATGGCCCTATGTGTCCTCCACACATCCCCTATAACAGTGCCATCCACAGGTCCCCCATAAGTGTCCTCCACAGGTCCCCCATAACAGCGCCCTCCACAGATCCCCCATAACAGCGCCCTCCACAGATCCCCCATATAACAGCGTCCTCCACAGATCCCCCATATAACAGCGTCCTCCACAGATCCCCCATATAACAGCGTCCTCCACTGATCCCCCATATAACAGCGTCCTCCACTGATCCCCCATATAACAGCGTCCTCCACTGATCCCCCATATAACCGCGTCCTCCACTGATCCCCCATATAACCGCGTCCTCCACTGATCCCCCATATAACAGCGTCCTCCACTGATCCCCCATATAACAGCACCCTCCACAGATCCCCCACAACACAGCATCCTCCACAGATCCCCATATAACAGCACCCTCCACAGATCCCCCACAACTCAGCATCATCCACAGATCCCCCATAACTATGTCATACCCAGCCGTGTCAGCGGCTCATATGGGGAAATCCACGCAAATAGACCTCTAGCACAATTCCTTTAAAATATCGCATCGCATATCGTTATCGCAATTTCTAGGGCCCTAATCGCAATCGCACAAAATTCCCATATCGTGCAGCCCTCGCTTTTCTTGTCATGTTTGAAGTCAAGGGGGCAACGACCTCCTTGCTTCAAGTCAAGATAACCAATTCCCTGCCCCTTCGCTGTGACTGACAGCTGGCAGTTTTGTTGGCTCAGCGTGCATAAGCGCTGTCAGTCACAGCGAAGGGGCAGGGAAGGGGGCGTGGTTACCGTGACTTGAAGCAAGGAGGCCACTGCCCCCTTGACTTCAAACCTGACTAGAGAAGCGCACCGGCAGGGGATTAAAGAACGTTTTCTGAGCTTTAGGCGTATCAGCCTTCAGGAAAAATATTATCGGCGGAAACACGCTGCTGGCTACTGTCAGGTACTGCTGGCGGCTTTGTATGGTTTTTGAAGGTGACAGGTTCCCTTTAAAATGGTTATCCAAGGCTTATACAAACCTTCTAGTGTGACCAACCTGCGGTGGTAATCATACTTACCTGCTCCCCACCACTGAGTTCAATCTCTGTCACTCCCCAGAGGTCAAGTGACTGGTCACACCATAGGAAGCTCATTAGATCCAGCACGGTCTAACAGTTAAAATTGTCAATTGTACTAGGCAGATTTACCGTGAAACTGGAGCCACTGTGTATGCCCATCAAGTGGAAAAGTATAGTGTAAAAAAAAAAATAATAATAATGAAGTATGTCTTTACTGACCATTATGGGGCAGAGTATAAAAATGTAAAAAAATAAACGTAAAAGAAAATACAAAAATAACCAGTTACCAAAAAACATTCCCTGACAAATACATAAAATTGCCCATGTAATATATAAAACTTTTTACTATAAAGTGTTGACCACAAAGTCTATTTTAGTGTAGTATTATATGATCATAAAAAAATATCCCCCAAAAAAAAATATGTTGGTCATTTATTAAGCCCGGCGTTTTAGAAGATGGTCTTAATAGGCCCCTGCGCTGACAGTGGATCTACATAACTTTGTCGTATCCGGCACTGGTCTTAATGTAAGCCAGCTTCCTTACTGGTTTATATTTATACCATTTTTCTACGCCTAAAACAGGTTAAACGAGACAGGATTGCCGGCCTCTCCCTTTCCCCCCCACGCCCACTTTTTTTTAGACCAATCTGCGCCAAAAATACGCCTGATCTGCTATATCTTTACAATATTATTCACAAAAAAGGTGCAAAAATCATGTCGCTAGCCCCCAAAAAAGTTGTAGCTGTTTAACTGACATATAAAGAACGGGTAAACTGTGCCAGGTTTCTGAACCAGTTTAACGGCAACTTCTTCTTGGTCATTGTCAGGCATGTTGGGTGTGTTCACATAAAGGTAAAAAAGCTCTGGTTCCTAAATGTCTCTAGTCAGCAAATGTAAAGTCCACCACCTTTCTAATATTTCTCTGCATCTGATACTACAGTACCTGGGATGATGGAAATTGTCTTGGGTTTCTTATTATTTTAGCAGTTTTGTGTGAATACTTGGGATAGCAAGCCCAATAATGTAAGAGGTGCAGATGCATTTCCCTGCCAATGCACCAGGCTGCAGCGATATTAAGGTGTGAATAAGTCAGTCGAACACCTAGTCCATTCACAGCGGGACAACGCTATGTACTAAATAAAGACACATAATAAAACACATATACCTCAACAGCAGCTTGTTGGTAGTTTTCCACATAGGAAGAGATCTTTTTCCATACAGAGCAAGTGAAAATTCCTGAAACACAAACAATGTGGGATTTATCATAGACCAGCATTTTACAGTGGTCTATGCCATCCCCGGCACAGCCTGAGAGGTGGTGGTCCGCCTTCATATGCTTCTCTTCCTGGGCCAGTAAAGTAGTGTAAAGCTGCACTCTAGGGAAATACTGTTTTATTGAGTAAAGTTGTGTATAGAATTCTAGCTGACTTGTGCTTTATTTGTAGATCTAGAACTTTTATAGCCTTGTCCAATTACCCAGAAACATTCTTCCATGATTACAAAAATCTCCTGGCGAGAATCGGTGCTTTATTACTCGACGTGAATGTGTTATTCTGATGCACAGAGAGATTTTCTTTCTTTAAACCATTTGCATATATTTTTGCAGCTCAGTCGTGTTGTTTCCCAGAGGAGAAAAACAACTCATGAACTGGACCTTGAGAAGATCTAAAAATAAAAGTACAACTGTTATAATTGGGATGATATAACTTGCAGTAAAACACAGAAGAACATAAAGAATTAATGACTCCTTGTCAATGCTGCAGTGAACAGCAATGCTCCAGTTGTATACCATCTATGACAGTTTTATAATGAGAAAAAATGGACCCTTGTCACAAATATATTTTTATGCCGCTTTTATTTTTAATATTGTATAATAATGCCATTTTGTAAGATTAAACTATTTATATTTAATTTGCCTTCTGTAATCAATTGACCCTATAGAGCCTGATCATGCTTTGAGAAACTTTTAGAAATGTCATGACCTTGCAGTTAGTTGCAGTTCTGTGAAATGCCTTCTATTGATGCCGCCCCCCCCCCCCCCAAATGATGGAGAATATATTGCTCAAATAATACAGTCCAACAGTACTCGAATAACATTATTGTAAGGAACCCAAATCTACCACATTAATAAACTAGGGAATATTGGTGCCTTTTAGTGATGATCAAGCATGCTCTGCCAAACACCAGTTCGGCTCGAGCATCGTGATGCTCGGCACATCGCAGTGTTCGACAGACTCGAGTGTTCGAGTGCCATGCTCGAGTCTCCTCCCCGCACGTTTGTTGGCTGCTATGCAGCCAATAAACGTGCAAGTACTGCCACTGAATGTAATGCGTAGCTATGTTGGTTACTGGCATTACAGTGATTGGCTGGCCAGAACGCGTCATCGGGTGCTATAAAGCACCCGATGACACGTGGATCGGCCAATCTTATTCAGGGAGAGCTGTGCTGTAGAAGGGACAGATAGTGTAGGGAATTGAATTTTATTTTTTGGTTAGGCAGGGTTGGTGTTAGAGACCCAAAAGTCCTTTTAAGGACTATTGTGTCAGTCAGCAACATATATATTTTTAGCACAACCTGCACTAAATTTCATGCGATTAGAAACCCAAAAGTCCTTTTAAGGACTATTGTTGTATCTGGCACCAATATATATTTTCAGCGCTACCTGGGCTAAGTAGCTTGCAATTCTTTTGGCCGCTACAGACAGCGACATTATCTGCGCTACATCTCTTGTGTAACATGTGCGCATCATAAATATTAGTGATATTCCCTGTAATTTTTTATTAGCCGCTGGTGACAGCGCCATTACCTGCTCTACATCTCCTGTATAACGTTTGCGCATCATAAATATCAGTGACATTAAGTCTAATTCTTTCGCTGCTGGTGGCAGCGACATTACCTGTGGTGTATCTCCTGTATAACGTTAGCACTACCTAAATATCAGTGACATTGTTTAATTTATTTGCGCATACACTTGCAAATCCTGCGCTACTGTACGTGTGACATACTTGCAAGCATATATACCATTTAATATGCTCAAGACGAGCAGTAAGGGACAGGGAAGTGGCCAAGCTACTGATGGTGCACTCGGAGGCCGTGGCCATGGGCGCGGTGAAACTGTGCCTGCTGCCAAAGCACAAGAAACACACATCTACGATACCTAGCTTCATGTCCCAGTTTGCAGGGCGGCGCAGGACACCACTCTCGAAGTCACACCAGTGCGACCAGGTGGTCGGTTGGATTGCAGCAGATAAATAATGCTTTCAGTTGGTTAAGCACCACCCTGTCTTCCACAAACTCCAGTCTCAGTAGCCAAGAGTCTGATCAACAGAATCCTCACCCTGATCCTCCTTCCTCCCACCATGGAGAGTCTTGCCAAACAAGTTATCCCACACTCGAATATTCCAAGGAGCTCTTTTCATCGCCATTCCTTGATTTGGGCCTCTCGCCAAGCCCGCTTGAAGAAATGCGGTGGGGAAATGCAATTAGTGTTTCACGAGGTGGATGATGATGATGAGACACAGTTGCCAATAACACAACCAATTGAAACAAAAGACACACATGTACAATTATAACACAAATATTTTATTACATAGTAAATATAACAATAGACAATGATAAAATGAGTAGCAGCAGTGCAGACTAGCGCTGCGATAAGCAGCTCAGCCGTCTGACTCTGGGTAAATGGATCCAAAAGAGGAATAGGGAAACAGTGTATGCTGCACTGAGCAGGCAATATAAACCCTACCCCAATACACCTACAAGCCTCCAACCCCCACAGATAAACATACAACAACTGCAAAATAGGAGCCAGAAAAAAGGGTGAAATAACAGCACCTATAGCTAGCCCATAAGCAGTATGGAGGGACAACAATAGTAGTAATAAACATTGAATAAGAGAAAAATATACTATAACATATTACCTAGAGTTGATAGGAGGCACAGATGGAACAAACCCAGATCTGGCAATAAGTCAATGGCAATTAGTGTCTCAAGAGGTTGATGATGAGGATGAGACACAGTTGTCAATAAGCGAGGTTGTTAGGTCAACAAGTCAGGAGGATGACCAGAGTGAGGAAGTTGAAGAGGAGGTGGTGGACACTGAAATCACTGACACAACCTAGAAAGGTGGAAAGCCGAGTGAGGACAGCAGTACAGAGGGGGAGGGATCCGCAGCACCACAACAGGCTCGAAGAAGCAGTGGGGTGGCAAAAGGGAGAATGCGGGCCACATCAAACAGGCCCGCAACTGTTCCCCGGAGCACCCCCTTGCGGCAATCTCCCTTGCCAAGGGCTAGATGTTCCGCAGTCGTGCTTTTTTGAGGAAAGTGCGGACGATAAAATAATTGGCATTTGCAACCTGTGCCGTACCAAAATGAGCAGGGACAGGGCGTGAACACTAGCAACCTCATCACCACCAGCATGATCCGCCACATGTCATCAAAGCACCCTAATAGGTGGGCCAAACACCTGGGTCCACAATCGGTGTCTGCGGGTCACACCAGTGCATCCTCTTCCCCTGTGTTACGTGCTGGCCAATCCCCTGTCCAAGACGCAGGCCCGGATGCCTCCCACCCTGCACCTGGACCTTTGCACCATCATCTAGCACATTCACTTCTGTGTCTCAGCACAGCATACAGATGTCCATACCCCAGGCCTTTGAACAAAAGCGCAAATACACAGCCACCCACCCACAGGCCATAGCACTAAATGCGCACCTTTCCAAATTGCTGGCCCTGGAAATGTTGCCATTTAGGCTTGTGGACACTAAAGATTTCCGCAGCCTGATGGCGGCGGTGGTCCCTCGATACTCAGTCCCCAGCCGCTACCCTACATTAATGGCTGCAATCCCCCCTTCTCCTCCTCCACCTCCTCCTTTACTTCCACCTCTGAATTATCATCTTGCAGCACCAGTCAGCCATCAGTCAGTAGCTGGAAGCAGTGTAGCACTGCAGTGGGGAAGCGGCAACAGGCCGTGCTTAAACTAATATGTAGAGCTGTGGCAGGGTATAAGGTCCAAACTGAGCTGTGGCTCTCGCCACTCAACCTAGAACCAGGCATGGTTGTGTCTGATAATGGCAGTAACTTGGTGGCGGCTTTGGAGTTCGGCAAGCTCACACACATACCATGCCTAGCCCACATGTTGAACTTAGTGGTTCAGCGTTTTCTTAAAACCAACCCCAATTTGCCTGAGCTACTGGTGAAGGTGTGCCGCATGTGTGCCCATTTCCGAAAGATATCTACAGCTGCCGCCAGTCTGGCAACTCTGCAGCAGCGCTTGCAATTGCCATCTCACCGACTGTTGTGCGACACAAGCACGCGCTCGAACTCCACGTTACACATGTTGGCCAGGCTTTGTGAGCAGCAGAGGGCAGTAGTGGAATCCCAGCTGCAACATGGTCTTCACCTTTCCAGTCAGCTTCCACTCTTCACAAGCGACGAGTGGGCATGAATGTCTGACCTCTGTGAGATTTTACGCAACTTTGAGGAATCAACACAGATGGTGAGCGGCGATGCCGCTATTATCAGCATAACCATACCACTTCTGTGTCTACTCAAATGCTTGCTGCTCATAATGAAGGAGGACGCTTTGCATGTGGAAGAGGTGGAAATGGGGGAAGACAGTACATAGGGTGATATCCAGACCACCCTCTGTTTGTCTTCTCAGCGTGAATTGGATAAAGATGAGGAGGAGAAGCATGAGACAGTTGCCTCCGCTACAGAGGGTAGTACCCACAGCAGGTTTATTCCATCTGTTCAGCGGGGATGGGCCAAAGAGGATGAGAAGATTGAGAGTCATCCTCCTGATGAGGACAGTGAAGTCTTGTCTGTTGGGACTCTGGCATACATGGCTGACTTTATGTTATGCTGCCTTTCCTGCGACCCTCCGCGTTATACGTATTATGGCAAACACCGATTACTGGTTGTTCACCCTTCTCAACCCCCGCTGCAAAGAGAACTTCTCACCTCTCATTCCTGAGGTGGAGAGGACTAGCAAAATGGTGAAATACCAGAAGGTCCTTGTGGAAAAATTGCTCCAAAAATGTCCAGCAGAGTACGCAGTTCCTTAGGCAACCAACAGAGGCAAGGCAACACTTTCCAAGGCCTGGGACAGTTTTATGACACCCTGCCAGCAACCTCATCCTGATGCGCGGCCTAGTGTCACAAGGAGAAAAAAGTTTTGGAAGATGGTGAAGGAGTACGTAGCAGACCGTGTCAGCGTCCTCAATGATCCCTCTGTGCCTTACAACTATTGGGTGTCCAAGCTGCACATGTGGCATGAACTGGCGCTCTACGCCTTGGAGGTGCTGGCCTGCCCTACCGCCAGCGTTTTGTCTGATCGGGTATTTAGTGCTGCTGGTGGCATTATAACTGATAAGCGCATCCACCTGTCAACTGAAAATGCTGACAGGTTGACTTATCAAAATGAACAAGGCTTGGATTGCCCCTGACTTCTCAACTCCACCAGAGGAAAGCGGCTGAACATAAAGGCACTTTAAATGTGACTTTTATGGTGTATTGAATACACTGTATTCCCATGCACCCCTTCCACCACAAAAAAGGGTATATGGTTCAAACTTCTCTTCCTCCTCCTCGTCCTCCTCCATCATATCAACATGCTTATTAGGCTGCCCTTGCTCCTAAAGTTTTAGAGGGTCAGCTCAGCAGCAGGCCCTCAACCATAATTTTATCGATGGTCAGCTTAGCAGCAGGCACTAGCCGCTAATGTTTTAGAGATTCAGCTCAGCAGCAGACATTCACCCGTAAAGTTTTAGATGGTTAGCTCAGCAGCAGACCCTTGCCCATAATGTTTTAGATGGACAGCTCAGCAGCAGGCCCTCATCCATTAATATTTTTCCATGGTCAGATCAGCAGCAGGTCCTCACCCCTAATGCTTTAGAGGGTCAACAGCAGGCCCTTGCTCCTAATGTTTTTGAGGTTCACCAGCAGGGCATTAATCATCATTTTTCAAGGGTGTGTATGATGCCCTCCTTTATGTGTAATAAAGGGTGTATTGGAGTGTCGGTTCCTTGTAATTTTTGGCAGCCCTTTCACTTTGTGTATAGGCTTTGAGTGTAGGAGTCCCACTACCTAAACAATTGTACCACAATTTTACCATCGAGGTGTTCTACTCGAGGTGTTCTACTCAACACCCGAGCACTTTGGTGTTCGATCAACACTAGTGCCTTTCCATAGCCCCAGGCACCAAGTTTGGATCTGAAGTTCTAATCTCTTGGTGCCTAGGCCAGCAAGGTCAGTTTAAACCTACTTGCAAATCTCTCCTTGTGTCAAACAAAGATTAAATGAGTTCTCCGGGAATTATTTAAAATGGCCAGAAGCAACCTGTCATGGAGTGTGTACATGTCACGAGGGTATCGAGAACCATGCCTGACTCCGTTATACCCGGGGTCAGGAAGTCGCAGCGGTTGGCTGCACGCTCTATTTAAGATAGGGCTGTTTTCCTTATGGTAGCTTTCTGGGTTTGCTTTGCAAACCCTTTTGGCTCACTCAGGGATCCAACATGAAAGACAGACATGCAATGTGACAATGCACTGCAATATAAAGTACAAAAATTGCATGGAAATAACAAGTGCTACACTATAAGTGCGAGATACTTGGCAAATTATTTTGTACAAAATTATTTGAGCCCGTCTGCCAAGCGTCAAGGGGTTCTCTGTTAGACGGGTTCCTACGCTAAATTCTACCTGTTAGGTGCCATAACGGCTACCGTACACTTCAGGGAGTGTAGGTTCCACGTACCTGCATTGTAACCTACCTGTTGGGTGCCATGACGGCTACCATCCACTTCAGGGAATGCAGGCTACACAGCAGGCCCACTCCACAACACCACCGGCGCCTAAAAGCCACCAAGGACCGCAGTGAGAGTCCTGGTGCTGTGGCTTCAGTGAATGAAGTGGAGCAGGCCTGACTATGCACTGACACTAATTAAAATCAGCCAATGGGGCAGACAGGGTGGTCAGAAATGTGAGACTGAGGAGGCAGCCACACCTCAATTACAAACTACAAGGGAAACCAAAAAAGGGGCTCAGTCACATAACAACCGCAGGAGCACATTGCTGGGGCAAGGAAATAACATGAAAGACAGACATGCAATGTGACAATGCACTGCAATATAAAGTACAAAAATTGCATGGAAATAACAAGTGCTACACTATAAGTGCGAGATACTTGGCAAATTATTTTGTGCAAAATGATTTGAGCCCGTCTGCCAAGCGTCAAGGCGTTCTCTGTTAGACGGGTTCCTACGCTAAATTCTACCTGTTAGGTGCCATAACGGCTACCGTACACTTCAGGGAGTGTAGGTTCCACGTACCTGCATTGTAACCTACCTGTTGGGTGCCATGACGGCTACCATCCACTTCAGGGAATGCAGGCTACACAGCAGGCCCACTCCACAACACCACCGGCGCCTAAAAGCCACCAAGGACCGCAGTGAGAGTCCTGGTGCTGTGGCTTCAGTGAATGAAGTGGAGCAGGCCTGACTATGCACTGACACTAATTAAAATCAGCCAATGGGGCAGACAGGGTGGTCAGAAATGTGAGACTGAGGAGGCAGCCACACCTCAATTACAAACTACAAGGGAAACCAAAAAAGGGGCTCAGTCACATAACCGCAGGAGCACATTGCTGGGGCAAGGAAATAACATGAAAGACAGACATGCAATGTGACAATGCACTGCAATATAAAGTACAAAAATTGCATGGAAATAACAAGTGCTACACTATAAGTGCGAGATACTTGGCAAAGCCGTTATGGCACCTAACAGGTAGAATTTTAGCGTAGGAACCCGTCTAACAGAGAACGCCTTGACGCTTGGCAGACGGGCTCAAATAATTTTGTACAAAATAATTTGCCAAGTATCTCGCACTTATAGTGTAGCACTTGTTATTTCCATGCAATTTTTGTACTTTATATTGCAGTGCATTGTCACATTGCATGTCTGTCTTTCATGTTATTTCCTTGCCCCAGCAATGTGCTCCTGCGGTTGTTATGTGACTGAGCCCCTTTTTTGGTTTCACTCAGGGATCCGTAGCTCCTTCTCCTCAGCTGTTCCTTGTCCAGCACTCCCAAACCTCCTTATATTCCTCTCTCACACTTCTCTGGTTGCCAGAGATAGAGCTTCCTGCCTGGACATCTATTCTGACCCACTGGAGCTGTGTTGCTGCGTTCTCTGATTGTTGATTCAGAACGCTACCCTCCGGATCCCTGTTGGACCTTTGTGGACTGCTGTGGTCGCCCACCTGGGTGTATGTGTTTGTCTGTATTTGTCTGTCCTCTCCCTGGTGTTTCCCTCTTAGTGCAGTGGTGCGGACTAGCGATCCCACCGGCCCGTTCACTATCTAGGGCTCATTTTAGGGAAAGCAAGGGTTTAGGCACGTGATCGCCGCACGGGTGAGGAACCCGTCTAGGGACGTCAGGGCAGTCAGGTGCTAGCCGCAAGGGGAGTCAGGGGTCACCACCTTTCCCTCTCCCTTGGGCAGGGCTTTCCCTTTTCCCTCCCTGTGCGTGACGCCGGTCATTACAGTACAGGACTGGTTGCCTCCATTTGCAGAAATGCCTAGTGGGTTGAAGGGACGGGGCTTCATATACTACATATTGGTGAGTTTTCCTGTCAGGCTGCTCAGCCATGATGGCATATCATAGGCAGGATCACATCATTACCATCTTCCATTATGCAGTGTAGTGAGCCCCAACCCCTCACTCTCCTAAGTAGCTATGCAATTGGTGGCATCCAGTACTGTTCACATTCTAGGACAGGATGCTGGCAGCCATTTTAAATAATTCCAGTATCTTGTTAGTGTAATGCATATGGCCATATTGTGGCTCTGTGTTGTATGAGCCTATGGAGCGCTTCCATATAGCCTTCTACTGTACCTTAATATGCTTCCGTTTACATAGAATTTTTTTATTCTGTCAGATTTGTACGAACACGACAGGAAAAGATATGGAATGATATGGATTTCTGCACAAATTGGTCATAAAATGTGATCTGATCTCCATCTAAGTCACAACAATAGACAATCACAGTCTGCTTAAACTAATAACACACACAGAATTAAATGTTACCATGTTTTTATTGAACACACCATGTAAACATCCACAGTGCAGGTGGAAAAAGTATGTGAACCCTTGGATTTAATAACTGGTTGAACCTCCTTTGGCAGCAATAACTTCAACTAAACGTTTCCTGTAGTTGCAGATCAGACGTGCAGAACGGTCAGGAGTAATTCTTGACCATTTCTCTTCACAGAACTGTTTCAGTTCAGCAATATTCTTGGGATGTCTGGTGTGAATCGCTTTCTTGAGGTCATGCCACAGCATCTCAATCGGGTTGAGGTCAGGACTCTGACTGGGCCACTCCAGAAGGCGTATTTTCTTCTGTTTAAGCCATTCTATTGTTGATTTACTTCTATTCTTTGGGTCGTTGTCCTGTTGCACCACCCATCTTCTGTTGAGCTTCAGCTGGTGGACAGATGGCCTTAAGTTCTCCTGCAAAATGTCTTTATAAACTTGGGAATTCATTTTTCCTTCGATGATAGCAATCCGTCCAGGCCCTGACGCAGCAAAGCAGCCCCAAACCATGATGCCCCCACCACCATACTTCACAGTTGTGATGAGGTTTTGATGTTGGTGTGCTGTGCCTCTTTTTCTCCACATGTAGTGTTGTGTGTTTCTTCCAAACAACTCAACTTTGGTTTCATCTGTCCACAGAATATTTTGCCAGTACTGCTGTGGAACATCCAGGTGCTCTTGTGCAAACTGTAAACGTGCAGCAATGGTTTTTTTGGACAGCAGTGGCTTCCTCTGTGGTATCCTCCCATGAAATCCATTCTTGTTTAGTGTTTTACGTATCGTAGATTCACTAACAGGGACTTTAGCATATGCCAGAGACTTTTGTAAGTCTTTAGCTGACACTCTAGGCTTCTTCTTCACCTCATTGAGCAGTCTGCGCTATGCTCTTGCAGTCATCTTTACAGGACGGCCACTCCTATGGGGAGTAGCATCATTGCTGAACTTTCTCCATTTATAGACAATTTGTCTTACTGTGGACTGATGAACAGCAAGGCTTTTGGACATACTTTTATAACCCTTTCCAGCTTTATGCAAGTCAACAGTTCTTAATCGTAGGTCTTCTGAGAGCTCTTTTGTGCGAGGCATCATTCACATCAGGCAATGCTTCTTGTGAAAAGCAAAACCAGAACTGGTGTGCGTTTTTTATAGGGCAGGATAGCTGTAACCAACACCTCCAATCTCATCTCATTGATTGGACTCCAGTTGGCTGACACCTCACTCCATTTAGCTCTTGGAGATGACATTAGTCTAGGGGTTCACATACTTTTTCCACCTGCACTGTGAATGTTTACATGGTGTGTTCAATAAAAACATGGTAACATTTAATTCTTTGTGTGTTATTAGTTTAAGCAGACTGTGATTGTCTATTGTTGTAACTTAGATGAAGATCAGATCACATTTTATGACCAATTTGTGCAGAAATCCACATCATTCCATACTTTTTCTTGCAACTGTATAGTCCTCTATAAGCATTGGGTCAGTAATAAATGAAGCTCTACAGTCTACTTTGAAGTATGAACAAGCTCTGTGGAGGCATCCTAATGCCCCCTTCCCCTAACAAACTGGAGAACAAGTTATTTCCATTATCATTGTCGGTGGAATCTTTCTCTAGTCAAAATGGTGGGAGTTATAGTACCAGCACTTTCACATAAAGTGTCATTTAAAATGGGGGCTTGGTCTGGACCAACTTCTTCTTAAGGTTGGTGGATGTCCTAGCTGCCAGTTTCCACTGATTTACACGTATTTTCTTTGAAGTGGCAGAGCTTTAGTATATGGAATCTCTTGCTTTCCCCTCATTCTATAATGGAATGTTAATTATGATGGTGATTAAACTTCACATAAACCTCTCAATCCCTTGTTTTCGTTTCTTCCATCTCCTATCGTCCTACGCCTATTACAGTGTAATATGTAACACCAGCACTCCAAAGCCTGTACTAGATATATGACATCCAAGGGAAAATAAGACCATTCCTCATGATAAAAGCTTCAAATATTTTTACATTATCAGAATTTATGCAAAACTTGATTATGTTGTAAATATAACATAGGACATCTTTGCCCACGTACAAGCTGACAAGTATGGTGATTCTTGTGACAAGAGAAGCCACAGCATTAGATAAATCTGTAAAAATAACCACCTATGTGCTGTACATTCTCCAGTAAATGACTGGCCTGTCAGAGCTTATAGCCTTGAGGTTTTCTTCCAGCCACTAAGTCTCTTGCATTGGTTTAGAACAGGAAAATATATTTTTGCATTAGTCACCAAGCATAATTTATATAGTAAATTTACACTTCAAAGGGAATTCAAATGACAAGAATTCTTCATTTAATTAAGGGTATGTTTTCTTCACATTTGCATATTTCACGAGAAAACATTTTTTCATATTTTAATACAGTTTCTCATGTATTTATAAGATAAAAGGCAATGCATATGAAATTTACATGAAGATTTATGCATCACTATAGCAAAATGCCTTCCCTTCTAAATTTGCTGAAGTATACTTCAAATTTGGGCTACAAGATTTTATCAACAAGTGTTTAGTCTGAATACAGAAAAAGCTGGGTTCTTATAAAGGGGTCTCCCTGTAATTATAAAATGACTTACATAAATTAAGGCTTCTATGATATTAATTTAATATTCATGTTCAGTATTCATGACATTTAGATCCACTGCTGTTGCCATGCTTGTCTGTTGATATAGTTATAGTCTTTCATGTGGATAACCACCAGAACCCATGTCATGCATATTCTATCACAAGCCCCTCAATAATGCTTATAGAGAAGTGTGACGAATACCACGCCCCGTGCCTGCTTGACGTCACCTATATCGAGCTCACAAGACGCAGTATGGTCACTGGTTACCAAAGCGTGACGTTACGCCCTGTAGAAGAGCAGGTAAGTTCAGCTTGGTACAGTTTACACAGACACCTCCTGTCCACGCGGGCACAGAGAGGCAACAAGCTGAGAAAGCCTTTTCACTGCCGCAGTGAAACAGCGCCTTCTCAGCCCAGGAAATCTGCCACCATCTTCTTTTTTATATAAGCCCGGTCCGCTAACGGGATTATATAGGTTCAGAAACCAACCCGCGGTAGCTTATAACTAGGCCGAAACACAGATGCAAGAATAAATTATATATTTAATCGTCTTAAGGGCACACTAGATATAATACAATATACACAGAGAATATATACAGTGGTCTGAGGTTACAGATACAGGTGATATAGGTACAACAGGGTTAAGCAGAGCAAAAAGTCAGGTACCAGGTAGATGAAAGTTCCTTTGGGTTATGAGGTGGAATAGTCTTTGGCTGCAGTCACGTGTGGACAGTGAGGTCAGCTGGTTCCTGGTCTCTCCAAACTCATTGGCACGATGTGACCCCCTTCAGAAAAGACACCGCCCGCTGGCTTGCATGGGCTTATGACCTGTAGCTGGCCGCTCCCCTCCCTGCCTATGGGTAGGGTCCACCCCTCCTTCTCTGGTGCTGGCAGAAAATGACCCATAAAACCCATTAGGGCTCATAGCCCCAGACCAGAATGTCGCAGGAAGATGGTTCCAGGACATGGTACCTTTATTTGTTTTCTGTGGAGAGATATGTATATCTCCCCTCCCGGGCATCCAAGCATCAAGTCAGGCCCACGTGGATGCTCTGCTTTGACCAGGGATCGCAAAAAGATAACCAAATTATGCCTGGGATGGATGGACGATTCATAATTCCTTATGAAATGTAGGTGCCAACATGTCTGGGAGGTATCATTGATCCTGGGCAAGGGCTGAGACCTGCCGATGGGGGGGGGGGGGGGGGGGGTTCTGCAGGATTAGCTTGCCTCCAACCTGGCTGGTTGAGGTGTGACTTTATCCACCTGGGGCCTTCTTGAACCCTGGGGCTTCCTACCTTGCTAGCTGACATCAGATGGCTGGGGGGTGAGCACTTATTTTGCATGTACACTGACTGTGTACATGCCAAAAGGTGAATCAAATGACAATCAGGGCTGCCAATAAATGATAATCCATATTCCTCACAAGAAGTATTAGCAAAGATGAGGTATCGCAAATAAAGAAACAGATCTATGGCTTATTGCATAATGAGAAAAAGAGGAGCTGCCCCCTCTCCTGACATGTCTGTTTTACTAACTACTTGTATGCCCCATCTAATAATTCTGGAACATCTACCGTATTTTCCGCTCTATAAGATGCACCCCCCCCCACACACACAAATTAGAATACAAATGGCAGTGTGTCTTATAAAGCGAATACTAATGATTGCTTCCATTATAGAAGTGCTCATTAATAGGACCAGGGAGCGGTGAGCATAGCGCTGCTAGTGCTGGTGTAACTCACCGCTCCCTGGTCTTTTCTGGGCGAAAGGTTATGCTGTGTCCCAACAGCGTACAGCTTCAGAACGTAAGTGTGCACTATGACCTGAAGCTGTGCTACGTTAGGTCTCAGGGCAGCAGGAAAAGCACACTGGATCTCCCAAGTGACGGCGCTGCCGGGAGAGGCAAGTTGTTTTATTAAATTTTTGTTTGATCTGATGAATTTGGGAGGATTTTCTGCAATTCTTCTCAAGCTCTGTACTCTGCAGATGGGGACTGTCAGTGGACACCCATTTTCGGGTCTCTCCAAAGATGTTCAATTGGGTTCAAGTCAAGGTTTTGGTTGGGCTGCTCAAGGACATTCACAGAGTAGTCCCTAAGCCACTCCTGTGTTGTCTTGGCTGTGTGCCTAGGGTCATTGTCTTGTTGGAAGTTAAACCTTTCTCCCAGTCTGAGGACAAGAGCACTCTGGATCAGGTTTTCATTAAGAATATTTCTGCACTTTGCTATATTCAGCTTTCCCTCAACCCTGTCTAGTGTCCTTGTCGCAGAGGTTGAAAAACACCCCCACAGCGTGATGACACTGCCACAACCATGATGGTTTCATCAGACCAGAGAATCTTGTTTCTCACAGCCTGAGAGTCTTTTAGGTGTTTTTATGCTAACTCTAGGCAGGCATTCATGTGTGTTTTACTTAGGAGAGGCTTCTTTCTGGCCATCCTAACATGAAACCTAAATGGAATGCTGCAGTGATGGTTGACCTTCTGGAGGTTTTCCCATCTGTACAAAGGATCTTTAGAGCTCAACCAGAATAACTATTGGGTTCTTGGTCACCTCTCTCATCAAGGTCCTTCTCCCGCGATTACGTAGTTTGGTGGGGTGGCCAACTTTATGAAGAGTCCATGTTTTAAACATCTTCCAATTAAGAATGATGGAGGCCACTGTGCTCCTGGAAACTTACAGTTTTATACCCTTCTTCAGATCTATGATTCTTTCACACAATCCCGTCTCTGGGCTCTTTTCTTCTCATGGCTTGTTTTTTGCTCTGGTCTGCATCATCGGCTGTGAGACCTTATATAAACAGGGATGTGTCCTTCAAAATCATGGCTGCTAACCCGCAGTGAATCCAAATCCCTGTATAGGGGTTAAAGGGTAAATACTGAGGAAGCGCCAGAATAACACCCTTAGGGTTTGGCCCAACATCAAACCAGTTACTTGGCACAGTGGTTCCACATTACCACCAATCTGTCTTGATCTGTAATCAGTGGCTCTGTAACAATGGAATTGTTTGTGAAATGGCATTCACTGGAGCATGCCATGATTTTTTTTCCCTCTCTTTTCTCACAGCTACCAGCCAAGTAAGTAATCATCTGATGCTCCCCTCCTGAATTCAACTGTATTGCCATCTTGGGGCAACTACAGTAGGAAGAAAGAATAGAAGAGCAGTTGTTGGGGAGATATTTTGTGCAGCTGAGGCAGTATTTTCTGATTCACTGTGGTATTTGGCTGTGCTGGGTGGTATAATGTCCCACAATATATTCTTGCTGGCCCACCTACTTGTGTTGGCCCTGCCTTCTGACAATTTGGACTCAAAATGGGACAACTATAAGTATTATTTTTTTCCTGGACCACTTTTAAGTTCCGAGTCCGTCCATGGGCATGACACAGGACTCATGGAAGCGCTCAACTTTTCTTCTCTCCAGACAATCATCTTTCCAGATGTCCCAAACAGTCTGAAGGGGGCTTCATCAGGAAAAATAATTTTACCCTAGTCCTCTGCAGTCTAATCCTTGTACTTCCAGCAGTCCGTCCTTGATGATTTTCTTGGAGAGAAGTGGCTTCTTTGCTGCCCATCTGGACACCAGACCATCCTCCAAAAGCCTTCGCCTCACTGTGCATGCCATACATATATCTCAGAAGTTGTAATACTGCCGAGTGCATGAGGCTTTAGGCAAGTGGCAAAATGAAAACAAATCAGTTGTAGTGTGGACGAACTCTTGCACACAAACGTATTTTCTTTCTGTGTCCATTCCGTTTTTTTTTGCGTAGCGTATACGGAACCATTCAGTTCAATGGGTCCGCAAAAAAAAAAAACGGAAGGTACTCCGTGTGCATTTAGTTTCCGTATTTCGGCAAAAAAATAGAACATGTCCTATTCTTGTCTGCATTACGGACAAGGATAGTACTGTTCTATTAGGGACCAGCTGTTCCCTTCCGCAAAATACAGAATGCACATGGATGTCATCCGTATTTTCTGCAGATCTGTTTTTTTGCAGACCACAAAATACATACAGTCATGTGCAAGAGGGCTTATGCTGCTGCTGGAGAGCCTATTAAGGCACTCATCCTCCATTCTGTAACGGGGAAATCATGACAGACTGATGACAGCAGATAACGTGTCAACATTTTTTTTGTGAAAATACAGCTCCAATGTGTGATTGCAAGAAAAAAAAATACTGTAAAGGAAAAAGGTAATACAACAGAATATCTGTAACTATCAGATAGCTACAAAAATCCCAAATTCTATCTTTATGGTAAAAAGTATTTTTTTGGAATTGTTTAAAATGTCTACAATTATTTCATAATCATTAACCATTTCAGGACCTCATACGTAATGTCATATGGCTCTTTGTCATATTATAAGGCATGATAGGCTTAGAGAACAGATACTTTAAAATGGTGCTTTTAATAGTACACACTTACAAATCAACATTTTTGCGCCACATGGTATATAAAAACAGACCCAAACTAACATAATGTTTTCTATTACTCAGAGACGTGGAAATGAAAGTGCATCAGGGTTAATTGGCCAACAGAGTGTTCTACAGTGAAATGACAATTCATTATAAGGGGGAGATCTATGTATCTAAAGCATGTGCAGCATAGTGACAATACAGTGAAGGGGGGGGTGATCTTTAGCTGGATTATTTTTTTTACTTTTGTTGCAATTTTTAGCTTATAGTTTATTTTCTTTTCCCCTCAAGGTCCCTAATCCAGCTTCTGAATTCTAGTATAATTTAGAAGTATTTCACACTGTGGTGTTTGACGGACACCAGTATATACCTAAACCAATAAGAATCAATGGAGTATTAGGCAGCTGATGAATATTTGACACCAAGATAGTTTGACTGGGCGTGTTGGCATCGGCTAGCTCCCAGCAACATTGGATTCATGGAGACGTACGATGTGTGAAGCTCGCTTGTGACACCAGATCTTTAACGCTCAATAAGTTGATGATGAGATTTGACAATCCTGTCAAAAAAGCTGCAGGCTTCCTTTTGTAAAAGATATATTTAGACTTAATAACTCTGAGAGTCATTGTATGTTTCTTGTGATACCAGCCAACGAAAAGCAGGTGGTGCTGGAACTTCTATACTGGTGTTTATAATTCAAAGGAGTGGACTAGGAGACTTATGCAATCGGGTGGTGCTCAACAAGAACTACATCATAATAGCATTCAAAAAGTATAAAGATGTGGCACCTGCCAAGAACTAAAACCTTGGCTTTATGTACATGTATAATCTATTAAAAGAGTGGGTCTGAGTAGTGGGGAGCACAAACAGGCAGGTTCGTTGGGCCTTCTGTTGGAGTTTGCAGACGTGAAGTGGCCGTCACCCATCTAGGATTTCCACTACTTCGATGATGGCATTTACACTACAGGAAATCAACACTTGGGTCTATCTTACTGGCCAGACCTTTAAGAAGGAACATATTAGAGAAAGGCAAGCACAAGGCATCAAGCTGGTATTAGTTTAGACCACTGTTGCACAACCAGTGGCTCAGGAGTCACATGTGGCTACCAGGTCCTTTACAAGTGGCTCTCCAGCTGTTGGCAGCTGCAGATACAATTGTGCACTTGTGGCACCAAGAATATCATGACATCTGGCTTAGAGAGGGAGGGTTCTTTTCAACCCTTTTAAAACTGAATACAAATATCTGTATTACAGAGTTGTAACCTAAAACTGTTCAGTTGCCCCAAGCACAATATGTTGTTCACCAATTCCCTTTCCAGTTTTAATGTAGATGATCAGCTAAAGGTCCTTTATATACAGGTCCTTCTCAAAAAATTAGCATATTGTGATAAAGTTCATTATTTTCTGTAATGTACTGATAAACATTAGACTTTCATATATTTTAGATTCATTACACACAACTGAAGTAGTTCAAGCCTTTTATTGTTTTAATATTGATGATTTTGGCATACAGCTCATGAAAACCCAAATTTCCTATCTCAAAAAATTAGCATATTTCATCCGACCAATAAAATAAAAGTGTTTTTAATACAAAAAAAGTCAACCTTCAAATAATTATGTTCAGTTATGCACTCAATACTTGGTCGGGAATCCTTTTGCAGAAATGACTGCTTCAATGCGGCGTGGCATGGAGGCAATCAGCCTGTGGCACTGCTGAGGTGTTATGGAGGCCCAGGATGCTTCGATAGCGGCCTTAAGCTCATCCAGAGTGTTGGGTCTTGCGTCTCTCAACTTTCTCTTCCCAATATCCCACAGATTCTCTATGGGGTTCAGGTCAGGAGAGTTGGCAGGCCAATTGAGCACAGTAATACCATGGTCAGTAAACCATTTACCAGTGGTTTTGGCGCTGTGAGCAGGTGCCAGGTCGTGCTGAAAAATGAAATCTTCATCTCCATAAAGCTTTTCAGCAGATGGAAGCATGAAGTGCTCCAAAATCTCCTGATAGCTAGCTGCATTGACCCTGCCCTTGATAAAACACAGTGGACCAACACCAGCAGCTGACATGGCACCCCAGACCATCACTGACTGTGGGTACTTGACACTGGACTTCAGGCATTTTGGCATTTCCCTCCCCCTAGTCTTCCTCCAGACTCTGGCACCTTGATTTCCGAATGACATGCAACAGTCCAGTGCTGCTTCTCTGTAGCCCAGGTCAGGTGCTTCTGCCACTGTTTCTGGTTCAAAAGTGGCTTGACCTGGGGAATGCGGCACCTGTAGCCCATTTCCTGCAAACGCCTGTACACGGTGGCTCTGGATGTTTCTACTCCAGACTCAGTCCACTGCTTCCGCAGGTCCCCCAAGGTCTGGAATCGGTCCTTCTCCACAATCTTCCTCAGGGTCCAGTCACCTCTTCTCGTTGTGCAGCGTTTTCTGCCACACTTTTTCCTTCCCACAGACTTCCCACTGAGGTGCCTTGATACAGCACTCTGGGAACAGCCTATTCGTTCAGAAATTTCTTTCTGTGTCTTACCCTCTTGCTTGAGAGTGTCAATGATGGCCTTCTGGACAGCAGTCAGGTCGGCAGTCTTACCCATGATTGCGGTTTTGAGTAATGAACCAGGCTGGGAGTTTTTAAAAGCCTCAGGAATCTTTTGCAGGTGTTTAGAGTTAATTAGTTGATTCAGATGATTAGGTTAATAGCTCGTTTAGAGAACCTTTTCATGATATGCTAATTTTTTGAGATAGGAATTTTGGGTTTTCATGAGCTGTATGCCAAAATCATCAATATTAAAACAATAAAAGGCTTGAACTACTTCAGTTGGTGTGTAATGAATCTAAAATATATGAAAGTCTAATGTTTATCAGTACATTACAGAAAATAATGAACTTTATCACAATATGCTAATTTTTTTAGAAGGACCTGTAGAACAATAATCAGGGATGAATGTTTGTAGAAAAGGTTCCAGCGATCATCCAATGAATGTGTATTTTGGCCAGCACCAAAATCATCATTCCTGTGCACCAGACTGGCCCATGTAAACAGGGATCTGCTGCCCAGGAACAATGATTTTCTATGGAGACAGATGATCGCCGTATCAATCACTTGTTCCCATAAATGTAGCCCTTATCTCTGCTGACCATCAGGCATTTAATCGGGAATGTCTGGTTCATTCCCGAACATTGGCTGACACATTGGTCTGTGTAAAAGGACATTAAGCCTTATGGATATGAGCAAAGTGACCTAAAATTGTAAAAGGAAATCTTACTTTTCTTGACAGCTTTAGTTGAAAGAGTTGGACCAATTTCTGTAGAATGATTTAAAAAGCTTCTCCCCGCTTTGGGCTCTTTCACTATGCACTGTGAGGTGTGAAATGCATTAATGACATGGGGAGACGCAATTATCTCTTAATATGTGAAATGACTGTATAGTGAATAAAGTTGTCCTTACAAAGTGGCCTCCCTCTGAGATGACTGACTTTCTTCTGAATGCTCTTTCTGAATCATTAAAGCTTTGAGGAAACAATATTGAAAAATTCTCTTCACAGAATGTCAGTCTTCACAGAAATGCATGATATTTCATAGGGTGTGGAGAGCATATACAGTATATCTACAAGAGCAAGCGTAGCTTTCATAAATGGTGTCTGCATCCTACAGCCAACAAAAAAATATTTTTCTTCTAGCACTGGAACAATATCCTCACAGCAACTAACTTCATAATAACACAGAGTTTATTAAACCCTTACTGGCTTAGTCACTTTTTTGGTCAACATAGTTGTAGGAGGCTTTTTTTTTTTGCAGGACAGGCTGTTGTACTTTTTTGTAAACGCTGATCCCTCAATGCTATCAGGGGCCTAGTCTCAGTGAAACAAGCGATGGATAATTAGTATGGCGATAGGATCAGATAGAATTAAATCCTTTGACATTTGGTCCCCAGTGTAGGATCTGGAAAGGAACAACGGCAATAAATACAACTATATAACACCTAAGTTCATACAATCTGAAGGCACCAGTGAACTGTTGCATTTGCTGTACCCAGGCAGAACGCATACAATTAGTGAATCTCCCACTTCGGAAAACATTGGCTATTAGGCCATCTCAGAAACTCCCTGACTATTGTTTCCTACTGAGCAACATACATATCACTTCTGTGATTTATACAAGTGATCCCTCAAAATACAATGGCCTCAGGATACAATATTTTCACCATACAATGGTCTTTCCTAGAGCATTGCAAGCTGAAACTAGACAAAGTAAAATGCATAAGGTAAACCACCTACATTGGTTGTAGCTCCTCTGTACTGTAAAGTGTGGTACTACATGTTCTATACTGCCCTCTGTACTAAGATGAGCTGCTTCTTTGGATGCGAGAGTGGCTCCATTTTCCCGAAGAAGCTCCTGTCATCATAGGTGGTGAATTACAGCTACCATAACCTATTCTGACTCATATGTAAGGTCTTCCTTTATTTGTGTTAGTTTTCTGCTCATTTTTCTTAAATCTTCATTTTCTCTTATCCTAACATGACATTTTGGGACTTTAGAACCAATTACTAGTTTTGGATACATTTATAGACTCAAGTTACAATGGTCCTCCCGAGACCAATCGTTAATTTCTAACGATAATTTGTTTTCCCTTAGTCCTAACAGCAGCACAGATGGGGTTAACTGCCCCTGTGGACTGGTAGGACCGGCGGAATTTTAATGAGCCCAAGAACCAATAAACGATCTTCAGCTCCCTGAAAAGAAGGAGATCACCCCCCAGCCCACTGTGTTTTTAACAAGCATAATGTATCTAGGGTGGGATATTTGTGTGCTGCTGTTCGGACTAAGGGAAAACAAATTATCGTTAGAAATTAACGATTCCCTTATGTTCTACCAGCAGCACAGATGGGGAGATAGCAAGAAGAATCCCCTAGGGAGGGTCCTCATGCCTGGCAGAACTAAGAACAGTCTGCCCAAAAGCCGAAAACTCTGCCATCCTAGCATCTATCCTATAATGGGAGATGAAGGTTGACTCAGAGCTCCAGGAGGCCGCCTTGCAGATCAGCTCTAAGGGGAGAAGGCTTCTTTCCGCAACCGAGGTGGAGACCGCCCTAGTAGAATGGGCTCTCACAAACTCGGGAGGATCTAAGGATTGGGAGACAAAGGCTTCCCTAATGGCCTCCTTGATCCAGCGACTAATGGTGGCTTTAGACGCTTTACGGCCTTTAGACTTACCGGCAAACAGGATAAGGAGATTCTCATCTATCCTGAACTCTCTGGATCTATCCACATAGATCTGGAGGCATCTTGAAATATCCAGCGGGTCTCTAGCTGGAGTATCAGAGGAGGAGGTTGTAAACAAAACTGGTAAAGAGATTACCTGGTTGATGTTTTGAAAGGTAGGCACCTTAGGTCTGAAGTATGGTAAAAACTTCAGGAGCACTCTATCCTGTAGGAAGATGATGTATGGATGAATTGCAGAGAAAGCCTGCAATTCAGAGACTCTTTTGGCTGAAGCTATAGCCAGAAGAAAGACCATCTTTAAAGTTACAAATTTGAAATCTACCTCCTCCAAAGGCTCGAAGGGGGGAGATGCTAGCCCCCTGAGCACTACTGAAAGATCCCACTGGGGAATAGGTTTCAGTATAGTAGGCTTTAGTCTCTCAGCTCCCTTCAGGAAGCGTTTGATGAGTGGGTCCCGAGAATATGGCCTGTTGAGACAGGCCGAGATGGCACAAATCTGTACCTTCAAGGTAGCTGGAGATAGGCCTCTGTCTAATCCATCTTGAAGGAATTGTAGTATCGCAGGAAGGGGCGGATCTGCGGACGCCACCTGTTTGGAATCACACCATGCCACGAAGATTCTCATGATCCTGGAGTAGGCCTTCTTTGTAGACTCTGCTCGGGAATGCGACAACGTTCTCAGGACCGACTCGGAAAGCCCTTCTATGTTGGGAAGGGACTGATCAACCTCCAGGCTGTCAGGTTGAACCTGTGCAGATCTGGGCAGAGGTGAGTGTCCCACGACACCAGGGTCTGCTCCGGGGGGAGTCTCCAATATTGTCCCCGACTCATCTGAATGAGCTGGGTAAACCAGGATCTCCTGGGCCAAAACAGTATGATGGCTATTACCGAGGCCTGATCCTGACGGATTTTCATCAATACCCTCGGTATCATGGAAAACAGAGGGAAGATGTAAGCCAGCCTGAACCTCCACGGTATCGACAGAGCATCTATCGCCAGGGGGTTGTCTTCCCTGTACAGGGAACAGAACCTCAGCACCTTGGCGTTGAACCTGGTTGCCATGAGATCCACCTCTGGCATACCCCAACTGTGAACTAGCTGCCTGAAGATCTCCGGATGCAGAGACCACTCCATGGTCGGTCCGCTATCATATTGAGGGAGCCTCGAATATGAACGGCAGGTAAATGGGAAAGGTTTAACTCTGCCCACCGAAGGATCACCCCGATCTCTGATAGAAGGGGCAATGACCTTGTGCCTCCCTGTTTGTTTATATAGAGAACCGCAGTCATATTGTCTGACTGGACTTTCACCGCTTTGCCCCGAATCTGAGGGGCGAAGTGAAGAAGGGCTAGCCGGATAGCTCGCATCTCGCGAAGATTGAAAGAAAGACGCCGCTCCAGAGGGGACCAAGATCCCTGTATTGGGGATCCGTCCAGGTGAGCGCCCCAGCCTACAAGGGACGCGTCTGTAGTCAATATGACCCAAGCTGGTTGGGTCATAGACTTCCCTGCTGGTAGCCGAAACCACCATCTGAGAGAATACCGGGTTTGACCGGACAGGGAGCACAGGGAATCTAGCCCCGCAGGGCTGCCGTTCCATAAGTGTAAGACCTCCGACTAAAGAGGACGGAGGTGCCATAGTGCCCAAGGGACTGCGTCCGCAGCCGCTGACATGAGCCCCAGCATCTTCATGAGAGTCCGGATAGAGACTCGACGAGGGACATAAAGGACCTTTGCCAGGTCCTGAATCCGCGCTTTCCTTTCTAGAGTCAACCGGAGGGACATCTCCATAGAGTCGACCACGAATCCTAAATAATGGATTGAAGTCGATGGGCTCACATTCGACTTCTGCCAGTTGATAATCCAGCCCAGGCGGAGGAGAAAGGAGATTGCGATCTGAAGATGGTGGGTAAGGACCGGAACTGAAGAGGCTTTGAAAAGCCAATCGTCCAGATAAGGAATAATGGTCAGTCCTTGAAGTCTCAAGGCTGCCACCACCGACACCACCACCTTGGTAAAGATAAGGGGGGCAGAAGAGATTCCGAAGGGAAGCGCGGCGAACTGAAAGTGCCTGCGGACCCCTGAAATCTGGACCGCGATCCTGAGGAGTTTCCGGGACGCGGAATGGATCGGGATGTGAAGGTACGCATCCTTGAGGTCCAGAGTGGCCATGACGTCCCCAGAGTTGAGGATATGGCTGACTGACCTTATGGTTTCCATGCGAAACCTTGTTTTTCTTATAAATCGATTGAGAAATCTCAAGTCGATAATAATCCGGAGATCTCCCGTCCTTTTGGGAACCAGGAACACTGGTGAATAAATCCCTAGACCCCTCTCCCCTGCCGGCACCTCCTCTAGGGCTCCCTTGGAGATATAGTCCTGAATGTAAGATTCTAGGACCACTTGTTTGGCAGACCCGAAATTTCGTGTGGCGATGAATCTCTCTGGGGGGAGAGAGATGAGATCTACCCGGTACCCGACGGAAACTATGTCCTGGACCCAGGGGTCTGCAATCAACCGGCTCCAAGAGTCTTTGAAATGGGTAAGACGGCCCCCCACGGGAATCTGGGGGAGGGGTACGGGAAAATCTAGAGGAGACACTGCAGGGGCAGCAGGGCTTATCCAAGAGCCTCGAGGAGGCCCATAGTCAGGAGGGTTTTGCCTCCCTGGTGGGTTTAAAGGGAGCGTCTTGAATATTTACGAGACGCCCCCCCCCCCCCCCAATCTCTGCGCCTAGACTGCTGCCCCGGACGACCTTCGCGCTTCTTCTCCTGTCTGGGGTGTCCCCGAAAGGGCTGCTGGGGGAGGCTCTTCCCCTTTTTAATCGGAGAGCCCCTCCATTATCTTGTCCAATTCGGACCTGAACAGCCTATCCAGTTCGAAGGGGAGCCCACAAAGGTTGAACTTGGACGCGTTGTCAGCGATCCATGGTTTCAGCCAAAGTGGCCTGCGGGCAGCTGAAACTAGGGCCATAGTTTTGGCGGCCAGCTTCAACTGCATCTGGGTGGAATCGACCAGAAAGTCCATAGCCAGATTGGCTGACTTGAAGGCTGCCAGGATGTCATCTCTTGACACGCTCTGATCCACGTCCGTCTGGATTTGGTTGAGCCTGGAGCGTAAATAGGCGGCTACCTCCGTGGCCGCAATTGAAGTTGATGCGGAGGCAGCAGCCGCCGCGTAACTCCTTCTAAGGGTGCACTCTGCCCTCCGGTCTAGAGGGTCCTGCAGACTAGACCCATCGTCTGCAGGAACTAGAGTGCGCCGGGACAACTTGGCTATAGCCATGTTCACCTTGGGAATGGAACCCCATGATTCCACCAAGGGTTTAGCCATCGGGTACATAAGTTTGAATTTTCTGGTGAGTACTGGACCTTTCTCAGGCTTTCTCCACTCTGTGCGCATCACAGAGAGGAGGGTCTCATCCGCTCTAAAGACACGCTGTGTCCGTCCGGCGGGATCGGAAGACTCCCCCATGTCAACATCCTGGTCCCCCGACCTGATGGACTTGAGTAACTTCTGCGTCTTTTCTGGAGGGAAAAAGCAAGAAGTAAATTCTTCTTCCTTGGAAGAAGACCCCACAGAACAGGGGGTAGGTCTTTCGACCGGTGCGACCACCTCCATGGGAGTCTGAGAGGGACCAGGTAGCCTCTCATTAAGCAGCCGTACCACTCCCTTAATGGAATCATCCACGTATGTTTTTGTCCACTGGAACATCTCCTGCATCGTGGGTTCCATGGATGCCGTGCGACAATTCTCACATCTGGAGTAAGAACAGCCGTCATCTAAGGGTGTGTTACATTCGTAACACGCCAAATGCGTCCTCTTGGCACCAGCCTTCCGCTGATCCGGATCCTTAGAGGAAGCCATAGTCTGTAATTGGAAAGAAAAAAACAGGTCATAACACCTACAATACCTGGAGGTGGAGAAACAAGACCTTAAGGGGGCCCACCAGCACTAGAAGAAATTAGAGCTGTGAAAAAGAGGAACAACAAACCCCAAGCCAAGCAATATGAAATATCTCAAGGCACAGGGAACTCTGGAGCTAACTTGTGAAAGCGACGCAACCAGAGCACTGACTGACAGGCTCTTGGGTGCTTTAAAGGAGGAAGCCCCGCCCCCTGGGCGGTTCCTAGATCGTAATTAGCCCAGCACAATAACAGAGCCTATAATGGCTCAGCTGTTCTAAATGTCTCCCTAGATTTAATCCTGGGTCCCAGGATGTCTTTTATAAGGAGACAGTTAATAGAAATGGTGAGTTTTACAACTTCACTGCATCGCTCCGGAAAACCGGAAGTGACGTAGCGCACCCAGTGTGCGTCACTTCCGGAAGATGGCGGCGCCCATAGCGCCGCAACCATGCAGTTGGAGAGACGGGACACCGCATGCTGAGATGAAAGAAGAGGGGAGGGGACACCCCCTTCCCCGACGGTACCCCAGCGACAAAAAATCACCGCGATCAGGCCTAAAATAAAGGCACTGAAAGCAGGAAATATGGGATTACACTTACCGGTAATCATTTTTCCTTGAGCCTATGACAGCACCCATGGATAGCATCCGCCCCCTTCCTCAGGACAGGAAACAGGAAGCACAGCCTCTTCAAAAGGGAGGTACAACCCCCATCATGCCAGTCCTATTCCAAGAACTAAGGAGACAAAAAACACTACACCACAAATCCACAACAGAACAAATGCTCATCTCTGTGTGCAAACACACGTATACATCTCTCTATATATTCAAAAATTCTTTTTTTTTTTTTTTTTTTTAATTATTGTAAGGGAGGGAATTAGGCGGGTGCTGTCATAGGCTCAAGGAAAAATGATTACCGGTAAGTGTAATCCCATATTTCCCCCCTCGCCTATGACAGCACCCATGGATATCTAGGTGAGATCAACCTAGGGTGGGACAACTGCTTGGAGGACTTTACGCCCAAATCCCAAACCCTCCTGTGAAGGAAGCTGCAGCCTATAGTGCTTAAAGAAGGTATGAGCAGAACTCCAAGTAGCTGCTCTGCAAATCTGGTCAATAGAAGCGGAAGCTCTTTCTGCCCAGGATGTAGACACTGCTCTTGTTGAGTGTGCTCCAAACACGGCAGGAGGAGGAACCCCTTTAGAGGAATATGCCAGATAGATGGCTTGTTTTATATATCTGGCTATGGACTGAGAGGAAGCAGGGGAGCCCTTCTTCTGTCCCTGAAAGGAAACTACCAGCTTAGAGGACAACCTCCATTCCTGAGTGGCCAAAAGGTATTGGATTAGACACCTTCTAACATCGAGGCAATGAAATTCCCTTTCCTTCTGATTCTTGGGTGAGGAACAGAAGGAAGGTAAAACTATATCCTGAGACCGATGAAAGGATGATGAAACCTTTGGAAGGAAGGCAGGGTCAGGAGATAGGGTTATTCTATCTTCTAAGATATTGAGATACGGTTTTTCGATAGAGAGGGCCGAAATCTCACTCACTCTTCTAGCGGAAGTAATGGCTAGCAAGAAAACTAATTTAAAGGTCAAAATTTTAATAGAGATGTCCTCAATGGGCTCAAAGGGATCTCCGGTTAAGGCAGACAGGACTAGGTTCAAATCCCAGGGGGGAACTCTGGATTTCTGGACGGGAGCGAGTCTAGAAATTGCAACTACAAATCTCTTAATCCAGGGGTGGTCTGCTAACTTATACTCAAAGAGAGCACTTAAGGCAGAGATATGGACCTTTAAAGTACTGGGCCTCAGCTTTTTATTCCAGCCTTCCTGGAGGAAGCTCAGGACTAGAGGTAACTCCGGGGGATCCAAGACATTAACTGGCCTGTTTGCAAATCGAAGGAAGGCCCTCCAAACTCTCAAATAGATTTTTGAGGTAACAGGTTTTCTGCTGGATAAAAGGGTGTCTATCACCTCCCCGGAAAGACCCTTCATCTCTAGGATCTGCCTCTCAACAGCCAGGCTGTCAAGTGCAGGCTCTCCAACTGTGGATGAAGTAATGGTCCCTGAACTAGTAGTCCCGGGAAGACGGGAAGTACCCAGGGGTCTGCTACCGACATCCTCCTTAGCCAGGAAAACCAGACCCTCCTGGGCCAAAAGGGGGCTATAGTAATTACTAGGGCCTTCTCCTCCCGAATCTTCTTCAGGACTCTCGGGAGTAGCTTTATAGGAGGGAAGGCGTACAGGAGGCCTACTCTCCATGACTGCGCCAAAGCGTCCACTGCCGTGGGCCGTTCTAGTGGGGATAGAGAGTAGAACCTTTTCACTTTTCTGTTTCCCCTTGTGGCAAAGAGATCCACCACCGGGAGACCCCAGAGAGCCACGATGTCGTTGAAGACCTGTTGATCTAGGGACCATTCCCCCTGCCGAACACAATGCCTGCTCAGAAAGTCTGCCTTCACATTCTCCTTTCCCTTTAAGTGTACCGCCCTGATCGATGGAAGGAAATCCTCTGCTATCTCGAAAATCTCCCTGGTGAGAGACATTAGATCTGGCGATCTCGTCCCCCCCTGACGATTGATATAGGCTACTGCCGTCATGTTGTCGGAGTAGATTAAGACGTTTCTGCCTTTTAAAAGGTGGAGGCACTTCTTCAAGGCCATGAGGATCGCCAGGAGTTCCTTGAAGTTGTGAGATCTGGGAACTATCTCCTGATCCCACTGTCCCTGCAGAAGTAGAGATTCTGTGTGAGCTCCCCACCCCCAAGGACTTGCGTCTGTAGTCAGAGAGAGGGGATCCTGCCTTGACCAAGGGACTCCTCTCTGAAGGTTGGAAGGTTCTGTCCACCACTCTAAATCTTTTATTGTACGAGTTAAAAGGTAGATGAGGGAATCCAAGGATAGGGGATCTTTGTCCCAAACTCCCAGGATCTGCAGCTGAAGTGACCTCGAGTGGAAGTGGGCCCATTCCACCCCCGGGATTGCGGCCGTCATTAGGCCCAGAACTGACATAGCCTCTCTTAGAGAGATGGAACGGCGAGTCACAATGTCCTGAACCCTGGAGACTGGCAGAGAAACCTTCTGTGTCGGGAGAAAACACATCTGCTTCTGGGAGTCCAGGAGCAGCCCCAGAAAGGTGCATATCTGGCTTGGTACGAGATTGGATTTCTGGAGATTTAACTCCCAACCCAACTTTACCAGCACCTCCCTGACCCAGGCAATTCCCTCGGATAATTGTCCCGGTGTCTGAGAGAGAAGGAGGAAATCGTCTAGATAGGGAATGACAATCAGATCCCTCTCCCTCAGATGAGCCATCATCTCTGCTACAATCTTCGTGAAAAGCCTGGGTGCCTGAGACAACCCAAACGGCAGGGCCCGAAACTGTACGTGTAGGAGTCTGTCCGGGAACTGAACTGCTACTCTCAGGTACTTCTGGTGACTGGGATGGATTGGGACGTGGTAATAAGCGTCCCTGAGGTCCAGGGTCGCCATGTAGCAGCCCAGGAATAAATTCGGAATTATGGAACTGATAGTCTCCATACGAAACCTCTCGTACACCAGATATTTGTTGAGCAGCTTCAGATTTATTATGGTTCGGAAGGTGCCATTCGGCTTCTTTACAAGAAAAAGAGTCGAATAATAGCCCCTCTCCCTCTCTTGAGGTGGAACCTCCTGCAGGACCCTTTTCTTTAGTAAATCTGCAACTTCCAGACGCAATGCTTCTAGCTTCTCTGGGCTGGAGCGATAGTCCGTCAAAACGAACCTTTCTGGAGGAGTTCTCAGGAAGTTCAGGCAATAGCCCTGTGAAATGATTGAGAGGATCCAGGGGCTGTTTGAGATCTTCCGCCATTGATCTGCGAAGAGGGAGAGACGACCTCCAACCGGGCATCTGGCGTCATTGCGGAGGCTTCTTAGAGGCCTCTCCACCTGAAAAAAGAAACCCTTTGCTCCTTTTGGGCGCATTACCAGACTGCCTGGGAGTTTCTCTTCTCTAAAAGCGATTCTTTAGCTTAAGGAAAAAAAGAGCCCCTAAGCACTCTTCAGCTCCCTGAGGGGGAGCGATACGCCAGTCCACCTGTCCAGAGGACAGAAAAAAACACAGTGGGCTGGGGGGTGATCTCCTCCTTTTCAGGGAGCTGAAGATCGTTTATTGGTTCTTGGGCTCATTAAAATTCCTCCGGTCCTACCAGTCCACAGGGGCAGTTAACCCCATCTGTGCTGCTGGTAGGACGTAAGGGAATGACTTACTTTAACTTTGTCTACATGATGAATGTCATTTCTTAAAGTTCATTGTAGCAGCCAGGCAACATTCACAAGTACTACATGGTCATTGTTGTCATTAACAACAGATACTGCTTCCCCGGCTCAATCATCCGTTATCTATATTGGAATTTGTTGGCAGAAAACAACAATATGCATCCAGTAGTCTGCTTGTGTGCCAACTGAACTCTCACCTGGCCAAGTTTTTGGTGGTGCAGTCACGGTCATACCAGTGACATTTCTCAAAAAAGCCCTTTCACCCTTGTACTGAAATTACTGTTGTGTGACATTGTGCAGGGGACTATCAACACGCGCCGGTCTGGTTCCCACATTAGGTGCTTATCCATCTCCTCCTCGAAGGACATCTTCTGTCTCGAACAGAAACGGAGCAGACTGTTGCTTCCACTCCTCCCTCTGTAGCCATGCTGTCCTACAACTGATAATGTCTGATGGCTGAGAGAAGTCGCACAGCAGATCAGTTGCCATTGTGCATCAAGCAGCAAATTTCACACTGAATATTTCCGCGCTAACTGCATCTGGGAACAAAGTTGGCAAAAATGGCAGGAACATTATGGCCGTGTCCAGGAGATTGTGTGCATATTTAAGCAGTTCTTATGTGTGTTCTATGAATGCCTTCCTGGACTTGCAGAAAAAGAACAATAAACCAATGATTCTATTATGTAGCAGACCACCACAGCAGGAAGCATGTGTTCTGACACGTGTCCCATACTCAGGCCACCAGAGTAGGGACAATAGCAGCATCAAGAATGCCATCCTCCTGCTATTTATATTGTAGCAAACACTTATGCAACAAATGATGGTAGAAGAACAGCTTCCACATCTTGCTCACCAGGATGTGGCTGTTGGGGGTGAGGCGTTAGTAGTAGATTAGATTGTTGGTAGTACAAGGCTAACACATCCGACAGAATGGTGGACACATAGAACACATCATGTAAAGCACTTTAGACCTTGCTTAACTCCTATACAGGTAAAGATAGAAACAGATTCATTTGTCCTGAAGCAACCTCATTACAATTAATTAAAATAAATGGCCATCCATAAAAGTCTACATGCACACAACAGTATTTAATTTGCGGTCCCCCAAAGATCTGCAAAGTACGAATACAGTCTGTACACCAGATGCATTTTTTTTTGCAGGCCCGTTGACTTTAATGGGTCCGTGGACCAGAATAGGACAGGTTTTATAATTTGCAGAACAGACATAAGGATCCGGACAGCACGCAGATCTCATTTAATAAAACTGCCACTGACAGCAGTGTAAAGTAGCTGACAGACTCCCTATAAACCTGCACAGTACAGAACAGGACAATGAAGAATTGAAAAGACTCAGTCATGTAGCAAAATGTACAGCATTTATTCACATACGGACAAAAAGGCACAATTCTACGTAGTATCAGAGCTGAAAAAATAAAGCTGTATTTTACTAGCTTATAAATATTTAAATAAAAGTAGAAAGGGACAACAGCAGTGAAAGCAAGTTCGGCATTACATAATAGAAGGAAATGGCCATAATCCTCATGTAACCTTAAACATTCTGAAAGGTGACAAATCAGTGAAATTATATGATCAATACATTCGAAGCAAGACACAATACCGCATTCTTTAAAAGGGAAAATATCAAATTACACACTCATTTTGTGAAATTTCACCCTTTAAACCACAGTGCTTACAATAAACGGGGTGGTCTTCTCAAAGAGGACGTCTTTTGTTCTGGTCTCATTCCCCCCCCCCCTTCCAATGACCAAAACATGTTGCATTCAAAATAAATGTGTTACATCAGTATGACTGATAGGGAAATAGTGAAAAGTACCCTGCTCTTCGTTCTTTAAACTGGTGGGGTCCTGTCCGGCCATCAGTTTCTAACACTTCAATATTATAGTAGACATCTAGTAAGCTAGAAGCTGCATTTATAGAGACATTTACCAGGCTTTAGTCAACTGTAAGGTCCCTTTCACAAAGAGCATTCTGTAAACCCAAAGTCTGCCACATATTCCGCAGCAGAAACCCTTCCAGTTTCTGCCACAATCCAGCTCACGTTTTAGACCCATTCAATGAGCGGACACCCGCTGCAGTTTCTAGCCACATCCACACTGGCACACTGTGCCAAAAAAGACATGACTTTTTCTGGCATAGTCGCAGCGACAAATCAAGGCTGCATTAATTGCATTGTAATCTTCCGCTGAAAACAGTGAGAGGCAAATTCAACAAGGCTGCCGATGGGGCCTAAGACCCAGTCTGGTAACAGACTCAAAATGCAGTCCTTGAGCTATAAATAAAACAATACATTTCATAGGTTTAACGCTCCTTCATAGTCCTGACCTACTGACCAATGGTCATACACGACTGCTGGTTTGATTTAAATACTCAAGCGTAAGTTGCACAAAATATTGTAGGCCTGTAATACTGTAATTTCAGTGGAAGCTTTGCTCTACTTTTACAGTTTCCCACATGGACATTACATTGTTGGTTGCTCCTCAGCGACAAGTTACAGAATTGATGCTTTGTCAACATTCGGTCATACTAACAAAGTGGCTGTGTGACATCACTTGCTAAGAAGTAGCAGGAAAAATGTATAAGAATGAATCAGAGCTAAAACTTTTACTTTAGAGGCATAAGGGTAGCGTTGAAACTGACTGATATAACAGTAGAAAAGGATTTCTGCTCCAATAGAAGTAAATTAGGAAAAGTTGTGTCAAGATGGCACCTTTCGGCCACAGAAGCATTGAAATGAAGACACAATTCAACTGAGATCATGGATTTGTCTATTCCACAACTGTCTGGTAACTAAAATGCAGCCCAGGCTTGAAGAAGAGGAGCAGGTGGATTTTTTTTAAATAAAGCTCCTACCTCCATATTCTACCAGCTTGAAATTACAAATGGGTTGTGCAGCGATGTGTTTTTGAATACATCTTAGAGTGGTAAACAAACCTTTTCTTTCTCACCTGATATTATATTTCAATTTTATCCTTTATTTAAAAAAATATCCCTATAATTTCCAGTGGAAATAGTTTACGTTAATACAGTCTCTGAGTATTGGCAGAACCAACCTCGATTACTGCATGCAACCCTGACTGAGTATACTGTGAGGTGGAATAAAAGTCGAATTAGACCATGAAAACTGTATAGTAAATTTGCTGCAGAAGGGCTTAAAAGTACACTTCCATCAAAAAAATTAAACTTCCTCCTTTATTTGGATTTTTAGCAGGTCAAGCAACCTTGCTCAACTTTTCTGTCAGAAAATCACTGCGACCAGGAAGAGAAGCTCTGAGCATCACACAGTACGTTCATAAGTCTTCTGTGGGCATATTTATCTAGGCCTACCAAGAGAAAAATAGCTCTATCATACTGTCATCCTAAATTTGACATATACTATTCTACTAGCAGATAACATATTTCCCTCACAGCAGCAGTAAACTGACAATGTGTTAACTAGCTATATAGGAGTTTTATCTCTTTGTGCTTACTGCAATCCAAGGACCATATTTTGTATTTAATTTTTAATGGTATAGTACTGCAGAAATAAAAAAAAAGCCTCAAATTCTAGAAAAATAAATTGGAATTTTAGAAAAAAATACCCCATTCAGATGGAAATGCCCCTTTAAATTACTATGCAAGGAGCTGTTTCTCGTCTTTCAGAGCTCCACTAGCATGGAAACACACTTGCTTGCATATTAGGATAGTGTATTATATACGATTTCTTAATACAGCCCATTTTAAGAACTGCTCTTGATGACAGCAGGGGTGCAGGGGAGAACATACATTTCTCATAGGTGTCCCTGGATCCTGTAGACAAATAACAGGACACCGTTCACAGTAGTCATAGTATCACTATGGGGCTATCTTGGAATTGTCTTGACTTCCACTGATTTCAATAATTGTGTGTGCATACATCTGAAATATTACCAGGTGTGTCGAAAAACTGTGGGTACACTTATAATTTATAGCTGCACTATAAAAATTGACAATGGTTAAAATAGAAATGATATCCCGTTAATAAAAAATAAGCAGCCAACATATTTCCTATCCTTCCTAATTTTACCCAAAAAGTAAAGAATCTAGCAGAAAAAAAGAAAACATACCAAGAAAAAAAGAATCTAGCAGAAAAAAAGAAAACATACCAAGAAAAAATAAATAAGACTCACTTTCTCCTTCTGCAAAAAAAATCAGTTCCCAGGCTTCATATAATACTCACATTTAGGGCTTGTGTACACTACCATGCACCTTCTTCTTTTATGTGTGTAACTGTGTATCCTTTATACACAAAAGTATTAAAAGGGTTGGTCACCTTTTGGGTGGAGTTGGCAAACCCCCCTCTGGGGAAGACCTGTAAAGGGAAGCATTCTTAACTGCTCCCCAACTTTGGCCGTCTTGCTTAGGTCCTTCACTGTCAACATAGTCTTTGACACTGCTGCAGCCTATCACTAGCAACAGCAGTGACCTGCCGCCCCTTGCGTCAAATGACCAATTCATGCAAGGGGAGCAGGTCACTGTTGTGGCCAGTAACCGGCTGCAGTGGTGTCAATGTGGATGTTGACAGTGGGGCACCGAGTGAGACAGCCAAGCCTGGGGAACAGGTAAGAATGTTTCCCCTTCCTATGGCAGGTCTGCCCCGTAGGGGTTGGTAGATGGGGAATACCAAAAGGTGGCCAACACTAATAAGGACATTCAAAGTTACTTTTTCATTTAAATGGCTTGACCCACTGGTATTGAGACACCGAAATCCTTGACAATTTCTATCACAGATTTTTGTGCCTCAGCATCTATGGCAATACATCTAAGTGAAGGTGCACTCATTGACCAATCTTTATTAATTAGTCTTTATACATGTGTCCCAGCTACTGGCTGTACTCTCGTGGGCGAGCAGGGTCAGATGCAGCATCACTGCATAGTGTTCATGTGAAGCCTCTTGTATTACACAATGTTTACAGGATTATCAGTTCATGACCAAGTCACTTCTTAGAAAACCATTGGAAGAAAAGCAGATAGATAAGGCTTAGGTTCTAAACTGCAATAACTCACAATAGTGCAAATTAATGATGCAAGTCATAAAGTGTCACAACAGGCTGCATCTCACAAGTTTATGAAATGGCTTTGGAGACAAGGACTAGGTTCCATGTTGCTTGTAACATTTCAATGTACTAACATACAGTTCATAATTGTCATCATTTAGTAGAGTGACTCCCAGCAAAAGGGGAAAATATATTTAGAAACATTAAAACTGGTGCTAACAATAACAATGCAAAGGACATTAGTGGGTGTTTGGTCTCCTAGACCACCCAAGCAATGTGTCTATTCACAAAGCTGAGGTGAATCTACCAATAAGATACACCATGGAGCGATGACAATAAGGATCAAGAGAACAGCTCTCACGTGTGGATAGGGCTATCTAAAGCTGGCCATACAGTTGAGTTAACTGCTGGCCATGCTTGTTTGAGTGGCAGACATTCCTCTTGGCCCCCATGTACTTGCAGGCTCAACTTGGGTACAGTAAGCATGTGTTCTCCAGACATTTCTGTCCTCTCCAGAAACACACCTCTGGCTGTGGTTTATCTCTTGAGAACAAAAATATCAGACATGTTCAATTCCACCTGTCATCTGCCTTCAAGCGAGCATCAGGAAACCCCACAGAAATTAACATGTCCAGCCAACATTAATCTGTGTATGGACATCCTTAGTTTTATGGTTTGTTTAGATGAACAACTCCCAAAACATATTCAGTGAGAGATGCATGAACATGGTTAACTTTGGTTTCAACTAATACCTATACCAATGTGTTGTCCAACATACACACACTGACTAATTGGCAGAGACTCAAGAAAGGTCAGTGTATATAAAGGCTATGGACACCTTTGGTTGGCATATTTTTATTATTGCATTCTACTTTTTTTGGGACTAAAGAATTTTTTCAGTTGTTTTTTATTAAAAATGTTCAGTCCTTTACTCTGCACAGATTCGGTCTACTTGTAGACTACTGCTTTCTGTTTATACTGAGTCCCATTAGACAGCAGCTCTGATGGCTCAGCCTATAACCCTCATATCTGAACTTCTGACTGCTCATAAACAGTAATGTAAGACCCTGTGATTTCCCGTTTAGTTTTTTTACTCCCTGCCTTCTGGAGCCATAACTTTTTTATTTCCCCATTCACATAGCCGTATGTTTTGCAGGAAAACTTGCACTTTCTAATGTAATTTAATATTGCATACGATGCAGTGGGTGCAATGTTTAAAAAGCTTACTTTTGCCATACATGTAGGGTGGCGGTCAGGTAGGGGCTCAGCCATATTCTTATTGTTTGAGAAGAACTGAATTATAATCAATGTTTCCTAGCAGTCAGGAGTTCACAGTTTTTTGTGAAGGTTTTGAGACAGATTTTCCTGTAGGTTTTTCAGCCAGAAGTAGATTTGAAAAGAAATATAAAATAAAGGACTTAGGCCCCTTTCACACGGGCGAGTATTCCGCGCGGGTGCGATGTGTGAGTTGAACGCATTGCACCGGCACTGAATCCTGACCCATTCATTTCTATGGGGCTGTTCACATGAGCGGTGATTTTCACGCATCACTTATGCGTTGCGTGAAAATCGCAGCATGCTCTATATTCTGCGTTTTTCACGTAACGCAGGCCCCATAGAAATGAATGGGGTTGCGTGAAAATCGCAAGCCTCCGCAAGCAAGTGCGGATGCAGTGTGATTTTCATGCATGGGTTCTAGGTGACAGTCTATTCACTGTATTATTTTCCCTTATAACATATAGCTGTGGGCTAAAGGACCTGTGGTGATGTCATATCACATGCTCCATCACCATGGTGATGGACCATGTGATTGGAGCATGTGATCCGATATCACCACAGGTCATTTAGCCCACAGCTAAAGAAGAGACCGACCGGGAACTACGCGATCAAGAGGAGAAGGTGAGTTAACTTTTTTATTTTTTTCTAACCCTTCCAGCACTATTATACTATGCATTCTGTAGTCAGAATGCTATTATTTTCCCTTATAACCATGTTATAAGGGAAAATAATAAATACAATCTTCAGAACATCAATCCCAAGCCCGAACTTCTGTGAAGAAGTTCTGGTTTGGGTACCAAACATGCGCGATTTTTCTCACGCGAGTGCAAAACGCATTACAATGTCGCGCGTTTTCCCGCAACGCACCCGCCTCTTATCCGGGCAAAAAACATGACGCCCGTGTGAAAGAGGCCTTATACTTCTCCTTCCTACTGGATCCACTTCTGGCTTCAGATGAAAAACCTGCAGGAAACCCTTCCTCAAAATCTCCTCCAAAAAAAAAACTATGTGTGAACCTATCCGAAGGAATACAGACTGAGCCATCAGAGCGACTGACGGGACTGTAGTGTACACAGACAGCAATAGTCTGCAAACAGTTGTACAGAGAAAACTGCTAAAAATGTTTAATAAAGACCAATTGAAAAAAAAAAAATCATCCTAAAATGAGTAGAATGCAATAATATAAAAAATGCCCTAAAAAGGAATCAGTAGCTTTTGTAGGGGTTGTCCATGATTCGAAAAAAAAGGCCAGGTTCCCCCCCCCCCCCCCCCCCCAAAACAGTGCCACTCTGGTCCATCTGTGCCTGTGAGGTTCATCTCTATTCAACTGAACACCAGGTACAGTACATAGACAAGAGCTGCACTGTTTTGAAAGAAAAAATAAATAAATCTTGGACAACCGTTTGAACCTGGGCTTTTTTTCAGGTGTTCCTTTTCTAAAATAAATTAAGCCACTAATTTGTGTGGCTTAATTTATTTTAGAAAAGGAACACCTAATAAAAATAATAATAATAATAATAATAATAATAATAATAATAATAAATGGTGTTTTCCAGAGGTGAACCATGAGAAGGTGTCATATGTACTACCAGACATCTTGGAAGACCTTAGAAGGCCATAAAAATGGTTAAAGAAGTATTCCCATCACAGGCCATGGGGGCATATCGCTAGGATATGCCCCCATTGTCTAGTAGGTGCGGGTCCCACCTCTGGAACCTGCATCTACAACAAGAACGGAGTGGGGAGAGCTGTGGCTGGAGGAGCCCGGATTTCCCGGGGTCTGTCCACCACCAAGCGCTGCTCCTATAGAAATGAATGGGAGCGCACCGCGCACGCGTTGCCCCTGCTCCCATTCATTTCTATAGGGCAGACGAAAATAGCCGAGCTAGCGCCCCTCTTTTCATTTCCCCGCTCCGTTCTCATTGTAGGTGTGGGTCCCAGCGGTGGGACCTGCACCTATCAGACAATAGGGGCATATCCTAGCGATATGCCCCATTGTCTGTGATGGTAATACCCCTTTAATTTAACCAGACTTGAACAGAAATGGCTAAAAGAACTTGATAGATCATATCAGATATTCCAAAGAAAGGAACTTGGAAATGAGAGATGGCTTTCTTTTGTCTATCTAAGGATTCTTTCTGATAAACCTTTCCAGCTAAAAGACTCTGCAGACATTACTTATCAAAGCTAAATAATGCAGGCAAGTAAGCGCAGTGTTTTTCATTTTATCTAATCTGACTGGATTAAGCAGCTCCTTTGGACACTTTATTCTCATTACATATATGCTCCCTCTACTGGAAGCAGGCACACCAGTGATGGATTCATATGCACAGTTATGGAAACCAGCATCCATGCCTTGTATAAATCCTTCATCCCCTGGGAATGAAAGGAGGTCAGTTATTATTGTCTGCATTCAATACCACCGACAGAACGGAACAAGTTATGTCGTAGTGAATACCCCAAAAGTGGGAGCGGAATGCATATTCACAAGTCCCCAGCTGTAATGTTCCATGTATACCTACATACAGGAGCATCACTGTCAGTATTTTCTATAAGCCAGCATTAGTTTTGCACGTGCAACCATCTTCAGAGCAATCTGACACCACAAGACATATAATATCTGGGTGCAGCTGGTTTCTTAGGCATGAGCTTTTCTGAATAGTCTGCCCACCATGCCAGTTTAGTGTAGCTGGATAGTTATGTCTTGGTTGCATTTTCAATGCTTAGACATGTATCAAACCAAGAGATTATCTTGCAAATAAAACATGGCACACAAGTGCCCTAGTAGGCTTGGAAGTCTCCTTCTACATGAACAGTATGAGACTCAGACATGCGGCAGGGCAAAGAAGTATGGACAGCTCATTAACATGTGTGTACAGTGCAGTTTTATTTTGAGGAAAGGGGTGCTCCCTTTTATTCCAGTTCCCCAAACTTCCAAAATAATTTCAAGTGCATATTGCATCTCACACACCCACCAGGTGGTGAACCAGAGCGTCTTTATAGGTCATTATATTATTGATTCCACGCCACCAAGTACCAATTGGCCATTGTGCTAACATAACAGTGTAACAGGCAAATGAAAAGATACTTAAGACCATGCCTGCATATCAAAAAGAAGTGCAAGGAAATGTAACGGCCAGAAGTGCAAGTTGGTGTACCCAAAACCAAACTGTGTATTACTCCAAAATGATTTCATTGTGCTTCCAAATGGACAAATGAAAGCACATCCAGTGCCACCTACCCTCAAACTTGTAAACCTGCCCCATAGACATACTCTTATGTCCAACATAAGCAGATGCATTTCAGAGGAATAGGGAAGAAAATATTGTGGGTAGGAAGAAAGTCCTGGATTTCAAGTGCAAGTAAACACACATGGAGTAAGTACAGGAAGAGTGGACTATTGACCAGTTCAAGTCTTTTTAGTCTCCTGTATAGAAGCAGTCTGTCCTGGAGTATATAGAAAGGTTTCCAGTTAAGAGGCTAGGATGCTTCTCCTAATAATGTCTGTCTCGTACCCTCTGCTCATGTTGTTGCTGGATGACAGCCTTTGTAGCGAACACTTCTCTGCCGATTCTGTTTCAGAGTCACTCATCTCTGCATCGGGGGTGTAGCCATCATTGTCACTGACTAGCTTTAGTTTATCTTTTGTCCTATCATTTGGCGAGACAAGGCCTATATATTGGCAGTTTGTGTTTGATTGACAAGTTCCGGCTTTTTGTGGCTGCCTTTCTCCTTTCTTTGGAATTCGGAATCCCCCCCAGTTTTTCACAGGGCTTGTAGGCACTTTTACTGAAGTCTGGTTACAATGTATTTTGATTATGGAGCCACTGTACTTAGACAAGCTGTTCCCAGCGGAGGTCTTTTTCGTGGCTATGGCAGTTGTCTTACTGCTACAGTGGCTTAGGGCTCTCTTGTTCTCAACCTGTTTATCCACTGGCTCTCCTGTCCGTGGAGTCTTGTGCTGCTGCCTATAGGGCTTCTCCTTTAGCTCTGCTTTTATAATATCACACCGAGGGCGGCTGTCTCGTCTCTTTCTGTGTTCTGGCATACTGGCCCCATTTTTCTGCTGGACTGGTGACACCTTGGCAATGGCCTTCTCCGCAGATAATGTAGACTCCATGGGTATCGCATCCCTCTTTTTATCACTGTAAATCGAATGAGAGTACTGTGATTTCATGCTGCTCAATGACCTCGCTCTGTCTCTGCTCTTTTTGTGGGATACTTTCATGGATCGTCCCAAAGAAGAACCAAGCTGTTTCCTGAAGAAAGCAGAATGCCATTTCAAATCCTCAATTTTTGGAGCATCTGGCCCAGATGGTTGGGTGTTAAAGAGAAGGTCGCTTTCTGAAAAGGCACCTGAGGAAATAAATATAAAACATGATAAGATGCAACAATGAATTAAGTCAACATGAGACTGTAACACTGAAAACTGTGGATTCATGATTTCAGATTCAGTGAAGCTGCAGCACCCTCAGACTGTCTACAAGGCTGCTTGTTTACACTGCTCCCTTTAGTCCTCTTATGCTATAGACCAAACTGTAACCCAAAACCCACATATTTATCGCAAAGTGCCAACACAGCAATTTACCCTGAATACTACAGTCCAGTATAGTAGTATATCTTCCATGTACTTTACCATTTAGCTATTATAGCCTGCCTACATTCAATGCACTCTCTGTGCTGTTCATAGTCCGCCCTGCGCTGATGAATGGCAGGAAAATTCTAACGCATACTGGTACATCATAGACTATTTCCAGGGCGTGGGTGCCCACAGAGAGGGCTCCGAGTGCCGCCTCTGGCACCCATGCCATAGGTTCGCCATCACTGCTATAGACATACTAGGACAAACTACTGAAAACTGAAAGAAATACTTTATTGCCAAAAGCAACCAATCACAGCACTGCATTTTTCAAGAGCACTATGAGAACGCACAGCTGTACTGTGATTGGTTGCTATGGTCAATAAACACAGGTTTTCTTTGAGATAGTTTCATAAACCTTCCCAATATGTGCTTAAAAAAGTGCAGAGTCTGCTGTAATCACAGGACTAAACTAACTAGGCAACTTGTAACTTCTTGTCTGGGTTTCCTGTCAGTAGGGAGGAAGCAGTTTATGTTTCCTCTTGCTCTAACCCATTTTATGTGCTGTCTTCAAGGAGAATGAAGCATAGATCACAAATGTAAATTGTAGATTAGACACCTACACACAGAGATGCAGATTTGAAGAGGTTTATAATGCACAGGAAGCATTCTGCAGTGAATTTTTTATTTTTATGATAAATGCTATATTTTTTTTTTTAGATTTCAATAATACAGGTTCCCATTTTAATCCCCACCCAAGTTAAGGGTTTCTTTTGTATCCTTCTAAAATGATCAGCAAGAAAACTAAATGAAAATGCTTAAAACTTCTATTTATCTTGGTACATTAAAATATGGTAGTAGCTGATCAAAATTGCTAGCCAAAACAGGCTTTCTACAGGGATTATGCGAGAAGGAGGATGACCTGGGAAGTCTGTAATTGCCCCCTATATGTGTAACAGGCTCACTCATCAATCACATTTATTCACACCTGTCCCTGTACTAAAACATGACATTAACAAGTGGGCTGGGAGGAGGCTCAACCTGTGTACAAGTCTATGTGGTTCATGAAACATGGTCCAAGAGATGGCTGAATTTTCCAGATTGTGGCTTGTCTGAGCCAAACTCAAAACATCATAATTGATCCGATTATGGAAATTCCAGCCCAACTGTGGATTTACTGCCCTGTACACAAATGACCCTGTCAGTCAGGACAGTAGACCTGCAGTTGGTCTGGAACTCACAGCATCATGGATGACTACAATACAGCAAGTTCAGTTTAGATGAGTCATGGTTGGTTTAGGAAATGCGGCCATCACACGGACTAGGTTAACCAGACCACATATCACTGTGTGAAAGCAGCCTTAGAATATGTTGTGGCGTGTCCATGTTACCCATTGACTGCTAAAGACATCTATTAAGGCCTCATGCACACAACCGTTTTCCGGGTCCACATCCGAGCCGCAGTTTTTGCGGCTCAGGTGCAGACCCATTCACTTCAATGGGGCCGCAAAAGATGCGGACAGCACTCTGTGTGCTGTCCGCACCGTTGCTCCGTTCCGAGGCCCCGCAAAAAAAATATAGCATGTCCTATTATTGTCCGTTTTGTCGACAAGAATAGGCATGTCAACAATGGGCCGCCCCGTTCCATTCTGCAAATTGCGGAAGGCACACGAGTGGCTTCCTTTTTTTGCGGATCCGCAGACCGCAAAAAACAGCACGGTCATGTGCATGAGGCCTTAACCATACAAAAAACCAGGAAACTTTTTAGATTCTCTATTTTGCATTAGAAATAAGGAGGGGCAATTATCAAAGCTATAACGCCACTATTATGGTGTAAAAAAATAAATAAAAAAATAGCTAATTATGGCACACAGCATATTTGCACTATAATTTGCAACTTTTTAAGCTTCTCGACACTTTTGGTACTTGACGCTTCTCACACAGGCACGGGCGCTGCTGTATCTTCCTGTTGCCCAGAAGAAAACATCTAGCGTCGGTTGGGTGTTAGCCAATAGCAGGCCGCGATGGGGATAAAAGTCTCCCTAGCGTCACCCACGATGCGAATCATAAAAATAACTGGCCTGTGTAAAAGTCTGAATGATCATAGTGACATGGCACATGTCTCTCTCTCTCTCGTATCCCATTTGCAATGTTAAAGGAAGAGCCTGCAGCCAGTCAGGTGGTCATGTGATCATGTGATCCCAGCAAGGATCGGGGAATTTGCAGAGTGATTGAAGGGTAAGTACTGCTCAAAATATCTTTTTTGCACAGGAGCTGAAAGAGGCTTTTTAGGTACATACCAGGAGATCCTCTTTAAAGGGGATGCCCACTCCTTTACAAGAGATGGCCTATCCTCAAGATCGGTGGGAATCTGACAATCCACAGATCAGCTGTTTTGCAGTAGCTCTGGTAGATGACACTGGAACTATACAGTTGTATCCGTTTTGTAGCAAAGTAAGCTGGTTAATGCAGCATTGCTTCCACTAAAGTGAACAGGAACAGTGCTGCAGTAACCGGCTCCATCCACTGCACTAAAGACGGAGATTTCCGGCATCAGAACTTCTGCAGAACAGCGGTTCATCAGGGTGTGGGGTGTCAAACACCTGCCGATCAGATAGTGATGGCCTATACTAAGGAGAGGCAATCACTTTAAAAAGGTGTGGACAAACCCTTTAAGCCATTGGTTTTATATATACACATTAGTAATTTTATATAATGGGTGCCAGTTTTCTGAATTCATACTCATTCCTGAGGAAACCTGTGCTAGGAATTCAGTGTCAGACAGGAGCACATGTAGTTCACCATGTATCATACCGGCACTGCTTTTGTCCTGATCCATGAGCTTTGTGTAAAGATTAAAAATTTGCTCCTGAACTTTGCAAACAGAGCGCTTCATCTTCTCCCTTCTAGTCACCATGTATGTGAGGTTCCGTACCTAAAACAGAGGGAAAAAAAAAAGAAAACCTCAGCTTGTGGAGAGCATTTGTTTAGCACGCAGGATGTCTCTTGACTTGATGCCAGAATCCTCCCTTGGCTCGCACAGGATTACCACACCACAGCAGATGTACAGACGACAATGTAAAGCCACAGGATTCATGTAATAGGATCCAAGGGATAAGCACTGGGGGAGACAATCCAGCCAGTTTTCAAGCACTATGCAATGTACACTTTTTCCAGAAACTTCTAAAATAAAGAACAAATCAAAAACAGCTACTGGCCACGGCCAGTCACCTGCTAATAACCCAATGTTTTGTGATTAGCCATCTATAATCTGTTATTTTATGGAAAAAAAAAGTTATTTTTTTTCTTATGTTTGTTAACAAATATTAATCCTTACATCTGAAAGTTTATTTTGCCGTTTCCTGCATTTTCAGAAATAATATGCAGCTGGATTTACAAACATGAGTATTCATAACCAAAGTGTACTCCCCCTCCCAAAGGAGTTCTGCCCTGTTTTTACAATGTTTTTATGCTACGTAGGGTTGTTTAATACTTTTTTTTTTAGTTCAATTAGTGTTAAAGTGTGCAAAAATGTAAAAAAAAATAAAAAATTTAAAAATGTATAGTTCTTTATTCATTAAATCTGCAAAATGTCATAAAAACATTAAAATAGCTTCCCTATTTTTTTTTTTTATAAGTCTTTTATGTAGCCTTGGGTAATAAACAAGGCAGTTGTGTTAATGGTGTGTGTTTTTTAAATAGTTTTAAGCTTATATGTATTTTTGTTGCATAATGTTCCCAAAGATCATAAAAGACTTCTGGGGGACATTGACATTTTCTTACCTATAGGAGCCTTAGTTACAGGGGAAAACACCCCATGTCATGACGGTCACTGGCAAAGGTATTGTAAAACCCAGCAGCTATGCCATACCAGGGAGGATCTCAAGTGTGGTTGCCAGGTCCAATAGAGGTAGCCTCTGCTTCTATTCACTAAATAACTTACTGAGCCCTATGTGGACAGAAGTGATTATAAATGGTTCTATCGTCTCAGGATCTCTGAAAGCTGGGCGTCCAACTTGCTTCTGCTGGACAGAAAGAGCTTTAAAGCAGCAACATCAAGAGACGTCACTGCCGACTCGAGACCCACACCACCCACTGTCAGAAGACATGGGAGGTCAAGTGGTCGAACATTTCCTACTGTTATATTTCTAGAGCTCCTAGGCCTCCAATGAAACAGACTATGAACAAATCCATTGTATTGCAATTCCTTGGACGTTCTCTCCTCCATCTATAACCTACGAGTTAGCAAAAAGTGGGACAGATGGAAAGTATTGTTAATGCAGAAGCAAACTACAGAGGGTTTGTTTGCAGTCTTATCATGTAGATGCAAAGTTCTGCATTGGATCTATAGACACAAAACAATATAAAGATTGTAATAAAAGACTCGCTAAATTATGATAGCCAACTAGGTTGAAGTGCAAACGTCTATTTAGCCTTGTCGCCATTTTGCGACAGGGCTGTCGAGCTGTAGTTGAATATTGCAGCGGGGCATGGGAGCCAATAATTCCTTGCCCCGCCGCCAATCACCTACGCTACAGGCCTGAGGTCTATTTGGTAATGAAATCCCAGCGCAGGCGGACATCACGCTTGCCTGTGCCAGGACTCACAGCAGTGAAGTGTGCGCATCTGCGGGCCGTACCAGCAGCTAGTGAGCGACAGCGAAAGGACACAGGCGAGTATAAGATTTTAGCTTTTTTTTTTTTTTTTTTTTGCCAACATTACTGGCCATAAGGGGGGCACATTGCCGGCCGTAAGGGAGGCACATTACCGACCATTAAAGGGGCACTGGGGGGACATTACTTGCCGGAAGGGGGACACTCAGACATTACTAGCCATAAGGGGGGCCCTAGAGGACAGTATGGGGGGGAAATTACTACTGTGGAGCATATTTCTACTGTGGGGGCAGTGGGGGAGTAAATACTATGTGAGGGGAAATTACTATATGGGGGCAGTGTGGGAGAAAATTACTAACTGAGGGCAGTGAGGGGGGAAGTTACTATGTGAGGGCAGTGTGTGTGTGTGTGTGGAGAATTAATCTACGGTTTTATTATTATTACTGGGGGCACTCTAGGTGGCATTTATATTTGCTGTAGACACTATGGGGACATTATTTCTAGTGGGGTCACTTTTCAGCAGTATAGTACCTTGGACATTGGGGAGCACCACGGACACAGTATTGGGAATGGCAGCAGGATAACATTGTTGGGACACCAGGATGGGGGGGGTTGCTGGAAAAATTGAAATCTAACATGTCTGTAACAAACTCTGTAGAGACGAGATGCGGCTGAAAGAATTAGTCATGGAGGTCTGGGTCAAATGCTTACATGACAGGAGATGTCACTGGATGTAAGAGGTATGTGGTGCTGTATTCTCTTTTATGTAGTGCTGGCTCATTACTATGACCTGTGTCTCATCTTCTCTAAGTCTTTTTTTATTTATTATAATTATATGTATATTTTCAATTTGGTGACTAAAAATGTAATTTGGCTCCTGAATTTTTCAGTTTAGGAGGTAATGGCTCCTGTTTATTTTTTATTTTTTTATCTGGAGCACTGCATCATATGACATTTATAGGGGTATCCCCATCTAAGCATTTGTGGAATGTTGCCAAAAATGTCAGATAGATGCATCTGGGACAAGCTCCAATCAAGATAGAGCAGCTGTGCACACTTGGACACCCTCCATTTGAGTTCCAAAAATAGCCGAGCACTGGCTCTGCTAATTTGAAATTCGAGCAGTCCTATAGTGGTGCAAGGAGAGGTGGCTATGCTTGCATGGCTTGCTCTCCATCCTTTGCTATGGGACCTTTTCTTAAGTCTCACAGCAGTGAATGGAGAGCACACTGTGTATGCGTGGTGTGCTCTCCTTCACTTCAGATGCCTTGTTCTCAAGACTGGAGAAGGTTCCAGAGGCTGTACCTGTCTGACATTTGTGACATATCCTAGCAATATGCCACAATTTTTGGATGGGAAAAACCCTTTAAGTAGAAGAAAATAAGATCTCACCCTTTCTAGATCCTGCCGCAGGTGAGTAAATAGTTGCAAACGACGAATCAAAAAGTCTTGTTCCCGTTTGGCCAAGTTGTCTTCCTCATCCTTCTTAGGAGTTATAAGTGGTTTGTTAAGGTTGGCTTTCCTCTTCAGTTTCCAGTACTGGTATACAAAGTCAGTGACATCATATGGGATCTGCATGTCCTGACTCACATCCTGTACATCGACAAATGTATAGAAGTCGTCCTCAAGCTGCTGGAGTTTCAGTTTACGCTGGCTCCCATGCTTGGCCTCCTGTTGGCAGGCAACAAGACCTTGTAAATTATCCAAACAATCTGAAGAAGCCTTGGCTGCTCCAAAGAAATCACTGGTGTTTTCAATGATTTTGCCATCCTCTGTTTTTTTGCTTCCGCTATGCTTTGGGCAATAAGATTTAAATTTCACTTCGTCTTCTTCTGTCAGGATTGTCTTCATCTCCAGGCCACGATCAAACGCGCACGTGACATGAAAAGCAGTTCGACAATTTTTAATAGAGCACTGAAAGCAAAAAGAACAAGGCATTAGAGATTTCTACAGACTAAGTCAATGTGATGAAGAAGCAGGAGACCTGAATGATACCGTTATGATAAATATGAAGTTATGGCTACCATTTTCATGATGTATTTTAATAAATATTTTAAGACAGAAAAACTGTCTGCACATCAAACTTTAACAGTAGGTTATTCTAATATTGGGTGGAAGACCACACTGCAGCCAACAATAATGCAACCAAGCACCTCTAGGGGGAGCCGCTCCGCAGCATTTGCTGCCAGGTTTGGTCCACTGCATTGTAACAATGTCAACTGATCCAAAATCTCACTTTTCCATGTGGAGTCAGTGAACAACCCGGAGGAAGTAGGTAGAAATCTCAGGAGAAAGCTGGCCAAGTGTTGTTGTGGTTTTCAGTAGAAATCCGTATCTAAATCTTCATCAGATCCTCAGCATTTGAGTCTGTCACACCATTTTCACTAAGTGCCCAGTTCACCCATCTGCTCCTCCCTTAGCCTCCGAAGGCTTCCTCCTGTCTTACCTGATGTCATGGCGAAGTACAGTACCTCAAAATCTTGCTTCTGGCAATCTCTACAAGCGCAGCGCCTGCGCAAGATTCTGAGATTATTCACTATGACATCAGGGGAGGAAGGGGAGCCCTAGGCCAGTGATGGCAAACCCTTTAGAGACTGAGTGCCCAAACTGCAACCCAAAACCCACTTATTTATCGCAAAGTGCCAACACGGCAATTTAACTTTAATACCAATATAGTGCATCTTCCATGTACTTTACCATTTAGCTATAATAGCCTGCCTGCATTCAGTGTGCTGTATTTGCTGTTTATAGAGCGCCCAGCGCTGATGAATGGCAGGAGGAGTCTAAGGCCTCTTTCACACGGGCGTTGCGGGAAAAGATGCGGGTGTGTTGCGGGAACATGCACGATTTTTCCGTGCGAGTGCAAAACATTGTAATGCATTTTGTACACACGTGAGAAAAATCGGCATGTTTGTTACCCAAACCCGGACTTCTTCACAGAAGTTCAGGTTTGAGTTAGGTGTTGTGTAGATTGTATTATTTTCCCTTATAACATGGTGATGGACCATGTGATGAGCGCAGTGACATCACCACAGGTCCTTTTCCTACTGCACAGCAAAGAAGAAGACAGAAGAGAAGCCGGGCTGCGCGAACAAGTGGATTAAGGCGAGTTAAATTATATATTTATATTTTTTAACCCCTCCAGCCCTATTGTACTAAGCATTCTGTATTAAGAATGCTATTATTTTCCCTTATAACCATGTTATAAGGGAAAATAATAATGATCGGGTCCCCATCCCGATAGTCTCCTAGCAACCATGCGTGAAAATCGCACCGCATCCGCACTTGCTTGCGGATGCTTGCGATTTTCATGCAGCCCCATTTACTTCTATGGGGCCTGCGTTGAGTGAAAAACGCACAAAATAAAGCATGCAAGCATGTCCTGGCAAAGCACTTCTATTCTGCCCCCGCCAGGCACTTGGGAGCTGTTTTTTAGCAGAATAGAAGTGCTTTTCCAGGACATTGAATACATACCCACAAATATTACACACAAGTATGCATGGAATATCTCACAAACTTCTGAGGAGCAATGCTGTTATATTAGTGAAAATGCCTTAGGCATAAAGGTAAAGCTATGAGGTCTTGCAGAGCAGCGATTATTGAATACATGTAGGGCATACACATGGTGCCAGCGGTACATTGCTGAGGCAAACCAATATTTAAGGCTTCTATACTGTATACAGTACATAGCTCCAGATGTATCGGTAAACTGGTAACTGAATACATGGGAGCAAACAGCATACAGAGAAGCCTGGCACCGGTAGTCTCACTGCGCGGACTTCCTCCATACCTACATTATGGATGTGTAGAATACTTTAGATTCATTTTCCTTTTGTTTTTTTAAAGTTAATCATATTCAATGTGATACCAACAAATCTCCGTACCAGACATGGGTAACAGAACTTGGGTTACGCTAAGCTCCAGCACCCACATGGTCCCACTGTAAAAGTCTCCCTTTTTGACTGGATACCTCTGTAAAGAATTGCAGTCTACTACTCCAATCCATACCCCTCTTTGCAGTACACTGGCCAGAAGGCGGCCTAAGAACACCATCTGTCTAATGTAACCCCATGGACACATTTACAGCATGTGTCAGCAGCTTTCCCAACATATACAGCACATCACAAACCCAAGCATTGAGTTTCATGTCCCAGAGGAGTATACAAATAGGAAGCAGTGGCGGAATAGAACAAGTGTATCTGTCAATCCATTCAGCCCTGGAAAATAGAGGATTATTGTCACAGACGTGTGTTGTGCATAACTGAACATCTGAAGATGTTCCCTTGTTGAACAGGGTTGCTTGGCGGTAAGGATGCTTTTTGAAGCTGGTCGGCATAACTAATTAAAAAAATATATATACTCATTTACAGAATAGATCTCGAAAGAGTGCAGTTGATATTAAAGGGTATTTGTACCTATGATACTGGCTGACCTGTTACATGTGCAGCTGAAGACATCTGTGTTGGTCTCATGTGCCCACATTACTGATTAAAAAAATGATGCTTTACTATATACAAATGAGGCTCTAGGAGCAACGGGGGCGTTACTATTACACCTAGAGGCTCAGCTCTCTCTGCAACTGCTGCACCCTTTCCACTTTAATTGACAGGGTCAGGCAGGTGTGATGTTTCTGCTGCCTGGTCCTGTCAAGCAGAATAGAGAGGGCGCAGCAGTTGCAGAGAGAGCTGAGCCTCTAGGTGTAATGGTAACGCCCATGTTGAGGCTTCTAGAGGCTCATTTGCATATAGTAAAAGCATCATTTTTCTCAGCAATGCGGACACATATGAACAGATGTCTTCAGCTGACAGGCGCACATGTAACATACACAAATCATAAAGCTTGTGGTGGTAGTTTCTTCTATACGTTATTCGGAAGCTGCTAAACCTGGTGATGCAAAGTGTGTGACAATCTGACCAAAAAAAAAAATATAAAAAAAAAAAAAAAAAAAAAAAAAAAAGGTGCCTTTAAGGGAAAGTGCATGTTCCAGGCTGTGCTACATGACAGCTTCCTAACCTCAGAGACTAAGGCACAATGACAACAGAATATTTCTCCGTTTCCTTTGAAAAGTAGCCAATTCGCCCTCCTCTGGGTTTTGCTGCTCAGGTTGATTCAGCACGCAGATGAAAGGGGAAACACACAAGACCGTTATTAACCGACTTTACATCATCCAAGGCTGTGCTGTTCTGGAGTCGGAAATCAATACGGCAGAAAAATAAACATAAAGGAAACAAGAAAATACAACGCCATAAACTACAAAAGATGTTATTGGAAAATGAAGAGAAGACTGCGTGGTGTCGGGAGGGGATCAATACAGCATTGCACACACGACTGCAATCACCTGGGCAATGCAAACAATTAGACCACGGAAAGAAAGGTTTTATTCATTATCTTGTGGCATTTAGATGACTGCCCACTGCAGTTCCAGGGACTGTGGGGGGCGTCAGACACTGGCTGCACTCTGCCGTCTACGCACCAGCTTTTACATTCATTTTCTACCCTCTGGGATTATGGAATATAAAAAAAGAAAAAGAAAAAAAAAAAGCTATAATTACATCTGTGATTTTGCAGCATCCCCTGAGAAATGAAATTCATCCTGTTTTTATGATGCCCACAGGGAATATGATAATGACTGGAACGCATATTAAACATGATTTTATTTTTAAAGCAGCAATTAACCCTTTTCTCTGCCACAGGTTTGGGGACAAATTTAACACTTTTGACATAAACAAGTAAAACCATAAAAATAAAATTTATATTATGCCCGTGTGCTTATATATATATATATATATATTCTGAAACTACATGCCCAGTAAATTGCGTTAGTCATCCAGCACTTATCTAATGTGCGTCTGAAATGTTGCATCAATCTGCATCAAAAATATTTCGGAAAAAGTCTGACCCAAGCAGAACCTTTTTAGAAGAAAGTAGAATACAGTGATGTAACTAGAACTGACTGGAACTGCACTGTACATGAAATAAACATACTGCTAGGTTTTTTATGTATATTACAGTTTGCTCTCTGGTGGCGCCCCCTGCCGTTTCTCCTGTGGCCAAAATTCTGGTCCACCTACTCCTGCATTCCAACATGCTCAATAGCTTCTCTGCTCCCTTCTCCTCTTCTCAGTGCTAGTGTAGTGATCTCTCAGCTCATATATATAGCTATATCGCTATCTCTCTCTAGACACTGGAGAAGGAAATTATGGAAGGAGAATTACATTCCATAGTTCAATTATTTATTACTGGAATCGCTGAGGAACTATTTTCTATGCAGGGGAGCAAGGGGTTAACAAGAACTGACAGAGATGAAGCTTCATGCTCCCATGGGATGAGCTGCTGCCCACTCACAGAAAGTGAAGAGCCCAGAGTTGCAGAGGTATGAGTAAAGAAGCTAAAAGAGAGTGAAATTTACATTGCAGAGCAATATTTTTTTGCATTGATATAGTTAACCCCTTGAGGACACAGCTTTATTTCACCTTAGGACCAGGCCATTTTTTGCAAATCTGACCAGTGTCACTTAAAGTGGTGATAACTTTAAAACGCTTTGACTTATCCAGGCCATTCTGAGATTGTTTTTTCATCACATATTGTACTTCATGACACTGGTAAAATGAAGTAAAAAAAAAATCCTTTTTATTTATAAAAAAAATACTAAATTTACCAAAAATGTGTAAAAAATTGCAAATTTCCAAGTTTCAATTTCTCTACTTCTATAATACATAGTAATACCTCCAAAAATAGTTATTAATTTACATTTTCCATTTTAATATTTGTTTCCAGTTACAAAGCAAGTGTTAACAGCCAAACAAAACTCAATATTTATGGCCCTGATTCTGTAGTTTACAGAAACACCCCATATGTGGTCGTAAACTACGGTACTGTACGGGCACACGGCAGGACACAGAAGGAAAGGAATGCCATACGGTTTTTGGAAGGCAGATTTTGCTGGACTGTTTTTTTTTGACACCATGTCCCATTTGAAGCCCCCCTGATGCACCCCTAGAGTAGAAACTCCTAAAAAGTGACCCCATTTTTTTGAAACTACGGGATAGGGTGGAAGTTTTGTTGGTACTGGTTTAGGGTACATATGATTTTTGGTTGCTCTATATTACACTTTTTGTGAGGCAAGGTAACAAGAAATAGCTGTTTTGGCACCGTTTTTATTTTTTATTTACAACATTCATCTGACAGGTTAGATCATGTGGTATTTTTATAGACCAGGTTGTCACAGACGCGGCGATACCTAATTTGTATACTTTTTTTATGTAAGTTTTACACAATGATTTCTTTTTTGAAACAAAAAATATATAAAAATCATGTTTTAGTGTTTCCATAGTCTGAGAGCCATAATTTTTTTCAGTTTTTGGGCAATTATCTTGGGTAGGGTATGATTTTTGCGGGATGAGATGACAGTTTGATTGGCACTATTTTGGGGTGCGTGTGACTTTTTGATCGCTTGCTATTACACTTTTTGTGATGTAAGGTGACAAAAAATGGTTTATTTAGCACAGTTTTTATTTTAAATTTTTTACGGTGTTCATCCGAGTAGTTAGGTCATGTGATATTTTTATAGAGCCGGTCGATACAGACGCGGCGATACCTAATATGTATACTTTTTTTTATTTATGTAAGTTTTACACAATAATATCATTTTTGAAAGAAAAAAATAAATAAATCATGTTTTAGTGTCTCCATAGTCTGAGAGCCATAGTTTTTTCAGTTTTTGGGCGATTATCTCATGTAGGGGCTAATTTTTTGCAGGATGAGGTGACGGTTTGATTGGTACTATTTTGGTGGGCAAACGCCTATTCAATCGCTTGCTGTTGTACTTTTTGTGATGTAAGGTGACAAAAAAAAATGTTTTTTTTAGCAGTTTTTATTTTTTATTGTGTTCATCTGAGGGGTTAGGTCATGTGATATTAGGTATCGCCATGTTCGGCTCTATAAATATAGGTCTACTTTTTTACACACACACACACACACACACACACACACACACACACACACACACACACACCCCCCCCCCCCCCCATTTTTTTTTTTACGTTATTTGGGGAAAATTATATTTTTGTTTATTTTTTGTTGAAACTTAATTTTTTGGGGGGGGACTTTATTTTTTCAACTTTTTCTTTCACTTTATTTTTTGTCCCACTTTAAGACTTCAACTTTTGGGGGTCTAATCCCTTTACAATGCATTTCAATACTTCTGTATTGGAATGCATTGGCTGTATGAGTAATACTGTGTGTATTACTCATACAGCTTCCAGCCTGTGAGATCCAGGGGGCTGGATCTCACAGGCTCGTCACAGGAAGGCAGCGCGATGCCTCAGGAAGGCATCGCGCTGCCTTCCATGCCATCGGATCCCCCCTACAGCCGCATAGGGGCCCGTTGGCACGCCCGATCACCGCCGCAACCACAGGTAAAAGCCAAAAGGGGGGGGGGTGGGGTGTTAAGGGACCCCCCCCCCCACACACACATTTAGCCAAGGTGCCTGCTCGATGATTTGAGCAGGCACCGGGTTCCGATCACCGCCCATGCCGTACCGGTATGTCATGTGTCCTAAAGAGGTTAAAATAATGGTGTACATTACTCCAGATACATATTTTTATTTGTAGGATAACACTTTTAAAGTCAATACCTATAAATGAGGTATACAGGTCTTATACTATAGTAGTATACAGGAGAATAATAACATGCTATAGCAGGGATGCTCAATCTGTGGCCCTCCAGCTGTTGCAAAACTACAACTCCCAGCATGCCCTAATAGCTCTTGGCTTTCCAGGCATGCTGTGAGTTGTAGTTTTGCAACAGCTAGAGGGCAGCAAGTTGGGTATCCCTGCGCTATAGAATCTTTCATAGGTTGTGACCCACTTCTTCTGTGGGTTTGCAGTTGTACATACCATGGATTCACATGCAGATTTAGCTCCACTTAAAGGGAACCAGTCACCAGTTTTATGGTGTCCTAACTAATGGCAACAGAAATAAGTGACTGATTCGCTTAGCAAAATGCTGGGTCACTTTCTTTAATTGACCAAGTCAATCTGCCAACATCTTGTATTGAAAAGCTCCAGCTGATAATGATGAGTCATGAATATTCATGAGCTCCTGACTCTCCCCGCCTACCTGCTGCTGATTGACAGTTTTTTTCCATATGAATCAGCAGCAGGTGGGCAGGAGAGTGGCTATCGCTCTGAATTAAATAAACGCTGGACTCCATGACATCACGCTGGACTCAAATCAGCTCATTAGCATGCGGCATCTTTGTGTGTATATTAGGAGGTAACTATCTGTCACACCAGTAAGTGAATACATCTAAGGTACTTTTTAGTAGTTAATGATTGATTATAATCTAATTAGTTATATACAAATATCCACATGACAGGTTCCCTTTAAGGGCTAAATCTGTGTGTGGCCACTTGCCCTTGTTTCCATGCACTCTCTGCACATAAAGTGTTGAAAATGAACATGTCAGCTGTCTGCATTCTATTTTTCTGGCCCTATGAAGCAACACAAGAATGGAGTGTCCAACAAAGATGTATAAGAAGGCTTTTTACTCCTGGAAACGTATGCATATATTAAAAAGCGGGCGTTACTAATCAATTTGTCAATAGGGTGCGTTCACATTGTGTGACATGGGCAACACTGATTGGGAGAGGTAATAATTGGCAATTTAAGCACAGATTTTCAGACAGAAAATTGCTTATGTCACATCTGTGTCAAGGATTCTGGGGGGCCATTTATTAAACAGAAATATGACTAAATTAGGCATATTTTTGGCACAGATTGCAGAGCAAATGTCATTTGCGCCGCAATCTGCGACTTCTCCCCGCTCATGGCAGGTCTAAAAAAGTGGGCGGAGAACGGCCCTCAGGTCGGTCTCATTTACCATTTTCTACGCCCGTTTTAGGGGTAGAAAATGGTCCAAATGTAAGACAGCAAGGAAGGCATCTTACATTTAGAAGCAGCGGTAGATGCGCTGAAGTTATGGACAGGTTGGCGTCTCTTCATAACTTCGGTGGATCGGGGTTATTAAGACCGGCGTCTAAAACGCTGGTCCAAATAAATGCACCCCTTTGTTCTTCTGTTCAATAACAAAAAGGATCAAAAATGGATCGGTCACATAAAAGACACCAATGGTGCTTATCCGAAACTCACTGACTGTAATGGGCGCCATCTGGTTCACATGATTGAGTCTGTCATGTTTACTGGACAAGATATAACTGCATGCTATGTAGTGCAGCAGGCTATGCTATTTTATGCAATTTTGGACAGAATCTGTAACAGAGGTGCCTAACGCAGATGTGAGTGAAGCCTAACAGAAGTAGTACAGCGCAGGGTTATAAGAAAAGATGCTCCAGGATTGTTTCACTATGGAGAGTACAAATCATTTATCAGATCCAGTATTATACGCTATTGGTTTTGCTGCCTGTGGTCAGGAGTAACATGGTATCAGCAAGAAACGAGAAATAATTTTATATCTATGGTGTCTCTATCTAAAAAGGAACAGGAGGAATACAATATACAACTGCAAGATCCCTCTGAAAAGGAAACCCAGATTTATATGTAGCAGGGCTGATGTAGTGGAGCCAAGAAACAAGTGGACTAGTAATAGCAGCATGTAATAATTACTTCCAAGTGTAATGCTATACTGAACGACTGCGCTGTCATGTTCACAAGTAATGGAAGACACAGTAAGTAGTAATAAAGGAAGTCTGCGTTGCATGCTGGTGCCTGTTATGCGTCACAGTAACAGCTACAAATATGGAATCCGTTTTTGTGAGTTAAGAGCACAATTCTGAAACGGATAATGAATCATTACTTCTGCTAGTATACAGGCTGTAATCACTCTCCCTGCGCCGAAACTCTGCTCCCTTCTGTGAACAGCCCATTCCAGCCAGAGATGGGCAAAGAAATGAGTGGAGCTTGGGTGCAAGAGAAAAAAAAAAAAAAAAGTGTCATAACTTGAGAACAGAGCCTCATATTAAGGCTATTTTCACACTAGCGGCAGGAAGGATCCGACAGGCTGTTCACCCTGTCTGATCCGTCCTGCTATTTCGCCGTGCCATCAGACCGCCACTCCGTCCCAATTGACTATAATGGGGACGGGGGCTGAGCTCCGGTGCAGCACAGCAGGGCACGGAGAAAGGCCGCCGGACTAAAACTACTGCATGTCTGACTTTTTAGTCTGGCGGCCTCACTGCGCACTGCTGCACCGGAGCTCCGCCCCCATTATACTTAATAGGGACGGAGCGGCGGCATGGCGAAATAGCAGCAGGATGGATTCGACAGGGTAAACAGCCTGTCGGATCCGTCCTGCCGCTAGTGTGAAAGTACCCTAACAAAAGAAAAACTGCATTTTAATCAGGTGAACCAAAGCTATGTGTCTGTGCAAACAATTGGACAGGGGTTTCCTGGGATATTACATCGGTTACCTATTCCAACCTCCACACACGCACAGATATTGTTGGCAACTTGAAAATGAAAGGCGTGAATTTATTTTATATCATATAACATGCTGTCAATCTACAGTAACACTGACACATTTCAGGCTCCTAGAGACCTTTACTCATAGCTATGAGCAAGGGCCACTAGGAGCCTCAAACGTGTCAGGTTTACTGTATAATGACATTTTTAGCTTTTAACGTTCAGAGTGCTAGACCTATACTTATGCTGGGCTGTCATCATTGAACGAATAGACGGGTGAGCTGTTCAATTTTGATATATAGTAGTTAGACACTTGTGCCAGGTAATGCAGTAAGTGTGCCATCCTTTTTCATTTGGGGTCATCTCTCCTAATATTAATGATATTAAAAACATTATACAGTGAGACAACCCCTTAAAGGATGGGCCATCAATATGCAGGTAAAACTTCCACACAGGCAGTCTATAGAGTGCCACAGATACTTCAGATTTCAGCACTGGTGGGGTCTGCTGCCATTACAGATAATACATTTGAATGATATTCCCACTTTAATTAACATAGTTGTTGCGTTCCTACAAACCTCACCTGTATACAGGCCCCAAACTTCTCATTGCACAAGTTGCAGATGAGAGCCCAGCGACTGCTAGGTATGTGAGATACCTTTGTAATGGGCTCCATCTTCTCTGGACTCCCAATGCTCACCTAGTATAAGACACAAATATGTACAAATTAAAACTCAATATCAGTCATTTCAAATGGATTCCCTATATGGGCTGCAAGGGAGAAAACGGAGGGCAGTTGAACAGGTAAGAAAAACAAAAAAGTTTTGGTTCACATCATCTTCATCATCCCCTACATACAAATTATAAAATAAGAAAGGCTCCTGGTATGTATGTATTCATTTTTAACGGACCCATACCCGAACATGCCAAAAGGGTGTTCTATTAGCATGGTTGGCTAGTACACTTTGTCTAGATAACGCTGATTAGCTGTTTTAGAAGACACCAGCACACATATTAGCACCGCGGCCTTCTCTCTGCTCTCCAAGCACAGTGCCGTCCATTTGATAGTGGCTGTGCTTGGTATCGCAGCTCAGCCCTATTCACTTCAAGGGGGCTGACCTGGGCCTAGGCCATGTAACCAATGAACTTGTTGTCATATGACCTACGGAAAGCTGTGAGAAGGCCATGGCACCTTCTCAAACATCTGATCTGCAGGGGTCCTGGGTGTCAGTCCCCCATCATCAGTAAAACTATCTCGAAAAACACCTTTACATTTCCGGGCTAATTATGGAAGCTACAATGCTGAGAATTTTACCTCAGGGATCCACAGAGCACAGCTGACATGGACCCACTTAGTGCCGCTCCGTGTGGGCTTCATGGCACCTTCTTTCTTAGGGCACAATAAGCATTTTGGCTGTACCCCCAAGGCACAGGTCCGGCACAGCCAACTTCCTTCTGGCACTTTCAATATGCCATAACAGGCCTGAAATAATGTGGAAAGACAGATCATTACCCCTCTGCGCATACAATAACCATAGAACAGCGAAAATTGGTTAAGACTATATATCAAAGGAACACGTGTTTACTGCAGCACAAGAAATCTCAATTCTTAAAAGAAGAAATTCATTACTCGATCCCAGCTAAGCTCCATCCTTATCTTAACAGCAGTTAATTATGTCATCACATTGCAGACATAAGCAGTAACCAGGGGAGCGATCGAAGGACACCATCCAGCGTCTTCATGAAGTATAATATATCATGCATGCAACATGTAATGGGCAGGCTTGTCATCACCTGTATGAAGTGAATATTTATAATGCAAGCCTCCATGTGAAACATATTTTAATGCTAAGAAAGCAAACCCGTTCCGTTAGAACTTTACCCTATGTATATTTGTCACCATTACATCCATTAACGGCACTTAATGGGATAAACACAGTAAACAATATTTCAGATATTCAGCAGCAGACCATGTTCATCATGATTAACATAGATCAATTGGATTATAGTCTATTACTAGGTGAACACAACAGACCTAAAACATAAAAAAATGGACAAACACAATTTTTCCATTGGGCTATTTTCTTCCTGCCTTCAAATATTTCTGCACACTCCTGAATTACACAATCCTCCAGAAGTCTAGCAGAAGAAACCCCTTTTCCCATCTCCATATATCATCTAGACAGATATTCACATTGCTTTTTAAGCACCAACATATTCCACAGTGCTGTACCAGCCCCTGTCCCCTTGAGGGCTCAAAGCCTAATCTTCCCACCTCAGAAACATTCTAGGGGTGATCTCATAGGAAACCAAATAAAATCCTGTAAGACCCAGAGGAACCCTACAAGTTGCCTACTTGGATTAGAAAAAAGGGTCCTAGGGCTTACAACCGCTGATATGGCCCGTCACGGCACTGCCCAAGCTAACTATTGTATATGGGGTCGTCCCATATCCATCTGCTTTTGCGGGAATGCTTGTTATTGATGATCTAGCTGTGTAATGCAGCCCTAAAAGTTCTGCCGATTGCCTGATGAAGGAGCAAACGCTCTTTCATCGGGCAATTTAGATTTTTAAGCATGCTTAAAAATCATTGCTTGCCGGCGGCAGATCGTGTTGTGTAATCACAATCTGCTGCCGGCAAACAACTAGTCAGTATGAGGATGAGCGATGGCCTAACGATCACTCCTTCCATATACTGTGGAGGAGATTGCTGCATGTACTAGAGGTCTCCTCCATTAACGAGCCGGCGATTGCTGGGAAGGAACACTTGACAATCCTCTGCTCCATCATTTAATGTAATACAGCCCTAAAGACTGTTGCCCCCATTATGTTCAGACAAGGGCGGTGGCAACATCTGTCTGCTGCAAATTGCTACCCCCAAGTAACAGGCAACATATGAAGGCACGTTCCACCTTCCAAGATTCAGCACCAGGCTATTTGACCCCATACCATTATTGCTGCTCATCAAGTGATGTGCCTACCTGATGAACACAGATGTTACATTTATCACAGAAGACCATTTCATTGCCATCCTCTCCATCTGGGGACTGGCAAACATCGCATACAACATCCTCATCATATTCTATTCCGAGGCCTTCCTCTGTCTCAATGGCATGGTTCATATTATCATAGCATCTCTGTTCAAACTCCTCCATCATGCGCTCCATGATGTATTCATCCAGTTGTGGCATACCTACAATTCAAGAACACAATAATCAGCGCTCATAAGGCACCATAAAGTGATTCGAAAAAGACTGTCATTCCAACAAACTTGACGAGAGGAACGGCCCTGCATGTAGTGCTTCTGGTCAATGACCTCAGTAGCATCTGACGTACAATGACAGAGTGCTGTGTCTTCTGTGTTTCTGGTGCCTTGCTTCACATTAGGAGACCTCTGTAGCTCAGTTTAGTTTTGTTTTTTTACATTTATAAATAGTCATGATAATAGTCCTAATTTAACATCATTTTGAAGGCGTTACAGATATCTAACACAATTTAAGGGGTACTCAGGGGCTTTGACAGAAAAGGAAGATCGTTCCACCAGTAGTTACCATTCCGTTGTGCCACCGATTTCAAAGTCTGGGCTGTTCTTATGTGACTGCCTGACTGGCGGAAGACTCTTCTGCTTATGTCTTCACCGGATCTGCTTCGGAGTCTTCCTGTTCATCCGCATAATGTACATGCAGCTAAACAAGAATAAAAAGGAGCAGATCTGGTCGAGACATCAGAGGAAGACAGCCACAGGAGACAGCCCAGACTGCAGAATCCGTGGTGTGACAGATTGGTAAGTAAAGGTGTAACCATCTTCTTTCCACAGGTTGTCTGGAAGCTATAATTTACTCAAAGCCCAGGGGAACTCCTTAAAAAGAGGTTATACAAAATAGAGGACAAAGCTGTTTTAAAAAAGGAAAGACAAGACAATAAGAGAAAGAAATTATATATAAACACACTAAATAATAAATCAGGAAAAAAACTGCCAAAATGTTTAAAGCAGATTTAAAAAGGAGAAATCTAAAGGTCGTAAAGATACGGGTGAAGATCCCATAGGTTAAGTATATGATCTCGGACCACACTGAGGATATCTTACATTAAAATAGAGCACCAAACCCCTTTGACACTGCACATAGATTTCTTAGACAGCTGTTGATTTCAATGGACCTTAGCTTAGAAAAGAAGCTAGAATTATTTACCCATGTCTTTGAATTCTTCATTAATCATCTCCAGCCAAGCAACATCCATCTCATTAAGGTCATAGCGACACACACCATCTGCTAAAGTGTGGATATCAACGTATCCCAGCTCAGGAGGATCGGACCCTGACGAATGGATGTACTTTCGAGGTCTAGTGTATGTGACCACCTTTTCTTTCTCGGCAATAGCCCTAAAACATTAAAAAGAAAGAAATTAATCCTGACTTCATTGAGTATTTCTGACCATTTCTATTAACATCACATCCACAAATACAGTAGGTTTACTGGCTACACCATATAGCGCTTTTACAGAATAACTGATACATACGTACTGTTAAAGTGAACCCTCCTTTATACAATATGACACCTAGCTCTGAGCCTAATGGGGCGTTTTTCAGGCTTTTAAAACAAACAGCCTGTCAGTTGGCAATGCTGCAGTAATGATATCAGTAAGGCTAAGACGTAACCACTGCAGCCAGCGGACACCTCATTAATATGGCGGGTCAGTGCTACAGCAGACCGGAAGTTAAGTAATTTTTTAACCTATACTGTAAAAGGGCCCTGTTAGAAGAGAACAGAGCAGGTAAAACTCAACCTATGAAGGAAGAAACCATTAACGACGACGGCTTCCTAGCCCCGAGATACATTTGGAGGGCACTTAGAGGAGTTGTCCAGAACGTTCATGGTGATGGCCTATCTTGAGGAAGTTATGGGGGGGGGGGGAATTATATATCAGATATTATGAAATCGCTTCAGTGCCAGAACTACACAACCATCCACTGTGTGGTGGACAGAGCTGGCTACTGTAGTAAATGACTGGTCTTGAATGAAATGCCCTCGGCAGCACGTCATTGCTGGGTCATGCGCTGCTCGGGGATACGCCACCACTGAGGCCAGTGTTGCTGAATCGAGCAAGGGAGCCTAAACAGAGAGGCAGAGAGCAGGGGAGTATGAGTTTTTAAACAGGTATAACATGCTGTACGGTGCTGTTTAAAAAATTCCGAAAAGTAAACAACCCTTTATGTCATCAATATCCGATTGGTGGGGGTCTGACCCTCAAACCCTACCCCCACGCCAATGAGCTGTTTGCAGAGACCAGGACACTCCGGTGAGCGATGCAGGCCTGTGTAAATCAGTCAAGTGGTCTGAATGGTTCAGGTGAATGGGGCTGAACTGTAATACCAAGCACAGCCACTATCCAAAGGACGGAGCTGTGCTTATAAGCTGCATGGCACTCACTAGAACACCACAACCTGCTGATCAGCGGGGGTGCTGGGTGTTGGATCCCTGCTGATCTGATATTGATAACCTATCCTGAGGATGGGTCCTCAACATTAAACACCTGGCCAACCCCTTTAAGTTAAAATTTCTCCTGAAATTGAGTTAGTATTTTTGGTTTTTCAAATATTTGGGGGGATACCATCTCTCCTTGGGGAGAGGGCCTTAATTGGCTTGAGGAGACTTATAGGCCTTTCATGCTCCACCATGAAGAGAAAAAAAAAAAAAGCTGGCAAAAAACAAACAAATGAAAAAATTAAAATAACTTGGCTATTCTTGCGTTTTCTTTAGTTGTAAAATAAAACCAGTGCAAATATGTGTGGGAAGGGCGCTAAGGGTGCTGCCACATACCTACCATTTTTTGGGCCAGGGAATGCTGACATTTTTTACAAGCATTTTAGGGGTGTCATTTTTGAGTAACACAACGTTTTTCTCCTCTATAGTGAAGTCTATGGGAAAAAAAACATTGCACCCAGGGCATGCTGGGATTTCACAGAAACATAATTTACCCAAAAACGCTCAAAAAAAAAAAAAGGGACCACTAAAAAAAAAAAAAAAAGCTTGTTTGTCCTGTGTTTAATATTTCCCAATGTTTTCCATGCAACATCTGGAGCTGGAATTTAAAAAATGTTGCAAAAAATGCAAGCCACCAAAAATCACAAAACCCCTCAAACACCATTCATTCATTTCTAGGTATTTTTGGGCTATTCCACAACTTATAGGACACGTCCTATTCTGGTCTGTATGGAGGGAGAAAACAATTCTTTATATTGACGGGTGTAAACATGCAGTGCATGGGGTAGGTGTCTGTATTTTGCGGATCCTTTGTTTTCAGACTGAAATACAGACACGGCCATGTGCATGAAGCCTAAAAGTAGTACTACTCCCAGCATTACACAGGAGCGGCAAATATAAAAGCATGCCAAGAATCATTGGCAACGGGAGGTATTTCACAGCCTTACCCAAGTTACCATCTGCAGGTATCATATCAAGTAACCTAATCTGTATGTAAAGTCAAAAAGTCATCCTGTCTTATGTCAGAAAGAAAGAAAATCCTTAGTAATTCTATGCAGGTAAACAGCTGCCGTATCTCCACAGGAGCCCTCTAAACAAATCTGAATGGGAAATAATACACAGGCAAGCACACTGATTTGCCTTCCCACGCATGCCTGCAAACCGCTGTTACAAGTCATCACTTCACAGTTTGCAGTCTCTCAAAGTGCATCCAACGCTGAACCTAGATTAGAAATTAGACGTCAATTCCCACCTTTCAGGCGCAGCTGGGAAGTATCAACTGGGGGCTAATTTGTCTAAGATGACTAGGACGATGTTGGAGGCAAGCTTGAACAAAACGCACGCTTCATTCAATAAGGCGACCGACTAAAAATAATGACATGATGAGCTCACTCAATCACAACACGCTGCACAATTCTATTCATCTAGAGAAATATCACAGCATACTGGTCAGACACGCACAGGAATCCAACGTACAGCATGCCTCAAGAGCCTGGGCCTAGACGTCACAATTTACCCAGTCTTAAAGGGCATCTGTCAGCAGATCTGTATCTAGGACACTGGCTGACCTGTTACATGTGCACTTGGCATCTGAAGGATTCTGTGTTGGCCCCATGTTCACAGGTGTCCCCATTGTTGAGAAAAATTATGTCTTTTAAATATATGCAAATAAGATTCTAGGAGGAACGGGGGTGTTACCATTACACCTACAGGCTTTGCTCTCTCTGCACCGATTCATTGGACCAGACAGTGAAAACATCCTCACACCTGGCCCTGTCAATCAAAGTGCAGAGGGCACAGCAGTTGTAGAAAGAGCTGAGCCCCTAGGTGCAAAGGTAATGCCCCATTGCTCCTAGAGGTTCATTTGCATATATTAAACATCATTCTCAGCAATGTGGGCACATATAGGGTTAGGCAATATCAAAAATATTCCCACAATTACAATATTAAGAAATTTATCACCATAGTTCTAAATACCCATTTTGAAGAATAAAAAAACAAAAAAAAAAAAACAACAAACAAACACTCATGTAACCGTAATAAGTGAAAATTCAATGTAACAGAGACAGGACTTGAACTGTCTGCTGTAGACTAAAGTTGGCCATACTCATTCGATTTTCATTGGCCAAAACGGCCAATTTGGGTCAGCCGGATGTCCAAAAATGTAGTCACCGATAGGCGAGTAAAGTCTAGATCCAGCATTTTTTTCCATAGGAATATATTTGTATTCAAAATACCGGAATGCCAGATCCGTTTTTTTTTTCGGATGACACCGGAAAGACGGATCCGGCATTTCAATGCAAGTTTCCCCTCTAATTGCATCTAGAATAATGTAAAACCAAATGATGGAGGGGCTCCGAGTGGTTAATTCAGCTTTGCAGTGGGTAATCCAAGAGTCAGAGAAGTATTATTTCAGAATGATAGCCATGGCTAAGACCTTATCTGCAAGTCGAGACCCCGTCTTTGTGCATCAAGTTGTAAATTTGGTGCTGAAGGGAGAAAAGATCATTTCAAGATTCATTACTAGAGGCATTATATAGCATCCGGGATCTTGGGCCCAGACTTTACAAGCTGCACAATGAAGCCGTCATTTCCAGTAAGGCTTCCTCCCGTGTACTTCAAAATTTCTAATAAAATATTTAACTAGTGACTTGTATACATCAATCCTGTAATTCCAGGCCTGCTGCATTACAGCTGGAACAGTGTATCCAATAGTCAACACGTGACATTACATTTGTGCTACAGACAAGGCCAGAAAATACATGGGCCTCACAATTACGGCAGCTCCAGCCAGCATTTATACGGGATCAACGAGCAACAGGATTTATGTCTTTCTGCTTCACCATGCACAATAAATGGCTGCAGCATATGGCGATTTCCTGGGTGTATAATCTGCCGCTGTGCTCGCTTCTACAAAACAAGTTCCATTTTCTCACCTGGCAACAGGCTCTGGGACAAACTCTGGGTTCACAGGCACTTGCACCCCCTTCTCCCAATCCTGCCGCCACGGATCAGCCAGCACATAATAGTCCTCTGGGTTCAGCTGGTAGGTGTCGTGCAGTTTCATGGCCGTGATCAGGTCTGTTCGGAACACCTGCATGACAGCATGGAGCGATTAACATTTTAATGCATTCCATTACAAATGCTGGCAGGACCAAGATGATCACCAGGGTGGATATTAACTGTAAAAAGCCCTATCCCACCGGGCCAAATAATAGCTGCATGGGATTAATCCAGTCAGCCGTACTGTTAGACACTGGAGAAAATATAGTGAAAGTAAAAGGAGAAACTAGAAAGATAACAATGTACACAAAATAAGAGAAATCACATTGACAAAAGCACAAAAATCTCTGATGTCAATCAACTCTCCATAGTTTATACATATGAAAAAGATAATGACAGTAGGATAAGTTGCATACAGATAACCACAGGATAGGGGATACCAGGTAAATCAGTGGGGGTCCTACTGCTGGGACCACTACTGAGCAAGACCACAGGGACATCGTACCCTCAGAGCTCCCTGAAATGAACGACAGCAGCAGGTTGAGTCCACTCATCTCTATGGGAGTTCTGGAAATAGCTGGGTGCTGTCCCCAGAAATCTCGTAGAAATGAATAGAGCAGCAGCGCCCATGCTGGCGTTCATTTCAGGGAGCTGCGAGGGGTACCATGTCCTTGTGATCAGTGACACCCACTGATTTACTAGTAATCCCCATGCTCTGGATAGGGGATAATATCTAAGAACCAGAATACCCCTTTAAAAGGTGTATCGGATATGAGACATAGTGGTCACGTCCATCAGAAAATGGTATTGTAAAGTCACTATACAAAAGATACCACGTCAGTGGAATTATAATTTCCCGTCACCAAGTAGAAAAAAGTTTAGGGTACTTCTTACAGGGGAACGCAATATTCGATCAGTGATTTTCAGATTTTTTCATTTAAAACTGAAGTAAAAATAAGTTAAAGAAACTAATAAAGCAAAACCAAGTGGATAAGGATTTCAGTCTGCTATAGAGACTATAGTATCAGGTTCAGCGAATTCAAAAGAACCAGCCAGAAAGTCTGATTAGTGCTGTAGCATAATGCAACATGTTCTTAGAATGAACTCAGTACCGCTAAGGTTGGCCATACATATTAGATGGCTGTTGGCCTAATGCCCCTTCAGCCAACAGTTCTTCCTCCCCACCCCCATATACATGCACACTTGGCTTGGCAGGTTAAGCATACATTTCTATATGGACTAAGCCGCTGCCAGACACCTCTGTGAGAAGTAACGGCACTGGCATGTTGAAATCCAACTGCCCGATTTTTATCTCCCCATCATCTGCTGTCAGGGGAAAGTTGTAAGGCCCCCATATGGTCAGCCAGGCTCACAGATTCAGCTTTTGATGCAGTCCTTAAAGCCACAGCCACACACTGATCCAGCAGGAAGGAGGAGAAGTCCTTCCTTTATATTTCCCCTGTCCACTGTAACAGACCTACTACAAACCATACCTTACCTCAGAGGGCTTCTGATCTTCATGTGTTGAGATTCTGCCATGTTGAGACCTTGTCTGCTGAGACCAAGATGTGGACAGGCCTATGAAACAAGTAATTAAATCATTACAATTCGTATAACAAATAACAAAAGTGTATTTTGTAGGAATCTGTGCCCGATTTATTCATAAGACTCTACTAAAATATTTTTGGAAAATTGGAAAGAAGAAGAAAAAAAAAAAACGCAATGTGACCACATGTGAAGTGACCCACCACAGTGTTCTGCAGGCCACTCACAGACTTGAAACATAACATAGCTTCTTTCATATACAATAAAACTGTGGAATAGTACATGTCCAGGTCACTACAAGTGCGGCCACAAAGCCATCATAAGCCTGAGCAGACACATCACCCTTTACAATGAACACATGGACAAATAACATTCAACAGCTAACGTATGAATGACAAAATATTAAAGGGGTTCTGAGTTTGTTTTAACTGATAATCTATTCTCTGGTTAGATCATCAGCATCTGATCGGCGGGAGTCTGACCCCCGGATCCCCGCCGATCAGCTGTTTGAGAATACAGCGGCGCTCCAGCAGCGCCGCGGCCTTCTCACTGTTTACCGCTGCCCCAGTGACGTCACGATTAGTATCAACTGGCCTGGGCAGGGCTAAGCTCTGTTCACTTGAACAGAGCTTAGCCCCGCCCAGGCTAGTTGATACTAGTCGTGACATCACTGGGCCTGCGGTAAACAGTGAAAAGGCTGCGGCGCTGCTGGAGCGCCGCTTCCTTCTCAAACAGCTGATCGGTGGGGGTCCCGGATTAGGGGGACCCCCGCCGAACAGATGCTGATGATCTATCTAGAGGATAGATCATCAGTTAAAACAAACTGTAGAACCCCTTTAAGGGTGGGTTCACATAGCGTTTTAAGCCTCCATTTGACGTATATGTTACAAAAACAAAAGCACACCATGTTCTTGCATCTTGCACAGTCCGGTAAAAAAAAAATAATATAATTTTTTTTACAATGGAACTCTACGGTGAAAGGGCACAACTATATGGCATCAGTCTGAGGAATCGGTTTAATGTATATGTTTTTTGATACGTTAAAAGGATGGGGGAAAAAACAGCCTAAGAGAACTACAATACAATATAAACTTAGTGCCCTCACTAGAGCCACCTGTCATCTGCAATAACACAGCCATCGTTTTGTCCTAATTTTGAAGGGGGGTTTCAGTCTTTCACAGTCTTGGTGGTCTATCCTTAGAACAAGCCATGAGATAACTGGTGGTAGAACAAAGCCGCAATAAAAAGGTACAGGCACCCTCATAAGCTAACTATAAGTTACCATGGCTCTGAAATCATCGCAACCTGAGGCCACCGTATGGCGGGGACCATGTATAGAGTGCAGTGCTCAGTCTTCTTCATGGCTCAGGTTTCTTGTTCAACCAACAGTAAAAACCCTGGGAGAGCTACATCCACCTACAGTGCCTCCAAATAACCTACATCAAGCACCTTCAAGTGGCCAGATGACCTTCTTGAGACAGTCACAGCAAAAGGTAAAGTACAGTATAAATAATAGAAATACAGCAGGAACTTTTACTTCTTTTACACCTACATGGTCACAATACTAGGTAGAAAAACAAAAAATACAATATGTGCTAAAGGTAATCCCACCCGACCTTCCAGTTTTAGCAAGGAACTGTTCTGAATAATATAATAATTCTGTGTTGTACCATCCCTGTGTCATACCTCCTAGAACAGCATACACTACGGTTACCAGTTGGGGTAGCGTCCGTACACTCTGTCACTACACTGTCAGACTCCATCGGGTCACACCCTTTGGACGCAAGGAATGGTGGCACTCAGCTGTCTAACATGGACACTAGAAGCTGGTGGCCTGTGGTGCAATGCAATGCTCTTTTATTTCCCAGCTCCTGCTATGAAGAGCCTTTGGCAACATTGGTGACATTTCCAGATGGCTTCTGGGAAGTGTCCTCTTCGAGTGCACAGCAGCGAGGCTGGCTTTGTAGACATCTGTGGGCACTTTTCAAGACCTTCTTTGTGCAGCTGCTCATCACAGAAAACATGTCCCGTATACTTCCTGGTATATGAAGCACGGCTTACCAAACTGAAATCTGATCTCAGCTCCATGCCTACTCATTTCCCAGGACTGATAAATACGGTGAGGGCTCTGCAAAGATGGTGTCACGCTTGTACATCTGATGGAAAATGCACTGCAAATGTATACTCTTACATAACCATCTACAGAAATCCACAGCAGCCATGTTGGCTTTTGCCCTTTCAAAAGGAACCCGTCACGCTGAACATAGTGTCTGAGCAGACTGATATATGGTTTTGTAGGAAAAGATTCAGTATAACTTGTATTTCATTCATATAAATTCCTGCTCATTCTGGGCTTTGAAGTCATGGTGGTCCTATCAGTGATTGACAGCGTTCCTTCTATGAATGTGTAAACAGAGATAGCTGTCAATCACTGATCGATCCGCCACCTTGAATTAGCAGAAATTTAAATGAATAAAATACAAGTCAGGATGAAGTCACATCACCATTTAACCTTACGTTTGTCTGATCCTTACGAAGAAAAAAAAAAAACGGATGCGTTATTTAGAGCATCAGTTATGATCAAGTTGGGGTCAGTTTCCTCGGCGATCGATTATTTTTGTTACTTTTTCTCAGTTCAAAAATAACTGATTGCTGATGGAACTGACACAAACTGATGCTCTAAATAACGGATGCATATTTTCCCCTGTTCTTCTGAAGGATCAGAAGAGTGGAAAGCTGTGATGTGAATCTTTTCCCACAAGACTATACAGCAATCTGCTCAGCTTCTCCTCCTCCATTCACATTTTCATGGTGACAGGTTCCCTTTAACTGGAATTGAAAATCACTGTACTTCGGGCATCTACAGCAACTGTATGCATTTTTTTTCCTTTCTAAGTGCTATCAGGTTCTCTATATACAATAAAAACATAACAGAGATAAAAATGAAACCTCTTTGATGCCTGTTTTGGTTCAATACGGACTACGTCAGTTTTTCGATACTAGGCTGCGATATCCCTTCCTTCCCACTGTGACGCAGCTGGCCACGGCTACCAATAAAAATGAGAGCGGACTGAGGGGAGAGTGTGATGGGGCAGTGAGAAAGGGAGGGTTGGGAATAATCTGCACTTTTGAGCAGGAAAATTAGAAAAAAATATTTTTAACCAAAAGGTGTTTTTTTGGTGGGCTTTGAACTAATGGTAGACTGTGGATGGCACTGCTATGGGGGCGTCTGTGGATGGCACTGCTATGGGGGCGTCTGGGGATGGCATGACACTGCTATGGGGGCGTCTGGGGATGGCATGACACTGCTATGGGGGCGTCTGGGGATGGCATGACACTGCTATGGGGGCGTCTGGGGATGGCATGACACTGCTATGGGGGCGTCTGGGGATGGCATGACACTGCTATGGGGGCGTCTGGGGATGGCATGACACTGCTATGGGGGCGTCTGGGGATGGCATGACACTGCTATGGGGGCGTCTGGGGATGGCATGACACTGCTATGGGGGCGTCTGGGGATGGCATGACACTGCTATGGGGGCGTCTGGGGATGGCATGACACTGCTATGGGGGCGTCTGGGGATGGCATGACACTGCTATGGGGGCGTCTGGGGATGGCATGACACTGCTATGGGGGCGTCTGGGGATGGCATGACACTGCTATGGGGGCGTCTGGGGATGGCATGACACTGCTATGGGGGGATCTTATGCTATTTGACATCCACAGATGCCCCCATAACAGTGTCAGCCACCATGAATGACCCCCAATACAAGGGCTGGGGGCTGGCATCTACACTAGTTTTTAAATGGCAGCGGGGACCTAGTGCAGTCATTGTATTCCATTGCACCAGGCCCCGCTCACTGTACTAATGGTATCTGTAACTGCAGGCAGGCAATGGTTAACTATACATATGTTCGATCCAGCACTGAGCAGCCTGTACTTACGATCATAGCAGGCTGGATGCTGGGTGGACACTGGCAGCGTAACTTCCTACGTCACGTGCCTGCGCCGCCTGCTTCATTCATAAAGTGGGCGGCGCAGGCACGTGACGTAGGAAGTTACGCTGCCAGTGCCCACCCGTTCACCAGCCTCCTGCCTGCTAGGATCGTAAGTACAGGCTGCTCAGTGCTGGATCGAACATATGTATAGTTAACCATTGCCTGCCTGCAGTTACAGATACCATTAGTACAGTGAGCGGGGCCCGGTGCAATAGAATACAGTGACTGCACCGGGCCCCGCTGCCATTATAAAACTAAAGGCTGGCCCCCAGCCCCTTCTCCCCCCTCGCTGATACACACGCGTGACGCTGCGGTCGGCGGTGTATCAGTGTAAAAATGGCAGCCTTCGCCCCATAAGATGCACTGCCATTTTCCTAATAATACGGTAAGTTATACCAGCAAGAATTAGTCTTTATGTAGAAAAGTATGATTTAAATCAAGCCTTACTGACTAGTGATTTAAATCAAATCGACCCTGATGGGTATATACCAGTGATGGATATCAGAGCCTGCTTGAGGCTCTGAGCCATCACCGGCATATTACAGCTTCCCCGATCTCAGCCGGGGAAGGCTGTTACGGAAGCTGGCAGCTCCCACGTCTTCACCGCTCAGATGCCGTGGTCACATTTGACCATGGGATCTGAGGGGATAAATGTCTGCGACTGGCTTTATGGCTGATCGCAGACATTCTCCCCGGCCTTTGCCGTTTGAAGCAGCAGAAACCAAGTGGCTATGGCACCCGCTGGACTTGCGAGTGGGGGACATCTTAAAAGTGCCGACTTCCGCCGTACCTGTATGGCAGAGGTCGACAAGGGGTTAACATAAAAATATGATTTAAACAATAGGTCATTTTCTGGTGACACATTTTTCTTTAAGCTCACACAAGAGGACGAAACAATCCGGTCTCCTGTGTGTGACATTATTAGCTACTGCCCACTTGGACACCTGTGCCTATCCATGTGCTACTGGCAGGACGTCTGCCAAATCATGACAGGTGAGCAAACAAAGAGAACAGCCATACTGCCAAAATAAGCAATTCCATCTCTACACGCAAAGCACAGTAATCCTCCACAAAGTGCAGCAGGAGCTTCAAAAAAACATTGTTTTATCCACTGGGACGATGCTCCATCACATACACTTAAATAGCAAGAAGCCAAACTGCAAAACTGGCAATTTCCACCATAGAAGCAAAATGCTAAAAATGACGTCTGGATGGGCACACGAGCGCCGCCCATCCAGACCCCACTGATTCAATGGGCTCTGTCAATTTCACCTGACAAAATAGCGCAGCAAGGTACTCAATTGTGTCCTGCATTTTGGAAGGAGACAGAGGCTCCAAAGCAGATACGATCCTACGTCTTACTGAACACCATTATATGGCCTCATGCACACGACCGTGCAGTTTTTTTGTGGTCCGCAAACTGAGGATCCCCCAAAAAATGAAGCCATCCGTGTTACCTTCCGCAATTTGCAGAACGGAATGGGCGCCGGCAATATAAATGCCTATTCTTGTCCGCAAGACAAGAAAAGAATAGGACATGTTATATTTTTTTAGCGGGGCCGCGGAACGGAGCCACGGATGCGGACAGCACACGGAGTGCTGTCCGCATCTTTTGCGGCCCCGTTGAAGTGAATGGGTCCGCATCCGAGCCGCCAAAACGGTGGCTCGGATGCGGACCCAAAAAACGGTTGTGTGCATGAGGCCTATACAGAAGGGTGGAAGGATGGAATCACGAATACGGACTTAGTGACTGGAGATTAAAATGCATTGTAAGGGTCCATTCCGGCATCTGTAAGGGTTTTGCAGTCTGCAAATTGCTGAGCCGCAAAACATGGATACCAGCTGTATAAGTTTAAGACTGCACATCGCCAGCCCTATGATAGAAATATGACAAGAATAGGACATGCTCTATTCTTTTTGTGGGGCCGCGCAACGGAACTACATATTTTGTGGCCCCATTGAAATGAATGATGCAGAGCCAGAATTACAGACGTATGATTGGACCCCAAGAAGGATATTTTCTTTCCATATCCATAAAGCTTCCTGTGGACCAAGGGCTGGCGTTTTCTTTTGGTTAAATACATATCACCAGAAAATAGTGAGGACTTACTGGCATTGCCGTCAGAATCGTCACTGCTGCTCGGTAGTCGTGTACGTTTCATGGTCGGCACAGGGATACAACAGGCGACCTGTAAGATAAGAAGACAAAAGTGTCAGTGGTCCAGTGCGCACAGACGGACACATGTCTCTTACAGTCTCTGCCTGGCCTGTCCCCGTCTCAGGCTGAATTACCATGGGAGTAGTACATATGGAATTAATCCTATTCCTCAAGAAATAGGGTTTCATGTACAGGGCTAAATACGTCAACTGGAATTTAGCAGGAGGTCAGGGCCAATACATACTGGTTATAATAACTACTAGGCTGGAGGCAGTGGCACTACCTGAAGCTGGCCATAAAAATTAGACAGCTTTGGGTGGAAGGCTCTTTCAGCCGACAACTCTCTCTTCCGACCCTCCTATATACCTGCACACTAAGTTCAGCTGAGCATGCATGTGTTCTGAAAGGAGAGATGAGAGAAAGTCGCTGTCAGGCCCCTAATGAGGCAGCTCATCTCCCTGAGGACAAAAGGATCAGGCATGTTGAAATCCAAGTGTCCTATCCTTATGCCCTCCAACATCTGTCACGGAAAAAGTCATCCCATAACCATTATGGATGGTCAGCCAGTCCTGACAAAAAATTGTCCAGTTGGGCAGACATAAACCAGCTTAAAGTGTAAAAAAATAAATAAAAAATCTGATATTACAGGGCACATAGAAATCTCTTTCTAATAAAGCAATAACCAGCCCTGCACCTCACATGGATCCAGAGATCCTCCCCATTCATTGCTCCAAATGTTCTGCTACATTTATTTCAATATGGAAGTTGCTGTGGCTGAAGGATCTAACTGAGCATGGGCGTCCACCTCAGTGAGCTTAGCAGAGCAATTAGAAAGACAGCAAACAGCAGGTGGAGCTATACAGATAGGTTATTACTACAGTTTTAATTACAAAAGGATTCAGACTAGGGTTGTCACAATACCAAAATTTTGATTCGATTTCGATACTATAAAAAAGTATTTGCGATACTCGATACCGTGCGAAAAAAATAAAACACCAAAAAAGCCTATTTATTTTATTTAATATTTGTGTGTGTCGTTAAAAGATAGACAGTATCCACTATAACAGTGACATCTACAGTACTCCGCCCCTTTAACAGTGACCTCCAGTGGCCTGCCCCCTTAACAGTAACCTCCACAGCGGCCGTCCCTTTATTAGTGACCTCCACAGTACCCAGTCTCGTTAACAGTGATTTTCACAATGACTCGCCCCCTTAACCGCGACCTTCATAGAGCTCCATTCCCTTAAAATGTGACCTCCACAACACCCCACCCCTTAACACTGATCTCCATAGCGAACCGTCCCCTTAACTGTGACCTCCACAGCAGCCTGCCTCTAGGGTGGTCAGAGGTCCAGTTTTAGGTCGGACAGTCCGGCTTTCAGACTCCCCGTCCTCCGTCCGGAGCGGGGCGGGGCCTGGACGGACACAGGGATGTCCTTTTGAACGGCTCACTCTCAGACTGCAGCACTGTGCTGTCTGAGCGTGAGCTGCAGGGAGAAAGTCACTCTCCCTCCCACCCTTGCAGCTGACAGAAGTAGATTTTTACCTTCATTTTTTCAGTCCCCGTCGGCTGCGGAGTGGAAGGGGGCGTGGCTTGGCAGGACCTGGGGGCGATTTTTAAGTCCATCTTTCGAGGGTGGCCTGAATGGCCACCCTACCTGCCCCCTGAACTGTGACCTCCACAGCACTCCGCTCCCTTAAGGCCTCTTTCAATTCGTGAAGAATTAGGTCCAGATGCGTTCAGGGTGCGTTCAGTGAAACTCGCACCATTTTGCAAGCAAGTTTAGTCAGTTTTGTCTGCGATTGCGTTCAATTGTTCAGTTTTTTCTCGTGCGGGTGCAATGCGTTTTGATTCGTTTTTCACCTGCGTGATAAAAAAACTTAAGGTTTACAAACAACATTTCTTAGCATCAGTGAAAAATGCATTGCACCCACACTTGCTTGTGGATGCAATGTGTTTTTCACGCATACCCATTAACTTCTATGGGGCCAGGGCTGCGTGAAAAACGCAGAATATAGAACATGCTGCGATTTTCACGCAACGCAGAAGTGATGCGTGAAAAACAACGCTCATGTACAGAGACCCATTGAAATGAATGGGTCAGGATTTAGTGCGGGTGCAATGCATTTACATCACACATTGTACCAGCGCGGAAAACGCGCTTGTGTGGAAGGGGCCTAACAGTGTCATCCACAGCGCCCTGCCCCTTTAAAGCTGACCTACAGCAGTGAAGAAAAATGGCTGGGTTGTTATGGAAATCTGGTATAAAACTGTGTATGTGAAGACTAAGGCCCCTTGCAAAAAAGCATTTGTCACGCTGCAAGACCGTAGCGCAACTCCCGGCCTGACCTTCCAGCACCGACGGGGTCACATAGTATTATATTGATTTATGATGCTATGTAACCCTTAGGCCTCTTTCACACAGGCGTCCTGGATTTGCTCTGGATGCGTTGCGTGTGCATTGCGGGAAACCTGCGCGAGTGCGCACGCAATTTCAGTCAGTTTGCACGCGCGTGATAAAAAACTGAATGTGGTACCCAGACCCGAACCTGGACTTCTTCACTTAAGTTCAGGTTTGGGTTAGGTGCTATGTAGATTTTATTATTTTCCCTTATAACATGGTTTAGGAACTTCTCTCTTCATTCAGCAGGACCACTGATGACGTCATTAAAGGTCCTTTTGCAGGTCCTAAAAGAAGAAAGAAGACGATGCCGGTTGCGTTAACAAGTGGATGAGGCGAGTTAAATATATATTTTTTAACCCCTCAATCGACATTTTAGTAAGCATTCTGTATTAAGAATGCTATTATTTTCACTTATAACCATGTTATAAGGGAAAATAATACAGTGAATTTACTTTAATGGGGTCCAGGGTCGCTACTCCCTATAATCTCCTAGCAACCATGCGTAAAAAAAAAAAAAAAAAAAAAAAACATTCGCACCGCATCCTCACTTTGTGATTTTTTTCCAATCCGATGGTATATTTTAACTTGAAGTGAAAACTCAGCTCTGAAAAAGTTTTTATGCAGACGGATCTTCGGATCCATCTGTATGAAAGTAACCTACGGACACGGATGCCAATCTTGTGTGCATCTGTGTTCTTTCACGGACCCATTGACTTGAATGGGTCCGTGAACCGTTGTCAGTCAAAAAAATAGGACAGGTCATATTTTTTGGACGGACAGGATACACGGATCACGGTCTCGGCTGCAAAACTGCATTTTCCGATTTTTCCACGGACCCATTGAAAGTCAATGGGTCAGCGAAAAAAAACTGAAAACGGCACAACGGCCACGGATCCACACAACGGTCGTGTGCATGAGGCCATATTCTGTGTTTTTGACGCAGCCCTGGCCCCATAGAAGTGAATGGGGCTTCAATGAAAAACACATTGCACCCGGAAGCAAGTGCGGATGGAATGCTTTTTTCACTGATGGTTGCTAAGAGATGTTGTTTGTAAACCTTCAGTTTTTTTTATCACACGTGTGAAAAACGCATCAAAATATATTGCATTCGCGCAGAAAAAACTGAACGCAATTGCAGACAAAACTAACTGAACTTTCTTGCCAAAATGGTTCACTGAACGCATCCGGACCTAATCCGTCACGCTCGTGTGAAAGGGGCCTTACAGTTCTGGAATGTATTAGATGACACTGACATAATGCCGTTAGTGTTATCCAATACATTCCAGAACTGTAAGGGTTACATAACATCATAAATCAATATAATACTACGTGACCCGGTCAGTGCTGGGAGGTCAGACCGGGAGCTGCACTGTGGACTCGCAGGGTGACAAATGCTCATCTGCAAGGGGTCTTAGGGCCTGCAAGCTTCTATTGGTTAATAAGGGTCATGTGACCAGGCTTCTATTGGCTAATGCTTTTTTGGGGAATCTCAGGAACGGTACATCCTAGAGAGCCGAGACCCGGTCTAAAACCTTCCTTGACACCTGATGTACCTGTGTGCCAAATTTCGTGACTGTAAATGCGACGGTGCGGATTCCTTTAGCGGACATACATACATATTGTGGGGATTCGCTCTGATAGACAGGACAAGCGGACACAGTATAGAGGCAAAGACCAGTTTGTAACTCAAAAACTTCAGTGTTTTATTCACACTTATGGCAACAAAACAGTACGACAGTCCATTTGCAGTTTTGGTGTTCGTTCACACCTAGACAGTTCATACAGCAAAACAGTCACCTGCTATCATAGGTGTTAGTTCACACCCGATCGGCATTGCTCAGGATAGAGCAGTCCTCCCAAACTCAGGCCTCCAGCCTAGCACATGGCTCAGATCCCAATCCAGCGATTGCCAGAGACAGCGGCAATTACCACCAGCTGACACTGCTGGCTGGGTTTTTATATAGGCCAGTCAAGACCCGGCCTGGAATGTTGGGAGTAGTCACCCACCCAGCACTTTGACTACTCCCAGTAAGAGCCATCCCGGATCAGCTATTAAAGCTATACTAAATAGCAAGGTGTCAAACAGCAACTGTTGCGGACACATGAAAACTTACTCCACCGAGGCCAGGAACCTCGGTGACACATACCTTCCGTCAACGACTGTCCCTTGCGCCTTCCGACAATACAAACACACACATACACTCAGCTTTATATATTAGATATGTAAAATTTGGAAAGGGGGCGATTAAAAAAAAAAAAGTTTTTTTTTTTTTTTTAACTTACTATTAGCCCCCTTACGGGCTAGAACCCTTGTTCTATTCACTCTAATAGAGATCTATTAGGGTGAATAGGCCTTCACACTCACCCTGCTGCCCTGGGCTTTGTTGCCACAGCAGCGGGAGCTTACCATGGCAGCCAGGAGGGGGATCAGATTGGAACTGCCACTGTACCACCAATGAAGAGGGGGGAGGGGGATCTTAAGGCCACTGCCACCAATGACTTTAATACTGGGGAGGTTGGGGGCGCACTGCACCACCAATGATTATAATACTGGGGTTGGGTGGGACGCACTGCGCCACCAATGAATATGATTAACCCATTAATTCAAGGGTAGGCAGCGAGTTCCGGCGGTGGGATCACATACCCGGCCTCTATGACAGGGCGCTGTGATCGCTGTCAATTAACCCCTCAGGTGTGGCACCCGAGGGGTTAATTGACGGGGATTGGAGCGCCCCGTTATTAAAGCCAGGTATGTGATATTGCGCCAGCAGCCGCTGCCTTCACTTGAATTAATGGGTTAATTATATTCATTGGTGGCACAGTATCGATCCAGGTCTTAAAGTAGCGATACTTTGATAGCCGATGCAACTCTAATTCAGACCCAGGTGCTGGTTTGAAAACTGCTGAATATTTTTCATGGGACATATTCTCTGACCTGTTAGAAAGGAACATGATGTAATCTGTAGTGAATGTAATCTTCTTACCAGTGACTGTATTTGTGAGTTATAATCTCCCTTCTGATCTCAGCTGTGTCATGTGACCAATACTCTAATCTCCTACTGACACAGGACAGGAAGTCAGTTACTTCTCCATTCATTCCTATGAACCTGACATTGAGGCTCCCATAGGAATACATAGAGATACTGACTTCCAGTCCACACATAAGATGCTGTGTTATTTGGAAAGTCTGGTCACATTACACATCAGAGAAGCAGAAGGGAGGGGATAGCTCACAAATCTAGTTACTGGTAAGAAAATTACCTTCACTACAATTTACCTTTCTAATAGGTTACAGAAAAAAAACATTTTATGGAAGTGCTTCTTTAAAGGTGTATTCCCGTCTCAAACAATGGGCGCTTATTGCTAGGATATGCCCCCATTGTCTGACAGAGGTGGGACCCGCACCTATCTCTGAAGCGAAGCCTAACACAAGGCTGGCAAAGTGGTGGCCTGTGGTGCCGGGTCCAGCCACCACCAAGCCTACCCCATAGAAATCAATGGGAGCGCACAGCGGAAACAGCTGAGCCAGTGCTTGGCTATTTTCAGCGGCCCTATAGAAATGAATGGAGGACAGCCGCGCATGTGCAGTGTGCCCTCTGGGACTTTGCCGGTTCCATTTACAAAATAGATAATATCAGACAATGGAGGCATTCCTTGTCTAAGATGACACAACCCCTTTAAAAAGGCACAGAACGCAAGATTTTACATTTTTTATTAAATAGGGTGGACCTAATAACAGGAATCAGCTATGAAGGCGTTAGAGGGAGCAGCTGCTAGACACTATATTAGGAAAGAGTGACAAGGACGGGTTGGGAAAATTGATCGGTTTGGCTGGTTTCACACTTGTGGCTGCTTTTCCGGCACAGAACACAGCATTGCCAGATACTGCCACCTGCCCACACGATCCAGATCCGGCCTTACCATCAAATATGCCGGGGGGAAAAGCGCTGCACGCATCGTTTTTTGCCTGCCCGATTCCTGGCATTTTCTGCAGGTACAGCCAGTTGCAGGTGAGAAACTAGCCTTAGTGTAATCATTGCTCCATGAACCCACATTTCATTAGCAGCGAGCAGCAATGCCGGTCAGGAATCTAATGTGTAGGTGGCTGCAGGAAGAAGTGGCGATTCTCCATTTTAATATTCCATATACTTTCATGGTGACTAAAATAGTGAGTGGCGAGTTTCTCTCTTTTCTGGTAAACAACCTAATGACCTTCCATGAACATTTATTAATGCCATGACGCATGGAGAATGTCACATATTATAAAACTGTTTGCTTTTCCATCAAGGGCAGAATAGCAGATACCAGCACAGAAACCCAGGGAATACAGTTCCTTTTACACATTTCTGGTCATATAAATGAAGTAAAAAAATGTTTTTAAATCCTACATTATAAATTTGTCCCCCACCCTGACCAGAAAAGTGACTTTTTTCCATCTAAAATAACAGCTCTCAGACGGAAATGGCTAAAACAGATGCAAAATGTGCATAACTGATGCATAAAACACAGGATCCGTTTTTTCCCATTGTTTTTCTGTTCTCCTGACAGACTGGAAGAACGGAGAACTCAACGGTGATGTGAACCTGGCCTTACTATGTTAGATTGTGTTACTCAGCAATACGCCTGGTTAAATAGGGTTGAGCATGCTCGCAGGGGCTCTTTAAGATCAGTTATGCTAGAAAGCTGGCGTAAATTTACAGCAGCTTCTTGCTGGTGTTGATTTAAGTTTCTGGTTCACAGACCTCCTGAGATGTGTCGTAACTACTAAGGCGTGTGCGCCTCCTAATAAATTTGCCAAATCTCACGCCAGCACACACTAGATCCAGACTGTCTGAAAAGCCAGCCTTGATAAGTTCCAGAAAGTTGTAATTTAGGATTAAATAAGAACATCTGATACTTTCCTGATATCACTCAGGAGCTCATCTATCAATTGGTCCATAACTGAAAAATTGCTCATCTAGGTTAAATATATACATTACTAGGGTACACTTACCAACACTGCAATATGTTCTTCAAAAACCCTGGCAGTTCTGACATATAATTGAGAAGCACGGTTAGGCGACTTCAAAATATCTCAGCCCATGGGGTTTTCCATTCGTATTACAGCATGTCTCAGCAGTCCAACCCCAAAGATCTCCTTTATGAATGGGAAATATGAGATGCCTAATAATTCATATATCTTTCATATACTGGCACTACCTTATGTCCCACCACTACATACAAACAATACTTCTGCTCCACCTAACCTGGAATTCAAGAGGATGACACCAACATCCTAGTCCACCGAGTATAACAAGACTTGCTTCACAGCCCCAGAAACTGATCATCTGGAGCTCCCTCCTGGGCAGAACATGAAGGCCGGCATGATGGAATAGCACTGTACAAAAAGGCATCCTACACCGTTAGGGCGAATACATGACACGGGCGACAACAACATGGGAGAATGGAATGAATAAAGACAAGCCAAGAATACCACCCTAAAACACGAGAATATAATGGCAGTGCTAGCATGGGGGACCTTCTATGTGCTTAGGAACACCATTACATTCAATGTTATGGAGGGAAAAATCTGAGATAATCCTCCTGCTTTCCGGCACAGAAAGATTATGACAAAAAAGAGGCGAGCCAACCATGGTTCCATGTAGGTGCGTGTAGACCAGTAACTACAGAGCATAAAATCAGTCCTCTACCAGTTCAAGCGCTTATGTCTGGCGTCCATTCATCTGCCCATGTGCAGGCGGTCTGTGAGAAGCATATGAACGGTAATGGAAACCTCAAAATGTAAATTGCTTATGTTCTCCTCAGAAAGTATTCTTTATCTGCATTTTCACATTGACAAGAAGATCATGTTGAGCTCCGGGTTCACTGAACTGACATGTTTTGCCTCTAGGGGTATTTGCATTTCTAATCCAGCATGCAAAGTATAGCAACAAAGTCGGCAATCACAGGCCGGGAGGCTCCTGGTTTAACCTTTTCTACATGAGACCTCCTCAGACCATACCTTCAATAAGGGTACATTCACATGTGGTGAATACGCTGCAGATTTTCTGCTGTGGAACTGTGGGTAGAAAATCCACAGCATATGACTGTAAGGGTATGTTCACACAATGGATTTTGATGCTTTCAACAGCCACATCTCTCAACATCCAGAGCAGTTTTTCCACACTGAATGCCATGCCTATTGAAAGGTCAGACGGCTCCCAGCGGCATCTGTCCCTTCTTAGGCTACTTTCACATTAGCGTTTTTTGCGGATCCATCATGGATCTGCAAAAATGCTTCCGTTACAATAATACAACCGCATGTATCTGTCATGAACGGATCCGGTTGTATTATGTCTACTATAGCCATGACGGATCAGTCTTGAACACCAGTGAAAGTCAATGGGGGACGGATCCGTTTTCTATGTGCCAGATTGCGTCAAAGAAAACGGATCCGTCCCCATTGACTTACATTGTGTGCCAGGACGGATCTGTTTGGCTCAGCTTCATCAGGCGGACAGCAAAACACTGCAAACGCCTCCAGAGCAGAATTGAGACGGAACTGATGCATTAAGAGCAGATCCTTTTCCATTCAGAATGCATTAGGGCAAAACTGATCCATTTTGGACCGCTTGTGGGAGCCCTGAACAGATCTCACAAACGGAAAGCCAAAACGCTAGTGTGAAGGTAGCCCTAGCGCGGTCATGGCTTTAAACCGCTTCCACCCACTGCAAAAAATGGGAGGCGACATCACGCGGCTGCCAGCAAAACATTGGTGCAATGCATAGGGTGAAATCCACAGCAAAATTAGGGAAAAATCCACGTTACATGCCACGACCACCTTTGAAGCAGAATTGCAGAAAACCCGCCCCCTGAAATGGTATTTGAGAAGATACAGACTACTTGAATCTCCAACAGTAACAGGCCTAGCACATGGTAAAGTCACCCGTGCCATCAGCAAAATACCACTGAGCAGACTGACCACCACTACGAGATCACCTAAAAGATGGCATCAATGAAAACACCAACATAAAAACCAATGCGGCATCAACACTAGATTTGCAGCATATAACATGACTCATCACCAAATGCTCCTTTATGGACATTTTGATTGGGGACTATGGTCTACACCACTGTCCCTCAAAGGAATCCAGTTCACACAGCTTTTTGGCGTCGATTTTGGAGCGTTTCTGCCGCATAATTAGCTCTAAGGCCTCTTTCACACGGGCGTCAGTTTTTTTGCCCGGATAAGAGGCGGGTGCGTTGCGAGTGAGAAAAATCGCGCAGGTTTGGGTTAGGTGTTGTGTAGATTGTATTATTTTCCCTTATAACATGGTTATAAGGGAAAATAATAGCATTCTGAATACAGAATGCATAGTACAATAGCACTGGAGGGGTTAAAAAAAAAATGTTAACTCACCTTCTCCTCTTGATCGCGTAGTTCCCGGTCTCTTTACTTCTTGAATGAGCTGTGGGCTAAATGACCTGTGGTGACGTCAGATCACATGCTCCAATCACATGGTCCATCACCGTGGTGATGGAGCATGTGATCTGACGTCATCAAAGGTCCTTTACCTGTATTTAATGCTAACCACAGGTCCTGCTCAACAAAGGATACAGAAGGAGATGCCGGGCTTTGCGATCAAGTGGACTAAGGCGAGTTAAATTATTATTTTTTTAACCCCTCCAGCCCTATTGTACTATGCATTCTGTATTCAGAATGCTATTATTTTCCCTTATAATCATGTTATAAGGGAAAATAATAATGATCGGGTCTCCATCCCGATCGTCTCCTAGCAACCGTGCGTGAAAATCGCACCGCATCCACACTTGCTTGCGGATGCTATGCGATTTTAACGCACCCCATTCACTTCTATGGGGCCTGCGTCGCGTGAAAAATCGCACAATATAGAGCATGCTGCGATTTTCACTCAACGCACAAGTGATGCGTGAAAATCACAGCTCATGTGAACAGCCCCATAGAAATGAATGGGTCAGGATTCAGTGCGGGTGCAACACGGTCACCTCACGCATCGCACCCGCACGGAAAACTCGCCTGTGTGAAAGGGGCCTAAGAGAGAAAAAATAAAACGCCTCAAAACCATTTCAAGCAGCATGGTCTATCTTGGGGCAGAATCAGCGCCGAATCTCCCGCTGAAATGATTAGGAAGCTGAAAAAAACAGCTCCATGAAAGTCTGTGCAATTTTGATGCATTTTCCACACGGTTTTTGGCGCGATTCGGCTTTAAAAATCTCAAGCTAAAAATACAGCTTTGTATTGAAGTGAACACTCATTGGTTTAAAAAAAAAAAAAAAAAAAACACACATGTGGATTCTATGGTGATTTTTTTAAGTGTGCTTTTCAGAATCACTCGTGTGAACTGGACCAAAACAGCACCACAAAAAAAAAAAAAAAACACACACACACACACACACACAAATCCTCATCCTCCTCGCAGTTTTGGCACATTCTTTTTGTGTGGTTTTTAGGGCGGCTTTGATGCAGATTTTCCACAGATCTCATCCTTCCATTGAAAAGTGTGAAATCCGCATAATAAAAACAATTGACATGCTGCAGATTTCAAAATCCAGACGGCAGAGTGCCCATGAGGTTTCTGTAATCTCGTACACTGTCAGTACTGTATTACACCGCACATAATTGGCTCCATGTGCCGGGACCCTAACTGGTCATCCCGCAGGACACCTGCACACAGCACATATACAGTACCAGCCTAGTAGATGAGAGGAATTCATCTACACATTGCCCTGTGGTGTGCATTCTGAAATCTGCAGGATGTACCACACAAAACCTGCATAGACTACACTGCTGTGTGCATATAGCGGTCAAGGTGTAGCTGGAAACCTCACCAGCATGCAGAGCAAACCGAGTGGATCTGGACCATGTATGCTCCATGTGTATCTCAGATGAACCAGGCCCCCAATGTGCGCTCCGCACAGTGCACAGGCCAGCGGGAATGAGTGAACGGGACAACAGCGAAACTGGAAAACCCTCTCTGGTCAGTATCAACATGAGCCACGAAAAGATCGGGGAACAGCTTTGGAAACATAACTATTGTGTGTCTTTGGACAGTTTACACTCACCTAAAGAATTATTAGGAACACCTGTTCTATTTCTCATTAATGCGATTATCTAGTCAACCAATCACATGGCAGTTGCTTCAATGCATGTAGGGTTGTGGTCCTGGTCAAGACAATCTCCTGAACTCCAAACTGAATGTCAGAATGGGAAAGAAAGGGGATTTAAGCCATTTTGAGCGTGGCATGGTTGTTGGTGCCAGACGGGCCGGTCTGAGTATTTCACAATCTGCTCAGTTACTGGGATTTTCACGAACAACCATTTCTAGGGTTTACAAAGAATGGTGTGAAAAGGGAAAAACATCCAGTATGCGGCAGTCCTGTGGGCGAAAATGCCTTGTTGATGCTAGAGGTCAGAGGAGAATGGGCCGACTGATTCAAGCTGATAGAAGAGCAACGTTGACGGAAATAACCACTTGTTACAACCGAGGTATGCAGCAAAGCATTTGTGAAGCCACAATACGCACAACCTTGAGGCGGATGGGCTACAACAGCAGAAGACCCCACCGGGTACCACTCATCTCCACTACAAATAGGAAAAAGAGGCTACAATTTGCACGAGCTCACCAAAATTGGACTGTTAAAGACTGGAAAAATGTTGCCTGGTCTGATGAGTCTCGATTTCTGTTGAGACATTCAAATGGTAGAGTCTGAATTTGGCGTAAACAGAATGAGAACATGTAGCCATCATGCCTTGTTACCAATGTGCAGGCTGGTGGTGGTGGTGTAATGGTGTGGGAGATGTTTTCTGGGCTCACTTTAGACCCCTTAGTGGCAATTGGCCATCGTTTAAATGCCACGGGCTACCTGAGCATTGTTTCTGACCATGTCCATCCCTTCATGACCACCATGTACCCATCCTCTGATGGCTACTTCCAGCAGGATAATGCACCATGTCACAAAGCTCGAATCATTTCAAATTGGTTTCTTGAACATGACAATGAGTTCATTGTACTAAAATGGCCCCCACAGTCACCAGATCTCAACCCAATAGAGCACCTTTGGGATGTGGTGGAACGGGAGCTTCGTGCCCTGGATGTGCATCCCTCAAATCTCCATCAACTGCAAGATGCTATCCTATCAATATGGGCCAACATTTCTAAAGAATGCTATCAGCACCTTGTTGAATCAATGCCACGTAGAATTAAGGCAGTTCTGAAGGCAAAAGGGGGTCCAACACCGTATTAGTATGGTGTTCCTAATAATTCTTTAGGTGAGTGTATAGTAGGAGCCACTAAAGCACATTTAGTGTCACAGGATAATACCGCACCGGTGGGGATCTGACCCATGTTCACTAGGAAAGCTCTGTGCCACTTCATCTCCTGTTGGCTCTGCTTTTTCAAGACCGCCACATAACAAGCCATTCACTGACTGTCTAGACAACCACTTTAAAGGGGTTTTCCAAGAATTTGATATTAATGTGGGTTGGACTTCCAGCACCAATCAGCGACCATCATGTCACCTTCATTGTTTACCAGACATAGCGCCATACATTTATTAGTGGCTGCACCCGGTATTACAGCACACTGATGCTCAGTAATATTCAAGTGAATGGCACTTAACTGTTGTACCAGGCTCATCTACTACAAGAGGTAGTCGCTATGTTTGGTAAAAAAAAGGGGGTGCAGTGCTATACGGAGCCTCACCGCCTCTGCAGACAGCTTGTCAGTAGGGGGTGCCAGGAGTCAGAGCCCAAACCATCTAAAGCCTCAAGCACACGACAAGATCATTTTTGCGGTCTACAAATCGTGTCTATGTTGCATCCACTTTCTTTTTACAGACCTGCTGAATTAAATCTGTCTGCATTTTGTGGCCGAGTACAGGACATGTTCTATATCTTTGCGGAACGGACATCCGGATGTGGAAAGCACATGGATCTCCCATGAGCTTACCACATCCATATGTCTGTTCTGTAAAAAAGGAAGACTACGTCCGCAAAATGCAGACCACAGGCCTATTGGAAAACAACGTCCGCAAATAAAATGCAGACGGCACACGGACCACATCCGTATTTTGCAGATCCGCATGAGGCCTAATACTGATGGCCTCTCTTTACAATAAGTTCTCAATATCAAAGTCTCAGAACACCTTGAGGGAAATAGTCAACCCCTGACCTGTTTGGATTTTGTAAGGACTAGACTGGACTTACAACATCCCAGTAGCAACTTTTTTTCTGCAGCCCTGGAACCTTACATTGAATTTCTGAAGCTGTCAAGAACAAGCAAGTGTAATGCAGTTCTCCAATACTCTTCGAGGGGCCACCAGGATTCTTCTCTGTGCCATACAGCATCACCTCCTTCCTTCCGGAAAAATAATCCAATGACCAGCCTAGAAGAGAGGGGCTGGTGGTACGTCTGATTATGCACTTACAGCACTGCTATTCTGTGAGGATGACAACACCAAAACTTTACAAGAGCAATGTCATCCAAGCTTCCCCCTCCCTCAAAACGTCTATTAACTATTCTTAGCCAGCATAGCTAGGAAACTACTCACTGGAGACGGAGAGACTCCCTGATGACTAATTACTGGTTTGGGCTCTTACTTCCATGCTCATGTCTTACAGTACATGTCCACACTGACTGCTCCTTGTGTCATTTTCAGCACCCAGAACATGTGAGTGACGCAGCCTTGGGACAGTGGTGATCAGACTACGATACGAGATGCACGTAGGACATGATGATGCAGATCTCTGCTGTCTAAGAGCATGGCCACATGTTGACAGGGAGCATAAGACTGAGCAGATGCAGCGCAGGGAGGACATGATGAGGGATCCTCACTCCCCCATAAGCTGAGGTGCACTCCACTCACAGCCTATGCACCTACCCCTAACAGCATGAGATAAAAAATTCTGTTAGGGCTCATGCTCACGAACATACTGCCGACAAATGGTATACATACCAAAAAACTCAAAAAAAAATGTGCAAACAAAGCTGATTCTATGCTAAATTTAAAGGCAGATTTTCAATGTCCTGAAAAAAATAAAAAAAATAAAAATGATGCGGAATCTGCACAAGGACTCCTTGTGGGGGGGTTTTTAAGCCGGTTTTTATTCTAACACAGTTTTTTTTTTAAAAAATTGGGTCCTACCCATTTCAATGGGAGGTTTGGGTGTGGATTCAAAGCAGAATCTGCACCAAGTCACTTTTCCACGTTGCGGTGTAATGAGTGTAAAAAAAAATAAATAGCGCAGTGCAAATTAACAAGCAGTTTTCCCATTGAAATCAAAGGAGATCATTTGCAAGCGTTCTTGGGTACAGCTACACCTTTTGGTTTTCGGATTACGTTTTGGAAGTCAGAGCCAGGTTTACAAGTAAAAGTCATATCTGTCCTTTATACATTTTCTCCTTTTATAATCCACTCCTGGTTTTGGCTTGTAAAACTGCATAAAAAAAACCTGACCCCATGGCCTCCTGCACACGAACGTTTTTTTTCTATATATTTTCATTTATTTTTTTATTTAAGTGCAGTTTGTATTTCTTAGATTAATTCAGAAACAATAACCCAAAGAGGAAGAAAAGAAAAAAGAAACAATAACTTCAGACCGTCACCACTTATTTCTTTTAATCATTCATCATCTAATGTTCTCCCCATAACTTTGGCGCATCCAGCGCTACTTCTAAATGTCAGACAGCTTCCTTGCCGTCTTATATTTAGACCATTTTCTAAGCCTGAGGCCTCACGCACACGACCGTTGTTTTGGTCCGCATCCGAGCCGCAGTTTTTGCAGCTTGGATGCGGACCGCAAAACATTGCGGACAGCACTGTCACTTATTTATGTTGCTGGGTCACTTTCTTTAATTGACCCAGTCAATCTGCCAACATCTTGTTTTGAAAAGCTCCAGCTGATAATGAGAAGTCCTGAATATTCATGAGCTCCTGACTCTCCCCGCCCACCTGATGCAGATTGACTGTTATTTTCCATATGAATCAGCAGCAGGTGGGCAGGGGGAGTGGCTATAGCTCTGAATAAAACAAAAAACACTGGACTCACTGACATCACGCTGGACTCAAATCAGCTCATTGGCATGCGACATCTTTGTGTGTATATTATGAGGTAACCATCTGTCACACCAGTAAGTGAATACATCTAAAGGCACTTTTTAGCAGTTAATGATTGTATATAATTAGTTAGATTATAATCAAATATCCACATGACAGGTTCTCTTTAAGGGCCGCTGACTGGCGAAGGCCTACTTCTCCAGTAAATGTACCTTTATCTTAATATTCTAAGCAGAAGTTACTAAAAACGTTCAGTCTTTTTCACACTGCCTGGGGTTTGGCCAGGATGAACGCGTCGATCAGTGGTCATTTACATTGGTGGATGCAACAAATGCTACTGCAATCACTCCCCCTCCATTCAGTTGTATTGACAGAAAATGGTGGATTACACAGGTCAATGGGCTTCGATACTCTGCAATCAGCCAACAAACAAGTGTGAACACAGCCTTTTGCAATGACAACAGCACCAATCTGTGCTCCGTCCTTCACACATCAGAGGATCCAGGCGCATTCCCACAACACAGTATTCTGTGTTTTATCAGTATAAGGCCTGATCCAGATGACCGTTACATATCTGGCTGTCCATATGGTGTCTAGCTGCGTCCATGACTCTCGGGCAGAAAACTGAATAGAAGGGTGCATATGGTCGTCCATTCCAAAAAAACTGAAGTGCACCCGTTACTTGGGTCCATGTGCTTTGTGGGTGCAGTTCAGACATCAGAACTGCTGCCAGAATAAGGCCTCATGTACACGACCATATGTATTTTGCGGTCCGTGTTGCATCCCCATTCAACTGGGTTTTCTGAGAGTTTATTACTGATGATCTATCCTCCGGATAGGTCATCAGTATCTGATCAGTGGGGGTCCAACACCGGGACACCCTTCGATTAGCTGTTTGAGAAAGCAGTGGCATTTACACTAGCACCGCGGCCTTCTCTCAGCTTTTCCTAGGCCAGTGACGAAACGTTCAGTAGTCACATAGCCTAGGAGCAGCTCAGCCCCATAGAAATTAATGGGCCTGATCGCGATACCAAGCACAACCGCTACCCAATGTATGTCGCTGTGCTTGGTAAGCTGCAAAAAGGCAGCGGTGCTCACAGGGGCGGCGATGCCTTCTCAAACAGATTACTGGTGGGGGTCCTGGGCGTTGAACCCCCGCCGATCAGATACTAGTAAAATCTCAGAAAACCCTTAAGTGCTTTCAGCATCTGTATGTCCGTTCCACAAAAAGACAGACCGGGGCACATTGACTAGGGGACTTGTGGCTATTTTAGACGTAAAATAGTTGCAAGTCCCCTTGTATAACCAGCCGTGAGACAACATTTAGTCGCACGGCCGGATTTACGCTTTGTACGCCAGTTGGGCATGTCGGGGGGGGGGGGCAGGAGTCATGCGAAAATTTACGCCTGGAAACGCCAGGTGCAAGGACTGACACAGATGCGCCAAATTTATTTAGAGAAATCTAACGGCAGCGCAGAGGAGGAAGCTAAGACCTGTGTAAAAATCCATTCTCAGCAAATGTGCCCCACTACGTCCACAATATGTGGACCACGAACCCAGTGAATACAGATTGGACCACAAAACGGATAAAGCCGTGTGCATGGGGCGTAAATAGTAAGAGGAACAAGCGGAAGTCTTTTCTTTATACTTCCTTGGCATCCATTCTTTGTTTTGGCCATTTTTATGTAAATGGTTTATATTCATTTACTATAAGACAAATCTGCTTTAATGGCCATTTTGTGAACTCTAGTCCTCACAACAGTAACAGCAGAGAATATGATGCATCAATCTCCGCGCTCACTGAACCTCGATTAATAGAGTCATTGACAGAGAGCGAATTTGCTAGTGAGAAGCATAAACCATCTGCTAGCCTATCCCCATACAGTCCCCCAGGTCTCACAGATCGGCTAAAGATGCTGATCAAAGAGGAGCTGTCACTCTCGGAAATCAGCGGCGCTGCTGCCAGCTCTCACATTACACCAAATGAATGTGGATACAATGCACACAACCAGCTCACTAGTTTATGAATCCTTTGTAGCAGAGTATCTGTCTGGGGCACTAATCTGAGGTCTGCCATCATCTGGCTATGATCAAGCTTACCCCTTAACCAAGTTCGGGTCACATGAACCAAGGTAGGTCTACGAAATGTGGCCGTCACAGAGACTGCACTTCACGGACTTCATTTAATTAGTTATAATGGTTTGTTTCGTCTGGGGAGCAATCATTTGGAGAAATAAAATGGCCTCCGTCTTATTTCACAAAACCTGTCCTAGGTCACATAAGAAGACAAGTTACTTCAGAACACTGAGCTAAAGAGCTACCTAATCCTCCTCTCCTACTTGTCAGGGATTATGAAGACATGAAGTACAGAGAGGACGGGCAGGACAGACTGCAGTAACGGAGACTTTATCAGCAGCACAAACTGTGGACAGATCCCCCAAAACGCTGAGTCACTCACTTGAATTTAGCCAGTCATTTATTGCTGTATTGCGCAGTCCCAGCACAAGCTCTATGGATTCAAGTAAGTGGCCTGGCATTCTGCTAAGGGGATCTGTACCCAGCTCATGCTGCCCTCAGTGCCAGTTCTTCATCACTGAATGATCTTTATGTCAGTTCACAAATTCACCATTGGTAATATCACAGATTTTCATCTACATACATTTTCAGGATTTTTGGCCGGAGAGAAAACTTCAGCATGCTGCAGTATTTTCTCCGGCCACAAAACGTAAGAGGGGCTGAACTGATGCATCCTGAATGGAATGCTCTCCATTCAGAATGAATTAGGATCAAACTGATCAGTTATTTTCTGGTATAGAGCCCCTAGGATGGAACGCTACACCGGAAAAGAAAACCGCTAGTGTGAAAGTACCCTTAGCCTCACATACAGTATAGTTTGTGAGTAGAGCAACATTAGGAATAATACAACATCCATGAGCCATCCTACACGATAGGACCCGCAAGACTTACCATAAACCTCCCTTACTTTTCTGTGGTGTTAATGCAGCAAAACAGGGCTTAAAATGTACCAATAGTGAAGGTCTGAACTGTACGTTAAACAATGCTGCAATTCAAGTGACCGATACCGTCAAAGTGCCATCAAAACTGTGGAGTAGCATCTGCCTTCCCGTCAGCATGGGCGCATAAGACCAGGACAAACATCAAGCTAACCACTTATGTAACATACCTATCAGTTCCTGTCAGGTAGCGTGCAGAGAAACGCGCTGGTCTGCTGCCAAACCTTGTGCACTCTGCATTGTTACTATGTTTAGATGGACTCAGCTGATCCTTCCTCTAGTCAATGGGAGTGTTCTCCACAGCTGATGGCACCAGGTGCTCCCTCCTTCTGGTGGAGGGAGGTGTGGAGACATCTCACTGGCCTCAAGAGGGAATGCTAGGAAGGCCGAGAACCACAATGTTCCTCGCCAACCACTTATCTAGACACTTGTGGAGAGCCCATCTCTCCTGACTCCACTCCAAGATTATGTGCAGGACAGAAACTGGCCAGAGACATAACTATCGTCAGGGCAAACATAGGAGGTCCCATGCATAAAATAATGGATCTGAGGCTTGGCTGTCACAGAAGCACCAAGTCCACTGCTTCTAAGAATGGCTGCTGGTATCATACATACAACTACTGCTAGATGTTCCTTCAGACCTGGAGATACAAACATTACCTCACTGACCTGATGCAGGTTAGTAAAGAGTCCTTCTGCCATACGTCAAGATGGTATGTGTCAGCACCAAACAGCAGTCGACTACATAATTCAATACAGAGACATCCCAGCAAAAATAGTTACTGTATATATTCTCCATACTTTTCATTTCTAATAGGAGTCAATAGGCGACATATGCCACAGTATGGCATACCTCAGAGCCATGTACCAATAGGACTTCCCAAAGTGCAAAAACAGAGTCTGAGGGGCAGATTAATGGAAATTGGCTAAGGATTCCCTAACATACTGCATTTTGAAAGGAAAAAAGAAAAAGCAAAAATGATTTTAAAAAAACAAAAACGCAATGCAATGCAAAAAAATACCAGGAAAGAATCAGTCAGGAGTGAATTGTATAATAATTATAAACTTCAAAGAAACACATCGGCCTACATAAAAAAGACACAAAACCAACCAACCTAAAAGAAAACTTGCCCACAGCTATGAAAAAGTATTAACATGTTCCCCCAACATACCTCCGCTCTGCCTCTGCCCACCCGTCATACTTGGCGTTTTACACCAGATGAGCTTTCATAAATGACCCCCAGTTTTTCTTTAAGGTGCTATGCACACCTTGACCAACCCCCAAGTCAATGGTGCCATGTAAACTAATAGGTGTTCTCCAGATGAAAGCTGGTCCCTGCTGGAGATGCAAGAAAGGCCCACTACTGGCTGAGCAAGCAGCTCCAACCAGTATGGGGAAGTGGTGAGCAGGGTCACTGAGGAGATGGCAAAGGTTTTGACTTGTAATGGTCCGAGTGCTGACACCCCACCGATCACAAGAAGAAGAGCTCACATAGCGCGCTCTCTGGGACGTCATCAATAGTTAATTCCCAGAGATCCCCAGCTCCTTTCTTCTCCCTAAACTGCAGTTCTCCAGTCTCCCCATTATGTCACTGGGTCACACACCACCACTGCAGTGGCCACATGACCCGCATCACACAGGAGACTGCAGAGCTGCAGCAGTGCAAGGGGAGTGAAGGAGTCAAAACCCAGCGGTGTACGATTACCTCCCCAAGTTCCGCCATGCTGGGGGGGGGGTCTGCCTGAGAGGCCCCCCAGGGGTTTACAACTGCCTTAGGCCTCTTGCACACAAACGTGTGCGCCTCACTGCCGTATTGCGGACCGCAATTGCGAATCCGCAATACATGGGTGCCGTTCCGTGGGCATTCCGCATCACGGACCCATTAACTTCAATGGGTCCGCCAATCTGGAGATGTGGAATCGTGCGGAACGGAACCCTACGGAAGCACTACGGAGTGCTTCTGTGGGGTTTCGTCCCATACTTCCGTTATACAAAAAGATAGGACATGTTCTATCTTTTTGCGGAACGGCTGGATCACGGACCCATTAAAGTCCGCATTTTACGGGCCGCAGCACGACCGCGTGCAAGAGGCCTTAAGGACGCAACCAATTTTAGATGTCAAGATGCAGCGATTTTTTTTGTTTCATCATTTCGGCATTTCAAAAACCACAACTTTGTTATTTTTCTGTCGGCATAGCCATATGAGGGTTTTGGTGTTTGTGGGACGAGTTGTATTTTTTTAATGGAGCCATTTTGGAGTACATGTAATATATATGGCATAACTTTTTTTTTGTTTGTTTGTTTTCCATCCGTGGAGCTGTGTAAGGACTTGCAGGATGGGCCGTAGCTTTCATTGGTGCCATTTTGATAACTTTTTAATCGCATCTTTCAAAAGGTATTAAGAACAAAATAACTGCAGTTTAGGCTTGTATTTTGTTTACTAAGTGTTCATATGGGACAAATAATGTGTTTGTTTTATTGTACAGGTCATTATTGACACTATACAATTTACGTATAGGCATTTGAAGGCAATAAAAAAGGGATTTTGGTTTTCCACTTTTTTTCCCCCACTGAGTCCCTGTAGAGGACTTGAACATGTGATGTGATCACATATAACGCAATCTTGCAGTGTACAAAGTCAATTACAGTAAATCTGACATAAAGCCTATTAGGCCACACCAAAGGCATCTGTACATGGCAGGCCTGGAGGCCATTGTTAGGCCCCAGGCTACCATGGAAACCCCTCTGTGAGGGAGGGGTGGTAGTCCTCTCTACAAATGCTTGCAGTTTAGGTAAAAAAATCAATGAACTTGGGTCAATAATGGCATCTGAGAATGTAGATTTAGTGGCTGTTACGGAGACATGGTTTAATGAAAGAAATGACTGGGACATAACCATACCAGGGTACTCTTTATACAGAAGAGACAGAGAAGGCAAGAAAGGAGGAGGAGTGGCCCTGTATGTGAAAGATAGCATTAAATCTAACCTAATTCAATTTGGTGAGGCCAACATAGAGTCAGTTTGGGTTACGTTGCAGTTTGCTAATCATGCAGTAACTCGTGTAGGTGTGATATATAGACCACCTGATCAAGTTAAAGAACTAGATGATCTACTAGTTGAAGAAATAGCTAAAATGACAATGAAAGGAGAAGTTATCATTATGGGAGATTTCAATCTTCCAGATATAAACTGGAAAACCAAAATAGCAAGTTCTACCAGGAGTACAGATATTCTAAATTCCCTACTGGGGTTATCCCTACAACAAATCGTTGAGGAGCCAACCCAGAGGGAGGCCATTTTGGATTTGGTATTCACAAATGGGGATTTGGTATATGATGTCATTGTAGGCGAAACCTTGGGATCTAGTGATCACCAGTCAGTGTGGTTTAATATAAGAACTGTGAAAGAGTCCCACCACACAAAAACAAAAAAGTTTTAGATTTTAGAAAAACAGACTTTTCAAAAATGAAATTAGTCATAAATGAGTCCTTATCAGACTGGAACGGATTACATGGAGTCCAGGAGAAATGGAACTACTTAAAAGGTGCATTATTGAAGGCAACAGAAAATTGCATTAGACTTGTCAGTAAAAGCAAAAAAAGGAAGAGACCACTGTGGTACTCAGCAGAAGTGGCCCAAATCATTAAAAATAAAAAGCTAGCATTTTGTAATTATAAAAAAAAACAGAGCAATGAAGATAAGGAAATCTACAAGATTAGGCAGAAAGAGGCCAAGCAAGTTATAAGAACTTCTAAAGCTCAGGCAGAAGAAAAACTAGCTCAGTCTATGAAAAAAGGGGATAAGACATTCTTCAGATATATAAATGAAAAAAGGAAATTAAAACAAGGAATAACTAAATTAAAAATAAAGGACGGAAGGTATGTAGAAGAGAATAAAGGGCTAGCCGACTGCCTTAATGAATACTTCTGTTCAGTTTTTACAAAAGAAAAAGAAGGAGAAGGACCTCCACTAGAAAGGATGACTATTAAATCGTTTGATGCATGTGTCTTTACAGAGGAAGATGTTCTAAGTTTGCTGTCTAAAGTGAAGACAAATAAGTCACAGGGGCCTGATGAGATACACCCAAAATTATTAAAAGAGCTTAGTGGTGAGCTGGCAAAACCGTTAACAGATTTATTTAACCAATCATTAGTAACAGGAGTCGTCCCGGAAGATTGGAAATTGGCAAATGTCGTGCCCATTCACAAGAAAGGTAGTAAGGAGGAATCGAGCAACTATAGACCAGTGAGTCTGACATCAATAGTAGGCAAATTAATGGAAACCCTATTAAAGGATAGGATTGTGGAACATCTAAAATCCAATGGATTGCAAGATGAAAAACAGCATGGGTTTACTTCAGGGAGATCATGTCAAACAAATCTTATAGATTTTTTTGACTGGGTGACTAAAATAATAGACGGTGGAGGTGCAGTAGACATCGCATATCTAGATTTTAGTAAGGCTTTTGACACTGTCCCACATAGAAGACTTATCAATAAACTGCAGTCATTGAGCATGGACTCCCATATTGTTGAGTGGATTAGGCAGTGGCTGAGTGACAGACAACAGAGGGTTGTAGTCAATGGAGAACATTCAAAACAAGGTCATGTTACCAGTGGAGTTCCACAGGGATCTGTACTGGGACCAATTTTGTTTAATATCTTCATAAGTGATATTGCAAAAGGCCTCGATGGTAAGGTTTGTCTTTTTGCTGATGACACAAAGATATGTAACAGGGTTGATGTTCCTGGAGGGAAACGCCAAATGGAAAAGGATTTAGGAAAACTAGAAGAATGGTCAGAACTCTGGCAACTGAAATTTAATGTGGATAAGTGCAAGATAATGCACCTGGGGCGTAAAAACCCAAGGGCAGAATATAGAATATTTGACACAGTCCTGACCTCAGTATCTGAGGAAAGGGATTTAGGAGTAATTATTTCAGAAGACTTAAAGGTGGGAAGACAATGTAATAAAGCAGCACGAAATGCCAGCAGAATGCTTGGATGTATAGGGAGAGGTATAAGCAGTAGAAAGAGTGAAGTGCTTATGCCGCTGTACAGAACACTGGTGAGACCTCACTTGGAGTATTGTGCGCAGTACTGGAGGCCATATCTCCAGAAGGATATAGATACTCTAGAGAGAGTTCAGAGAAGAGCTACTAAACTAGTACATGGATTGCAGGATAAAACTTACCAGGAAAGGTTAAAAGACCTTAATATGTATAGCTTGGAAGAAAGAAGAGACCGAGGGGATATGATAGAAACTTTTAAATACATAAAGGGAATCAACTCGGTAAAGGAGGAGAGCATATTTAAAAGAAGAAAAACTACCACAAGAGGACACAGTTTTAAATTAGAGGGGCAAAGGTTTAAAAGTAATATAAGGAAGTATTACTTTACTGAGAGAGTAGTGGATGCATGGAATAGCCTTCCTGCAGAAGTGGTAGCGGCAAATACAGTGAAGGAGTTTAAGCATGCATGGGATAGGCATAAGGCCATCCTTCATATAAGATAGGGCCAGGGGCTATTCATAGGATTCAGATATATTGGGCAGACTAGATGGGCCAAATGGTTCTTATCTGCCGACACATTCTATGTTTCTATGTTTCTATATGAGAGGGGGCCCTTTTACAGGATCGGGACAATTATCAATCACAAAAGTTTATATGAACACTCAATCCTGATAACTGTTCTATATAACGGTGCAACCAATCACCCGACTAGGGCTGCAACGATTAATCGATGTAATCGATTATATTCGATAACTGGATTCGTTGTCGACGAATCCAGTTATCGAATAATCGCCGATTCGTTGCTATTCGGGCGGGCGGGCGGTCGCTGCATCTTTATTTTACCTTTTTACAATGACGCTCCCGCTCCTGTAACAGCCAGGCAGAGCGGACGGCGGCGTAACGTCACTCACTCACGTGACACGCCTGCTCCGCCTCCTTCATTCATGAAGTGGGCGGAGCAGGCGCGTCACGTGATTGAGTGACGTTACGCCGCCGTCCGCTCTGCCTGGCTGTTACAGGAGCGGGAGCGTCATTGTAAAAAGGTAAAATAAAGATGCAAGCATCGGGGCCGGGGCTGTTAGGGGGAAGGGGGAGGGGGGATCTGTCTATGGCACTGCTATGGGAAGGGGGGTCTGTGTATAGCACTGCTATGGGGAGGGGGGAGGATCTGTCTATGGCACTGCTATGGGGAGGGGGGTCTGTGTATGGCACTGCTATGGGAAGGGGGATCTGTGCACTGTTATGAGGAAAGGGATCTGTGCACTGTTATGCCCATAACAGTGCACATATCCCCCTCTCCATAACTACGCCGTCCACAGATCCCCCATAATAGTGTCGTCCACAGATCCCCCATAATAGTGTCGTCCACAGATCCCCCATAATAGTGTCGTCCACAGATCCCCCATAATAGTGTCGTCCACAGATCCCCCATAATAGTGTCGTCCACAGATCCCCCATAATAGTGTCGTCCACAGATCCCCCATAATAGTGTCGTCCACAGATCCCCCATAATAGTGTCGTCCACAATTTGTTTTAATATGGCCTTTGAACATAATTTTTCAAGTAAGATCATATAAACCTCTCTGTTTTGTAATTTTGTCGTTTTTCCCGATTAATCGTAGAAATTAATCGGCAACTAATCGATTATTCAAATAATCGTTAGCTGCAGCCCTACACCCGACGTACAGTAAACAGGTACATGGCACCGTTTGTGGGCAGCACATCACCCTTTGTAAACTGGAATGTGCTGCCCTCAAAACAATGAGCCTGTATGGGGCAGAATAATCGTTCATTCTCATACAGAGGGGATGATTGGCAGAAAGATCGGACAATGATTGGGAACAAGGGGTTCATTCCCGATCCTTGCCCTGATCATTGTGCAGCGTAAAAGGACTCTTAGATGCAGCAGCCAGCATTGACTGCAGCATCTAAGGGGTTTAACGACCATGAACAGTTCTCTCTCTGATCCTGGCCATTCGATAAGGGGTATAAGTGCAGGGAAAAGGCAGCATCATCTGGAGAAAGGACACAGCGGATATGTGTCTATATACACAAAAGCATAAATTCACAATAAAGTGGAAGTGCACCCCAGACGAAGGTTTGCCGAAACGCGTTGGAGCTGGCGCCATCCTGGAGGGAGCACAGCGTGGGTAACTGTTCTTTGTCCAGTTGATTGTTATGGGATATTATTGCGCTTTATTGTGAATCTATGCTTGGTGTATATGGACATATATATGAACTCTGTATCCGCTGTGGCCTTCCTCCAGATGGTGCCGCCTGTTCCCTGCACTTATATCTCTTTTTAATTATGTTATATATGTTTTTGCAATTATGTAATCAATATCAATTTATTACATAAGCCATCTGCTAGTAATTTATAGGCATTTACTTTTTAGTTATACCATAGGCTTATGTGTGTAGTCCTACTTCTGATAGGGACTAGCTAATGAACATACATTCCTGTAGTCGGGGCAGAAATTGGTTTACCCTGGCCATTTGAGCAGGGGGCGGGTGATGGTTGGGGCACATCTCCTCATCCTGTGCCATTACTGCACCACATTACAGGGGTTGTGCCACTAATAACACTTATCCCTTATCCTATACGTGACCACGGGAATGGAGGTGCGCATGTCCGTCCGTTCACTTCTATGGGTCTGCCCAGTCCAGTGCAGGCAGCAGTCCCATACAAGCCCTGGAGGACGCACATGCGCACCTCCATCAGCACCACTTGCAGACCCCCATTCTCGTGATCACTGGGGGTTCCAGACACTTGTAGGTTAGGGATCGGCAGGTGTTGTAAAACTACATCTTCCATCATGCACACTCGCTTGGCTGTTCTCTTAACTCCCACAGAAGTGAAAGGAGCATGCTGGGAGTTGTAGTTTCACAACAGGTGGAGTGCCGATCCCTGGATTAGGGGATGTATTATTAGTGGAGCAGCCCCTTCCACTACGTAATATGTCACCTGTAGGACCTTCACCTCATCACAAAATCCATCAAAACTACAAGGCGCTGTCACGCGTCTGAAGCTACCATAAGGCCCCGTTCACATCAGCTTTATGGGCTGCACCAACACTATACATCTGGAGGTGCTACCCACATGTACTCTGTGACAAATACTTTGACAGTTCATTGACGGACACTTTATTTTGCTGTACAGTATTACATGAGCTGCTACAGCAGGCAAAAATAATTCTACAACAAGCCCTCGTGTACAGTTCACAATTAAAATCAACAGGAGGAGTGTGAAGCTGTATTTCCATTCACACAGTGCGTTTTTTAGGCTCTGCAGGTGGAAAAACAATACAGCAGCCAATGAGGTTGACGCTCTCAATCCTCACAGAATGAAAACCTGTATGTGATTGGCTGATTTCCCTTCGAACTCCCCCCGTGGTGCCGGCTGCGTTGGTCCGGTCCACGGGCTCACCTCGGGGACACATTGCACCCTGCACTCAGGCAGGCGTGGAACTTTCAGCAGCCACGTGTTGCACGAGCATTTGTCCTCCCCCCCAGCTGGAGAGCGAGGCGACAGCTAGATAAACATTGGCCGCTCTCCCCAATGACAGCGCACCACGCAATTCAAACCTGCCGGACGACACGGCAACCTCATTGGATAACGTGGAATCCGTTACAAGCGCCGGGCACCAACGAGTCGTTAACCCCTCGCGGCCAGGCGGCAAGCCGCTGCACCTGCCCCTCCCACCAGAGGGTAACGCTCTGGGTTTACACAGCCATTGCTTTGCAAAGCGAGGCCCTCTCGTGAGACTACAACTCCCAGCATGCACCACACGTTAAAGAACCAAGAGCTTTCACAAACCCCGTAACGTTGCATGTGCCTACAGTGCGGCCGCCATTCCGAGGGGGGCGCCCTTCACTGCAGCCGACGCTGTTTACAAGTCACTTCACCTCAGCGGGTGACATTTGACAATACGCTTCACCTCCCCGCACGGCTCCGCGGCCGTGTCCCGCTCCAACTCTCCGTCCAACCCCCTAAAGTTCGTCCATTTTCCGCACACCCCTCGTCCCCGCGCTCGGTGATGGGATGGTCCGAGCAGCCAGTGTCTGCTCCGTGAGCGTTTTGGCGCCATATTAATGACGTACTCGATTATTTTTTTCCACTATGTATGCAGCGACCTTGGCAGAGCGCTCCCCCCGAGCCCGCCGCTGACAACGCGTGAAATAGGGCGCACGGGTGACTGTACCTGCCCGGGGGGTCGTGCGGCTCCGTGTCCCCTCCAGCGGCTGATGTGTAGAGCAGGTCCAGCCCAGCGGCTCCTGGTGCCAGGGGGAGCAGATTGTGGCTCCTCTCTCACACACACATGCACTCTATGACTGACGTTATTTACTTGTTATGGAGGAAGGACTCGGTGAATCAAACTCGTTTCTGGGTCACTGCTGCCACAGGGGGGAGCACTTTGATCTGCTGCCAAAACCCAGCGCTCCAGAAGGGAGGGGAGAGGAGGGGAACACCGTCGTGTGGCTGGAGAGCCTGGAAGTGGCGCCTTACATAAACGCATCTCTCCGTGCGGCTCCCCCGCCCCAGTGACACCCAGGGCATGTCCTCCTGGGAACTCGCCACAAAAAGTGCACTTGTTACAGTCAATGGAAATCGTATACCTTTGTGTGAGGCCTCTTAGGGCACTTTCACACTAGCGTTTATGTTTTCCGGTATTGAGATCCGTCATAGGGGCTCAATACCGGGATAAAAACGCTTCAGTTTTGTCCCCATTCATTGTCAATGGGGACAGAACGGAGTGCTCCAAAATGCATTCTGTTCCGTTTAGTTGCGTTCCTAGACCGGAGAGAAAACCGCAGCATGTTGTAGTTTGCTTTCCGTCCTGGGATGCTGAGCAAGACGGATCCGGCATGACCCACAATGCAAGTCAATGGGCACGGATCCGTTTTCTCTGACACAATAGAAAACGGATCCGTCCCCCTATTGACTTCAGTGGAGTTCATGATTGATCCATCTTGGCGATGTTAAAGATAATACAACCGGATCCGTTCATAAAAGATGCAGGTGTATTATCAGTAACGGAAGCGTTTTTGCTGAACTCTGCCGGATCCAGTAATACCGCTAGTGTGAAAGTAGCCTGAGGGCCAGTGTCGGGGTCTGTCGCTCTGGGGCACGTGGAGACGGAGACCATTTCTTCTTTATTGGTGTACTAGCTGAAGGAGCCGGCTTCGCTTGAGTATATTTCATCTATTTCATAACAGTGACCTCCGCAGCACCCCACCCCTTAACACTGACGCCACCCACAGTGCCCATCTCCTTAAAATGGGACCTACACAGCAGCCCACCTCCTTAACTTTGACCTTCACAGCAGCATGCCTCTTTGAGTTCCACAGCACCCCAACCACTTGACAGTGAGCTCCACAGGGGCCCGCCCCCTTAACAGTGACCTCCATTGAGGACAGTCCCCTTAACTGTGACTCCACCATTCCTTGCCCCCTTAACAGTGACCTCCATGGTGCTTGCCCCTTTAACAGTGACCTCACAGTACCCTGTTGCCTTAACAGTGACCTCCATGGTGCCCGCCCCTTTAACAGTGACCTCACAGTACCCTGTTGCCTTCAGTGACCTCCACAGTGCCCGCCCCTTTAACAGTGACCTCACAGTACCCTGTTGCCTTAACAGTCACCTCCACGGTGCCCGCCCTTTAACGGTGACCTCACAGTAACCTGTTGCCTTAACAGTGACCTCCATGGTGCTCGCCCCTTTAACAGTGACCTCACAGTACCCTGTTGCCTTAACAGTGACCTCCACAGTGCCCGCCCCTTTAAGGGTGACCTCACAGTAACCTGTTGCCTTAACAGTGACCTCCATGGTGCTCGCCCCTTTAACAGTAACCTCACAATACCCTGCTGCCTTAACAGTGACCTCCACAGTGCCCGCCCCTTTAAGGGTGACCTCACAGTAACCTGTTGCCTTAACAGTGACCTCCATGGTGCTTGCCCCTTTAACAGTGACCTCACAGTACCCTGTTGCCTTAACAGTGACCTCCACGGTGCCTGCCCCTTTAACAGTAACCTCACAATACCCTGCTGCCTTAACAGTGACCTCCACGGTGCCCGCCCCTTTAACAGTAACCTCACAGTACCCTGCTGCCTTCAGTGGCCTCCACAGCGGCCTGACAATCGTCCAATCAAATTCCTTTTCTTACAGGGCATTATTGTCTGTAATTGACAGGATAATAAAACCCCACAGAATTACTATACACGTGAGGTCATGTGAGTTACATCCGCCTATACAACAGCGGTGGCTAAGCGTCGCCATCGAAATCATATTAACTCACTGTTAAAGGAAATATTAATATTTTGGTTAATATCAATAATTAATATTTATAAATAGTCGTCTATTGATGACTCCGCCTATTTATACTATAAATACTAACTCTGTTGCACTTACACTTTTCCTGAACTAAGTGTGAATTACTACTTCTGCGGCGACTACTACAATAAATGACTATTCGCTGTACTTTGAATAATAAAAGGAATTTATTAAAACAATTACACGTCTACAGTCTATTATTGCTATAATTATATATATTTATTTCACTACACATATAAATATATATACCTATAGTCGCACACGGTGATACTCCAACAACACTACAATACAAACCTAACTACAATACACAATATCCTACACAATTCCAAATCTATCTAAAAATACATTTACACACACGTAAATAGCAGCAGCCCACCCAACCTGGCTACACACTCTGTCCCTACAGGGTAAATAAGGGGCTAGAAACACAATTCTGCAGGGGATAGGTAAAAGGAGTAGCAGGGGTACCAGAGATATTGGTGGCAGTGGGTAAAGGGCTGGTTATAAGGGGCTAATAAATGTATTGGCGGCAGTGGGTATGGGTTATAAGGGGTTAATGCAGGGGTATATGGGACAGGGATTATCAGGGGTGTATAGGAATTGGTGGCAGTGGGCAGCAGAGATAATCAAGGGTTAATTCGTTGGTGGTATAGCAGGGGTACTTAGCCAAGCTCGTTTCTAGGGGGTGCTCGTCTGTAGAGGATGACCTTCTGCTCATTCTCCTGGGGGATGACTCTTGTCCGGGCTGTATGGCTCAACTGGCCTTGAGCGAAGCGCTGCCGGCCCATGTGGGCCGGTGCGGTGATATGACATCACCGCACCAGCCCGCACGTCCAGGCAGGGGATCTCCCACCTTTGAAGCGCCTGCATACCTCTGGCGCTGTAATTACAGCGCTGGAGGTATTTGACACACGGGGCATAGGAACTCTTTGTTCCCCTGTCCCTGTTATGTAAAGCATCTTCACCCCTTGCTGGAGATGCTTTCAAAGGGCAGAGGATCTCTGTTGATCCCCTGTCCTTTGAAGTGACCCAAAACTGGACATGATTGTCCAGTCACCTAGGTATCACTTCCCCCCTGCAGACGTGCTGGAATGCGCCTGCAGGAGGATTAGGGGAGGGGGGGGGGGGGGGGCACCTGTGATTGGGGGCATGATTTGGCCACATTTAGGTTTATATAAGTATATATATAATTATACATGCATACAGATAATGGGCCATATATATTTACATATATATATATATATATATATATATATATATACACATATACACAGCAAATTACACATAATCTGGGGAACCTGGCATTTCCCTCTACAGGAGGCATATTATATACCGTAAGTGTATATATATATATATATATATATATATATAATGTCCAAAGAATGAGGCAGCACTCCAGATAAAGTGAAAAAAATGGATCCTTTATTCCCCTCTGTGCAACGTTTCAACCGTCTCAATGCGGTCTTTCTCAAGCATATCACATGGTGTCATACACGTGTATGACACCATGTGATATGCTTGAGAAAGACTGCATTGAGACGGTTGAAACGTTGCACAGAGAAGAATAAAGGATCCATTTTTTTCACTTTATCTGGAGTGCTGCCTCATTCTTTGGACATTATACTCATCTATAGCCGTCTGAGCCTACGGCTGAGAGGACTTGCACCCGCAGTTTTTTGGTCTTGTGCTGCTGGGATCCTTTTTTGGTTTCTATATATATATATATATATACACTTGTAGAAAATTCAGGGCAGCACACCTTGTGAAGCAACTGTTGGGTGCCAGCGGTATTGCACTTTACCAAAGTGATGTTCCATAAAAATAAATAAATACACCGCAGCACATCCAGTAGGTGAAAAACGCTTGAAAATGGTCCCAGCAAGCGGATCGAAACGTTGCATGGGTGAATAAAGGGTCCCACTGTTTTTCTCCTACTGGATGTGCTGCGGAGCCTGAGGAAGCGCTTGCTAGCGCGAAACGGCCGTCGCTCTTCTCATGCGTGTCTAGAATTGTCTGCCCCCTGCCTGTTGGAATAAAGTACCCGCTTGATTTTCATCACACTGGTGAGTGCCGCTGCATTTTTTTTTTCTCCGCTACTGCAATTATCAGAATCTCTCTGCTATCAGCAGCTGAGCACCGCCGTCAGTGTGGAGTCTCTGAGCAGCCTGTTACCTGTTCCCTGCTGATTTAAGTTGGACTGTTTGTGTGACTGTGCCGCCCCTGTCTCTCTTTCTTGTTTTATTTATTTTTATATATATATATATATATATATATATATATACACAGTACAGACCAAAAGTTTGGACACACCTTCTCATTCAAAGAGTTTTCTTTATTTTCATGACTATGAAAATTGTAGATTCACACTGAAGGCATCAAAACTATGAATTAACACATGTGGAATTATATACATAACAAAAAAGTGTGAAACAACTGAAAATATGTCATATTCTAGGTTCTTCAATGTAGCCACCTTTTGCTTTGATTACTGCTTTGCACACTCTTGGCATTCTCTTGATGAGCTTCAAGAGGTAGTCACCTGAAATGGTCTTCCAACAGTCTTGAAGGAGTTCCCAGAGATGCTTAGCACTTGTTGGCCCTTTTGCCTTCACTCTGCGGTCCAGCTCACCCCAAACCATCTCGATTGGGTTCAGGTCCGGTGACTGTGGAGGCCAGGTCATCTGGCGTAGCACCCCATCACTCTCCTTCATGGTCAAATAGCCCTTACACAGCCTGGAGGTGTGTTTGGGGTCATTGTCCTGTTGAAAAATAAATGATGGTCCAACTAAACGCAAACCGGATGGAATAGCATGCCGCTGCAAGATGCTGTGGGAGCCATGCTGGTTCAGTATGCCTTCAATTTTGAATAAATCACCAACAGTGTCACCAGCAAAGTACCCCCACACCATCACACCTCCTCCTCCATGCTTCACGGTGGGAACCAGGCATGTAGAGTCCATCCGTTCACCTTTTCTGCGTCGCACAAAGACACGGTGGTTGGAACCAAAGATCTCAAATTTGGACTCATCAGACCAAAGCACAGATTTCACTGGTCTAATGTCCATTCCTTGTGTTCTTTAGGCCAAACAAGTCTCTTCTGCTTGTTGCCTGTCCTTAGCAGTGGTTTCCTAGCAGATATTCTACCATGAAGGCCTGATTCACACAGTCTCCTCTTAACAGTTCTAGAGATGTGTCTGCTGCTAGAACTCTGTGTGGCATTGACCTGGTCTCTAATCTGAGCTGCTGTTAACCTGCAATTTCTGAGGCTGGTGACTCGGATGAACTTATCCTCCGCAGCAGAGGTGACTCTTGGTCTTCCACTCCTGGGGTAGTCCGCATGTGAGCCAGTTTCTTTGTAGCGCTTCATGGTTTTTGTGACTGCACTTGGGGACACTTTCAAAGTTTTCCCAATTTTTCGGACTGACTGACCTTCATTTCTTAAAGTAATGATGGCCACTCGTTTTTCTTTACTTAGCTTCTTTTTTCTTGCCATAATACAAATTCTAACAGTCTATTCAGTAGGACTATCAGCTGTGTATCCACCTGACTTCTCCACAACGCAACTGATGGTCCCAACCCCATTTATGAAGTGAAAACCATTTCAGGTGACTACCTGTTGAAGCTCATCAAGAGAAAGCCAAGAGTGTGCAAAGCAGTAATCAAAGCAAAAGGTGGCTACTTTGAAGAACCTAGAATATACCGTACATATTTTCGGTTGTTTCACACTTTTTTGTTATGTATATAATTCCACATGTGTTAATTCATAGTTTTGATGCCTTCAGTGTGAATCTACAATTTTCATAGTCATGAAAATAAAGAAAACTCTTTGAATGAGAAGGTGTGTCCAAACTTTTGGTCTGTACTGTGTGTATATATATATATATATATATATATATATATATATATAATAACTGGGGCATACATACATCTATATACAGTGAGGAACAGAAGTATTTGAACACCCTGCGATTTTGCAAGTTCTCCTACTTAGAAATCATGGAGGGGTCTGAATTTCATATTGTAGGTGCCTTACCACTCTGAGAGACAGAATATAAAAAAAAAAATTCAGGAAATCACATTGTATGATTTTTAAAGAATTTATTTGTCTTGCACTGCTGAATATAAGTATTTGAACACCTGAGAAACAGCAAGAATTCTGGCTCTCAAAGACCTGTTACTGTGCCTTTAAAACATCCAACTCCACTCATTAATCTAACTTAGTAGCACCTGTCTGAGCTCTTTAAAGACACCTGTCCATCCACAGTCAGTCAGATGCCAACTACTACCATGGGCAAGACCAAAGAGCTGTCAAAAGACACCAGAGACAAAATTGTGGACCTCCACAGGGCTATGGGGCAATTGCCAAGCAGCTTGTTGAAAATAGGCCAACTGTTGGAGCAATTAGAAAATGGAAAAGGCTAAAGACGACTGTCAGTCTCCCTTGGACTGGGGCTCCATGCAAGATCTCACTTCGTGGGGTATCACTAATGATAAGAAGGGTGAGGAATTAGCCCAGAACTACAAGGGAGGAGGTCAGGTGTTCAAATACTTATGTTCAGCAGTGCAAGACAAATACATTATTTTTAAAAATCATACAATGTGATTTCCTGATAAAAAAAAAAAAATTCTGTCTCTCAGAGTAGGAATGCGCCTACAATGTGAATTTTAGACCCCCTCCATGATTTCTAAGTGGAGGAACTTGCAAAATGACAGGGTGTTTAAATACTTCTGTTCCTCACTGTATATATACCCAGACATACCTGTGGCATACATGGCCACAACCTGGGGGATACAGATCTATTTCCACATACATATACTGGGCCCATACTGGCCACACAGGGCTGATATATATATGTATATATTAGAAATATATACCGTACATATATACACTCACCTAAAGAATTATTAGGAACACCATACTAATACGGTGTTGGACCCCCTTTTGCCTTCAGAACTGCCTTAATTCTACGTGGCATTGATTCAACAAGGTGCTGATAGCATTCTTTAGAAATGTTGGCCCATATTGATAGGATAGCATCTTGCAGTTGATGGAGATTTGAGGGATGCACATCCAGGGCACGAAGCTCCCGTTCCACCACATCCCAAAGATGCTCTATTGGGTTGAGATCTGGCGACTGTTCAAGAAACCGATTTGAAATGATTCGAGCTTTGTGACATGGTGGATTATCCTGCTGGAAGTATCCATCAGAAGATGGGTACATGGTGGTCATGAAGGGATGGACATGGTCAGAAACAATGCTCAGGTAGCCCGTGGCATTTAAACGATGGCCAAATGGCACTAAGGGGCCTAAAGTGTGCCCAGAAAACATCCCCCACACCATTACACCACCACCACCAGCCTGCACAGTGGTAACAATGCATGATGGATACATGTTCTCATTCTATTTACGCCAAATTCGGACTCTACCATTTGAATGTCTCAACAGAAATCTAGACTCATCAGACCGGGCAACATTTTTCCAGTCTTCAACAGTCCAATTTTGGTGAGCTTGTGCAAATTGTAGCCTCTTTTTCCTATTTGTAGTGGAGATGAGTGGTGCCCGGTGGGGTCTTCAGCTGTTGTAGTCCATCCGCCTCAAGGTTGTGCGTGTTGTGGCTTCACAAATGCTTTGCTGCATACCTCGGTTGTAACAAGTGGTCATTTCAGTCAACGTTGCTCTTCTATCAGCTTGAATCAGTCGGCCCATTCTCCTCTGACCTCTAGCATCAACAAGGCATTTTTGCCCACAGGACTGCCGCATACTGGATGTTTTTCCCTTTTCACACCATTCTTTGTAAACCCTAGAAATGGTTGTGCATGAAAATCCCAGTAACTGAGCAGATTGTGAAATACTCAGACCGGCCCGTCTGGCACCAACAACCATGCCACGCTCAAAATTGCTTAAATCACCTTTCTTTCCCATTCTGACATTCAGTTTGGAGTTCAGGAGCTTGTCTTGACCAGGACCACAACCCTACATGCATTGAAGCAACTGCCATTTGATTGGTTGACTAGATAATCGCATTAATGAGAAATAGAACAGGTGTTCCTAATAATTCTTTAGGTGAGTGTATATTCAAATCTCACCCTTCCCTCTACAATCCCCCTGTTGTCGAGAACACGCCAATAAATTCTGAGGGAAGGGTTGGGATGTATTTTCCCCCTAAACCCCAATCACTGTTGGTGACAGTTCAGGAAGGACTGAAGTATAACCTGGTCCTTAGGTACTTAGACATTACCCATCGCGACCGACTCCTTCGACCTGCCCTTCACCGTAACCAAAAGTCTCCATCCACAGAATACACCGTCTTCTTCTCTCTGGATCTTGCTATGGATCTGCAGACCGCGTGTCGATCTTCAGGTATCAGCCACTCCCAAAGTAGTCTTCTCCTGACTCTGGAATGGCTTCACCCTCACCGTCTCTAGGTTGATCCACGTAGCAACCGCGGACTGGCCTCCTTTCATTTCTGCTGTCAGTGTCGATTTGCAGGTACCCACCGCTCCCACTGTCGTCTTTTATTAGTCAGACTCTAGGATAGCTTCACCCTCACGACCTCCAGGTCGGTCCACGTAGCACCTTCTTAGTACGGTCAACCGTGGAATGGCCTCCTGTTAGCAATGGCACAAATTTTCTTCCGACACTCTTGTTGAGGAGGTTCTCCCATGGACAGATACACAGGTATTTACAAGGCAGGTCAGAATTTCTGAGTAAGAGGTGATGTCATAGTACCTAAATTCTAACTGCAGGAAAGAGCACCGCCCTATCTGACATTCAGTCCAACCCTTACGAACTTCACCGTTCTTGGGGTTAAAGTGGCAAATAAACTTGTAAAGAGGCCTGTCCCTAGGGGATCTCACACAAACAGGTCCTCATCCCTCCCCCACCCAACACTGCCAACCTAAAATGACAGTAACATACTCAATACAAATATGACATTATGAGTTTTCAGGACCAGGTTAAAATCCTGTCCTGAACACCCACAACCATACATATTAGTCCTAAGGTTCTGGGCCTCTCAAAAGTTAGACCCCGAACCTTCTCCTTCGCTGTCTCATGTCCATTAGGCACCCGCCTTCAGGACTTTACTGGAGTTACGTCCTGAGCCTCCTCCTCCGGTTAGCTCTGTAAAGTTCTGTCTGGTTCTGCTGTAATTTGTCAGCAAGTCCCTTGACCCTCCGGATAACCAGAACCAGGAGAACTAACACCTGGTGTATAAAAAGATTGAACAAGCTCTCCTATCCGAACACCTTCAAGTCTTTCTCCAAAGCATGGGAGATCCCCGTTGTAGTAACCATCCCACTGGATTGTGGCCTAATTCTCCGTCTCTTGAAGACCTCTGAGCGGGTCGCTTGAACTGGCTGCCAAAACCCAGTGGGATCCTCTAGAGCCTCACAAGAGTGTCAGGGCGGATAGCAAGTCTCTTCTGTGGCGTCTTTTTTTGCTCCATAGTAAACATACCTAGGACAGAAGAAAATACCAGGCGTTCCTGGGGGATTTCTCCTCTCACGGTGCAATTAATTGTCCACTACCAGCACCAATACCTTTGACCCAAGAGTAGAGAAAGGTATTGGACTGACCTTCATCTCACAGGACCCCTCGTTATCCTAACACTGGTGTCTGAACACCCTACCTTCAGAGGATTGCATCCTCTGCTTCACATCCATCTGTACCAACAGATAAGGATGGCCACCCTAATAGGTTAGGATATCCGAGGGGAGTTGTGGACAAAACACCATCTTGCTCTTGATGGCACTGTATCCTTGTCTACTCATATGTAATTAGGCTGATTTCCCCCTGTCATCCTGTCTTGTGAAGGCCAGCAGAATCCATGGCATAAGTCATGCCCTGGCTCTTCAGGACTCCACAACACAAAAACACAGGCCACACTCTGCTGCCAATCACTCTGTGTCCAATGTCAATCATGCTATGTTACCTGATCGGACTAGAAAGTAAGTGCACAGTGTAACATCACTGATGTTGTCTGTCCGCCGCAGTCCCCAGTATAACACAGCCCTACCGAAAAACCTTGAGCAAAACAGTGCTACCTGTATCGATCTGAGACCTTGGTTGCTCATCGTGACATCCCACTAAACCGCGTTCCAATGTCACCCATACCACAAACCACCAACTTTCTCAATCCACAGAATAAGGCCAAATGCACACGGCCATGTTCCTCGGCCGAGAGCGGTCCGTGGTATGCCGGGCTGGATTCCTGTTCAGAGCAGGAGCGCACTACGTCATTGGTTGCTATGACGCCGTGCGCTTCATGCCGCCGCTGCATTACTGTAGTGCAGCGGCGGCATGAAGCGCACAGCGTCATAGCAACCAATGACGCCATGCGCTCCTGCTCTGAACGATACGAGTGTATTACTGTAGTGCAGCGGCAGCTTGAAGCGCACGGCGTCATAGCAACCAATGACGCTGTGCGCTCCTGCTCTGAACAGGAATCCAGCCCGGTATACCACGGACTGCTCTCGGCCGCGGAACACGGCCGTGTGTCTTCGGCTTAACACAGATTTACTCAAAGGGGACACAAGAATAAATCAAAAACAGGAGTGACTGAACTCACAGCGGGGAATGTAAACTAAAAAATCAGCAGGGTGAAACACATTTGTACACAAGGAGTACCACCATCAACATAAAAAAAACATACAAGCAGATAACTAAAACACATAACATGGTCATACACGGGGAACAAGCTGACTAGACCCCACTGCACAATTTACTACCTGGCTATTATTACTGGACACATTGCAATTCCTCGCAATGTGTCCTTTTTTCCCACACCTGAAACACCTGACTTGGCGTCCTCTCCTGTGTGTTTTGTCCTTACCTGCCTTGCAGTGTTTCACTATATGACCTAGGGCAGCACATGCAAAATATTTAATGTTTACCCTGCATGGCTTAGGTACGTCTACACTGCAGTCGTGCTCCCTTCTCCTGAACTGTTCCATCCTCAGGGACGCACTCTTCACAATATTTCTTTTTCCCAAGGTAAGAGAAACATCTCTGTTAGTCTGGACAGGCTTGGATTTTGGGAGATTTGGCCTGTCACAGACTAATCTCCCCCCTTTTTACCCTGCCCAGGGCAACATTTTGGGAGATTCTGGGCCTGACTTTAAGAAAAAAGAAAGGGCCGGCACCATTTTTGAAATTTTTTTGATTACCTATTGCATGCCAGACATTAGCTGGGATCTTACAGCAACCTCATGCTTTAATTTGGCTACCGTCACGTCAGTAGAGGCAGCCCGTTCCTTGAAGGCCTTGATCTCAGCATAGGACTGAGTCAACTGAGCCTCAATCTCCTCCTTCTGCTTCTGCAGCTCTACCAACTGTGACTCTATACTAGCCACCTGCGTATCTCGGTCAACGGTAGACTGTACATTCTCTGCCCGCAATGCCGAAACCTGGTTCGAATTATTGGCACAGCACTGGCAATGAATGGTCGGAGGAATTGTCTCCGTTGACCGAGACACCACCGCAACTTGCTTTGGCTTGCAGATGCTAACCTCAAATGTATGCACAAGTTTGGCTAGCAGCTGAAGCCGTTTGGTTGCCTTGTTCAATACCATCTGTTTGTTAACACATAGCTTGTCATAACTACAAGCCTGTGCTAACAAATCGGACCACAACATTTTTGCTGACTGGTGAGTGGTGGGGAGGATGGGGTTGAATGTACTATGTTTAGCTAGGTGTTGCAGTGTAGAGAAGTCCATACTTACATTTTGTTGAGATGCCATCTTCTCTGGTGCTGTCTTTTTTTGTCCTTGGTTTGCAGCTTGGAGGAGGTCCCCTAGTACCAGGAATGCCTTCTCCTGTCCAGCCGGACTTCTTCTGATCAGCTGCAACGGTGATGGTTCTCTGACACCGACGGTATACAACGACTTCTTCCGCAGACGCTCGCATGTGTTCGAGGTTCGTGTAAGGCAATCAGAAAATCGTTAAAATCCAAAAATCTAAAGATTTTAGGTTCTCTGTTGTAGAAATTGCCTTGTGTTTGATTTTAGGTTCGTCTCCTGGCTGGCTCACCAATGTTAAAGGGAATATTAATTATTAATATTTTGGTTAATATCGATAATTAATATTCCTAAATAGGCATGAATCGTCTATTGATGACACCGCCTATTTATACTATAAATACTAACTAACTCTGTTGCACTTACACTTTTCCTGAACTAAGTGTGAATTACTACTTCTGTGGCGACTACTACAATAAATGACTATTCGCTGTACTTTGAATAATAAAAGGAATTTATTAAAACAATTACACGTCTACAGTCTATTATTGCTATAATTATATATATTTATTTCAATGGACATATAAATATATATACCGATAGTCACACACGGTAATACTCCAACAACACTACAATACAAACCTAACTACACTAAAAAGAATACACAATATCCTACACCAGGCATGCTCAACCTGCGGCCCTCCAGCTGTTGGAAAACTTCAATTCCCATAATTCCCGGACAGCCTACAGCTATCAGCCTACTGAAGGGCATGGTGGGAGTTGTAGTTTTACAACAGCTGGAGGGCCGTAGGTTGAGCATCTCTGTCCTACACAATTACAATTCCAAATCTATCTAAAAATACATTTACACACACGTGTAAATAGCAGCAGCCCACCCAACCTGGCTACACACTCTGTCCCTACAGGGTAAATAAGGGGCTAAAAACACATTTCTGCAGGGGATAGGTAAAAGGAGTAGCAGGGGATCAGGGGTTCTAGGAGTACCAGGGATATTGGTGGCAGTGGGTAAAGGGCTAGTTATAAGGGGCTAATAAATGTATTGGTGGCAGTAGGTATGGCTTATAAGGGGTTAATACAGGGGTATATGGGGCAGGGATTATCAGGGGTTAATTCGGGGGTTTATAGGGATTAGTGGTAGTGGGAAGCAGGGATAATCAAGGGTTAATTCATTGGTGATATAGCTAGAGTACTTAGCCAAGCTCGTTTCTAGGGGGTGCTCATCTCTAGGGGATGATCTTCTGCTCGTTCTCCTGGGGGATGACTCTCTTGTCCGGACTGCACGGCTCAACTGGCCTTGAGCGCAGCGCTGCCAGGTTATTTAAACCCGGCCGTGCTCGCTCCCGACTTCCCTCGCTGCAGGCTTCCAGGAGGGGGAGGATTTAAACCTCCCGCCTGTGAAGCGCCCACATACCTCTGGCACTGTAATTACAGCGCCAGAGGTATGTGACCCACAGGGGCAGAGGATCTCTATTGATCCCATGTCCTTTGAAATGACCTGAAACTGGGCATGATTGTCCTTGTCACCTAGGTGTCACTTCCCTCCTGCAGACGCACTGGAATGCGACTGCAGGAGGATTAGGCTGGTGATGGGGGGGGGGCACCCATGATGATTTGGCCACATTTAGGTTTATATAAGTATATATACATATATATATATATATATATATATATACAGATAATTGGGGCACATCTATATACATGTATACAGTTGCAAGAAAAAGTATGTAAACCCTTTGGAATGATATGGATTTCTGCACAAATTGGTGTTGGTTACAGCTGCCCCGCCCTATAAAAAAACACACCAGTTTTGGGTTTACTTTTCGCAAGAAGCATTGCCTGATGTGAATGATGCCTCGCACAAAAGAGCTCTCAGAAGACCTACGATTAAGAATTGTTGACTTGCATATAGCTGGAAAGGGTTATAAAAGTATCTCCAAAAGCCTTGATGTTCATCAGTCCACGGTAAGACAAATTGTCTATAAATGGAAAAAGTTCAGCACTGCTGCTACTCTCCCTAGGAGTGGCCGTCCTGTAAGAGCACAGAGCAGACTGCTCAATGAGGTGAAGAAGAATCCTAGAGTGTCAGCTAAAGACTTACAAAAGTCTCTGGCATATGCTAACATCCCTGTTAGCAAATCTACGATATGTCAAACACTAAACAAGAATGGATTTCATGGGAGGATACCACAGAGGAAGCCACTGCTGTCCAAAAAAAACATTGCTGCACGTTTACAGTTTGCACAAGAGCACCTGGATGTTCCACAGCAGTACTGGCAAAATATTCTGTGGACAGATGAAACCAAAGTTAAGTTCTTTGGAAGAAACAAACCTCATCCCAACTGTGAATTTTGGTGGTGGGGGCATCATGGTTTGGGGCTGCTTTGCTGCGTCAGGGCCTGGACGGATTGCTATCATCGAAGGAAAAATCAATTCCCAAGTTTATCAAGACATTTTGCAGAAGAACTTAGGGCCATCTGTCCACCAGCTGAAGCTCAACAGAAGATGAGTGTTGCAACAGGACAACGACCCAAAGCATAGAAGTAAATCAACAACAGAATGGCTTAAACAGAAGAAAATACGCCATCTGGAGTGGCCCAGTCAGAGTCCTGACCTCAACCCAATTGAGATGCTGTGGCATGACCTCAAGAAAGCGATTCACACCAGACATCCCAAGAATATTGCTGAACTGAAACAGTTCTGTAAAGAGGAATGGTCAAGAATTACTCCTGACCGTTGTGCATGTCTGATCTGCAACTACAGGAAACGTTTGGTTGAAGTTATTGCTGCCAAAGGAGGTTAAACCAGTTATTAAATCCAAGCGTTCACATACTTTTTCCACCTGCACTGTGAATGTTTACATAGTGTGTTCAATAAAAACATGGTAACATTTAATTCTTTGTGTGTTATTAGTTTAAGCAGACTGTGATTGTCTATTGTTGTGACTTAGATGAAGTTTAGGGCGCATTCACACAAACGTATTTTTGGCTCTGCATCCGTTCCGCAATTTTGCGGAATGTTTGCGGACCCATTCAATGGGGCCACAATCGCGGACAAGAATAGGCATTTCTATCATAGGGCCGGCTACATTCACGCGGCCGGTATCTGTGTTTTGCAAAACGCATACGGTCGTGTATGTAGCCTTAGATCACATTTCTGAACAATTTTTGCAGAAATTCATATTATTCCAAAGGGTTTACATACTTTTTCTTGCAACTGTATATACATATGCACAGAAAATTACACATAACCTGGGGAACCTGGAATTTCCCTCTACAGGGGGCATATTATATGTGTGTGTATATATAAATATATATATATACATATATATATATATATATATATATATATATATACAGTACAGACCAAAAGTTTGGACACACCTTCTCATTCAAAGAGTTTTCTTTATTTTCATGACTATGAAAATTGTAGATTCACACTGAAGGCATCAAAACTATGAATTAACACATGTGGAATTATATACATAACAAAAAAGTGTGAAACAACTGAAAATATGTCATATTCTAGGTTCTTCAAAGTAGCCACCTTTTGCTTTGATTATTGCTTTGCACACTCTTGGCATTCTCTTGATGAGCTTCAAGAGGTAGTCACCTGAAATGGTCTTCCAACAGTCTTGAAGGAGTTCCCAGAGATGCTTAGCACTTGTTGGCCCTTTTGCCTTCACTCTGCGGTCCAGCTCACCCCAAACCATCTCGATTGGGTTCAGGTCCGGTGACTGTGGAGGCCAGGTCATCTGGCACAGCACCCCATCACTCTCCTTCATGGTCAAATAGCCCTTACACAGCCTGGAGGTGTGTTTGGGGTCATTGTCCTGTTGAAAAATAAATGATGGTCCAACTAAACGCAAACCGGATGGAATAGCATGCCGCTGCAAGATGCTGTGGTAGCCATGCTGGTTCAGTATGCCTTCAATTTTGAATAAATCCCCAACAGTGTCACCAGCAAAGCACCCCCACACCATCACACCTCCTCCTCCATGCTTCATGGTGGGAACCAGGCATGAAGAGTCCATCCGTTCACCTTTTCTGCGTCGCACAAAGACACGGTGGTTGGAACCAAAGTTCTCAAATTTGGACTCATCAGACCAAAGCACAGATTTCCACTGGTCTAATGTCCACTCCTTGTGTTCTTTAGCCCAAACAAGTCTCTTCTGCTTGTTGCCTGTCCTTAGCAGTGGTTTCCTAGCAGATATTCTACCATGAAGGCCTGATTCACACAGTCTCCTCTTAACAGTTGTTCTAGAGATGTGTCTGCTGCTAGAACTCTGTGTGGCATTGACCTGGTCTCTAATCTGAGCTGCTGTTAACCTGCGATTTCTGAGGCTGGTGACTCAGATGAACTTATCCTCCGCAGCAGAGGTGACTCTTGGTCTTCCTTTCCTGGGGCGGTCCGCACGTGAGCCAGTTTATTTGTAGAGCTTGATGGTTTTTGTGACTGCACTTGGGGACACTTTCAAAGTTTTCCCAATGTTTCGGACTGACTGACCTTCATTTCTTAAAGTAATGATGGCCACTCGTTTTTCTTTACTTAGCTTCTTTTTTCTTGCCATAATACAAATTCTAACAGTCTATTCAGTAGGACTATCAGCTGTGTATCCACCTGACTTCTCCACAACGCAACTTATGGTCCCAACCCCATTTATAAGGCAAGAAATCCCACTTATTAAACCTAACAGGGCACACCTGTGAAGTGAAAACCATTTCAAGTGACTACCTCTTGAAGCTCATCAAGAGAATGCCAAGAGTGTGCAAAGCAGTAATCAAAGCAAAAGGTGGCTACTTTGAAGAACCTACAATATGACATATTTTCGGTTGTTTCACACTTTTTTGTTATGTATATAATTCCACATGTGTTAATTCATAGTTTTGATGCCTTCGGTGTGAATCTACAATTTTCATGGTCATGAAAATAAAGAAAACTCTTTGAATGAGAAGGTGTGTCCAAACTTTTGGTCTGTACTGTACATATATATATATGTTAACTGGGGCATACATACATCTATATACAGGTCCTTCTCAAAAAATTAGCATATTGTGATAAAGTTCATTATTTTCTGTAATGTACTGATAAACATTAGACTTTCATATATTTTAGATTCATTACACACCAACTGAAGTAGTTCAAGCCTTTTATTGTTTTAATATTGATGATTTTGGCATACAGCTCATGAAAACCCCAAATTCCTATCTCAAAAAATTAGCATATCATGAAAAGGTTCTCTAAACGAGCTATTAACCTAATCGTCTGAATCAACTAATTAACTCTAAACACCTGCAAAAGATTCCTGAGGCTTTTAAAAACTCCCAGCCTGGTTCATTACTCAAAACCGCAATCATGGGTAAGACTGCCGACCTGACTGCTGTCCAGAAGGCCATCATTGACACCCTCAAGCAAGAGGGTAAGACACAGAAAGAAATTTCTGAACGAATAGGCTGTTCCCAGAGTGCTGTATCAAGGCACCTCAGTGGGAAGTCTGTGGGAAGGAAAAAGTGTGGCAGAAAACGCTGCACAACGAGAAGAGGTGACCGGACCCTGAGGAAGATTGTGGAGAAGGACCAATTCCAGACCTTGGGGGACCTGCGGAAGCAGTGGACAGAGCCACCGTGTACAGGCGTGTGCAGGAAATGGGCTACAGGTGCCGCATTCCCCAGGTCAAGCCACTTTTGAACCAGAAACAGCGGCAGAAGCGCCTGACCTGGGCTACAGAGAAGCAGCACTGGACTGTTGCTCAGTGGTCCAAAGTACTTTTTTCGGATGAAAGCAAATTTTCCATGTCATTCGGAAATCAAGGTGCCAGAGTCTGGAGGAAGACTGGGGAGAGGGAAATGCCAAAATGCCTGAAGTCCAGTGTCAAGTACCCACAGTCAGTGATGGTCTGGGGTGCCATGTCAGCTGCGGGTGTTGGTCCACTGTGTTTTATCAAGGGCAGGGTCAATGCAGCTAGCTATCAGGAGATTGTGGAGCACTTCATGCTTCCATCTGCTGAAAAGCTTTATGGAGATGAAGATTTCATTTTTCAGCACGACCTGGCACCTGCTCACAGTGCCAAAACCACTGGTAAATGGTTTACTGACCATGGTATTACTGGGCTCAATTAGCCTGCCAACTCTCCTGACCTGAACCCCATAGAGAATCTGTGGGATAGTGGGAAGAGAAAGTTGAGAGACGCAAGACCCAACACTCTGGATGAGCTTAAGGCCGCTATCGAAGCATCCTGGGCCTCCATAACACCTCAGCAGTGCCACAGGCTGATTGCCTCCATGCCACGCCGCATTGAAGCAGTCATTTCTGCAAAAGGATTTCCGACCAAGTATTGAGTGCATAACTGAACATAATTATTTGAAGGTTGACTTTTTTTGTATTGAAAACACTTTTCTTTTATTGGTCGGATGAAATATGCTAATTTTTTTAGATAGGAAATTTGGGTTTTCATGAGCTGTATGCCAAAATCATCAATATTAAAACAATAAAAGGCTTGAACTACTTCAGTTGTGTGTAATGAATCTAAAATATATGAAAGTCTAATGTTTATCAGTACATTACAGAAAATAATTAACTTTATCACAATATGCTAATTTTTTTAGAAGGACCTGTATACCCAGACATACCTGTGGCGTACATGGCCACAACCTGGGGGATACAGATCTATCCCCATATATATATACTGGGTCCATACTGGCCACACAGGGCCGATATATATATATATATGTATATATTATAAATATATACATATATATATTCAAATCTCAACCTTCCCTCTACACTCACACATAAGCTGTCTTATACTAATAATGTCGTTCTTTGTCCCCTCTAGCAACCAATCAGAGCTCATATTAATGACCTGTAGCAAAATAGAAGCTGAGCTGTGATTGGTTGCTATATGTAACCTGATGAATATCTAGGCCTGTGATGGCTAGCCTCTGGCACTCCAGCTGTGGTAAAACTACAACTCCCAAGATGCACACTTGCTTCGCTGTTCTCAGAACTCCACAGAAATGAATTAGCATGATAGGAGTCATAGTTTCACCACAGCTAGAGTGTCGAAGGTTAGCCATCACTGATCTAGGCTAACTGCCACAACAGACAATGGCTCCTGTAGTTTGGCGGTTAGTTTACTAAGGGTATTTTTTGGCAAAATATTGGAAAGCGCGGGGTGAAAATTTTCACTCAAAACATAGTCTGTGACATTCCCCGAGTCATAGGAGGCGGCTGTGCAAAATTTTGTGATTGTAGATGCGACGGTGCGGATTCCTTTAGCAGACATACACTCAGCTTTATATATTAGATATTAACGATTAGCCCAATCTTTATATAATTTACTGCATCACACTGTACTTTTCTTCTCCCCAAAAAGACACACCTAGATTGTAGTGGAGTAAATTGGAAAAATAATATTTTCATTAGATCTCAGATCAGACCCCCATTGTGAATAAGAGCCCAATAAGACCCCCAATGTTAATAAGACGCCAATTAGAGCACAGATCAGAGCTCCAATGTGAATAGGATCCCCCATTCAGGCCTTAGATCAGACCCCCAATGTGAATAACCCCCAAACAGACCTCAGATCAGACCCCCAATTTTAATAAGACCTCATCAGAGCTCCAATGTGAATAAGGCCCCCATTCAGACCTCAGATGAGACCCTCAATGTGAATGACCCCTGAGCAGACCTCAGATCAGAACCCCAATAGGAATAAGAATCCAATCAGACCTCAGATCAGACCCCAATGTGAATAAGACCCCCATTCAGACCTCAGATCAGACCCCTAATGTGAATGACCCCCAAGCAGACCTCAAATCAGAGCCCCAATGTGAATAAGACCCCCATTCAGACCTCAGATCAGACCCTCATTATGAATGACCCCCAAGCAGACCTCAGATTAGAGCCCCAATGGGAATAAGAGCACCCATTCAAACCTCCTATGTGATTGACCCCCATGCTCAGAGCAGACAAAAAAATATAAAAAACAACTTACCTCTCCTGCTCCGGCTTCGCCGCTCCTGTCATCCAACGCTCTTCCCGTACTTCCTGCCGCGCTGTGCTGTGACCCAATGTCGCACACCATGAGGTCACAGAGCGCTGATGTCCTCACACTGTGCGCAGGTCACAGCACAGTATGAGGAGCCTGCAGGAGAAGACCAGGAAGCGGTGAGTACAGAGCACCGGGAGCGCTGCATTTACTGCTTCCCGGTCCTCCTGTACTAATCAGCGCTTCTATAATCACTCATTAGTATTTGCCCCATAAGACGCACTGACATTTTCCCCTCGCTTTAGTAGGGGAGAAAAAGTGCATCTTATAGGGTGAAAATTATGATATATACAAAAGTACACTCATAAATATTAAGTACATAGTGATCAAATAATACCTAAACACCATAGGAAATGTATTTTGTTTATTTTTGAATTGTGGAAGGAAACCCACGCCAACATGGGGAGAACATACAAACTCTATGCAGATGTTGTCCTTGGTCAGGTTCAAACCTAGGACCCTACTGCTGCAAGGCACCAGTGCTAACCACTGAGCCACCATGCTGTCCAGTGGCCAAATAAAACCTCCATATCGTCAGCAAATATTACCACCAAGTGACTGAATGATACCGCCATACTATGACCAAATATTACACCCATACAGTCTCAATTTTAATTGACAATTTATGACAATTATTTGTAATGTGCTTTTATCACCGAGATAGTTGTGTGGCGGGGCAACTCCCTGAGAAGTCAGTGGCTCCCATATAGGAGCTCAACTCCAACAAACACTAGCGTCAATTAAAGGGGTTATCCAATTTTATAAAACTGTCCCCCATATGCCGGGCACCTCACAGTGAGAATACTTACTCCGTTCCCTGCGCGGCTCCTTGGAGTGTGGGAGGAAACCCACACAAGCATAAGGAGAAGACACTTCATGCAGATGTTGTCCTCGGTCAAATGTGAACCTAAAACCCCAGCGCTGCAAGGCACCAGTGCTAACCACTGAGCCATGACCAAATATTAACACCATACAGTGACTGAATGATACCGCCATACAATGATCAACTATTACCACCATACAGTGACTAAATAATACGTCCATATCATGACCAAATGTTGCCCTCATATAGTGATAAAGTAATAACACCATGTAATGACCAAATATTACCACTGTACAGTGACTTAATAATACATCTATATCATTACTAAATATTACCCTGACTGAATCATACCTCCATGTCATGACCAAATATTACCACCATACACTTCCTAAGTGAAACCAATATTGTCACCATACAGTGACTGAATTATACCACCATACAATGACTGAATAATACCTCCATATCATGACCAAATATTTCCCTCTTTGTCGGGTATATAAAGCAAATGCTTTATATAAATATTTAAAAAAAAATTATCGGGTCAAAAGAAAAATTATGCAAACTATATTGACCCAGTTAGATGGACATAAACATCTTAAAGAGTTCAATCAAGAACCTGATTATTTTGTGCAATCAGTAAAACAGGGTACAAGCGTCTATGCAAAAATATAAATGGTTTATTATGCAATAGGTTAAAATACAAACAAAAATGAATCAACATAAATTTCAATAATATACAATGATATGCAGTACCCAGAATTCACCACTATATGATACCAACAAAACACTACTCAACCAACACAAGAATATTATGCAATACAGCTTTAAATCTGTGAGACATATACAATCAATGGATTATGCGGAAAACTCAATCAAGAAGATGACAGGTACAAGCCCTTGCTCTGCCCAAAAATGATGACCAATCTTTCAGATAATGGTAGTATTGCAACAAAACTTATAAATTATTGGCTTGATATAAAACTAGGGAATTCAAAGATTCCCAACAAAGAGTTTCTCCAATATTATCCCCTTCTTTCAGTTATATGCATCGTAACTGAAATCAGAGAAAATACGGATGTAGCAACTAACGTTACACGTCCGCAAATGAGCGGGTATCTGGCTAAGTATCAAGCCAATTAATTTAGATCAATACTACATAAAACAAAATATACATTACCCAAGGGTCAAGTGATGTGCAGAGTCTTGGGGCAGCCAGCTCTCAAGAGTTTTTCCCGATAATCCAAATGATTTTCCAGAGATCTATAATCCAAATGTTTGTTTCTCTTTTTTTTTTTTCTCTTTCTTTCCTCCCTTTTTTTTCTGGTAACTGGTTTCTTAACCCAAAACTTATCAGATGAACACGCCCTCCGAGTTTGGAACTTACCAATCATTGTTGGAGGGGTGTGTGCATTGATAAGGAGCATGGCGTCATAATACTACCCAGAATGCAATTTTGCTACTGATGTAGTATTAACCGCTTATATCTAGATGGCACTGTTGTATAAGCAATAAGCATCATACCATTAAGGGTTAACTCATACATGCCTAATATTTTCACTACTTCACACCTCTGACATCTGGGGCCTTGTCTCAGGGCTGAGGGACAAACTTTGATACATGAATATATACTTTGAGGAACATCTAGACTATTCTCACACTGTGGAATTCATGTTCAGATAGGAAAAACAATAAAGCCTCAGAATCTGCAGGTGCGGCGTATCTTCTAACTTTCTAAATGTATAATATATTGTTACAATAACACTAGTTTTTGAACGGCACAGTAATCTTCTCATGGACTTACTTTGGCCTACATGAAACTTCATACAAAACAGTGAATATAAACCAACATTGCTCTTAAAGGCAATGAATACCCATTATAACTAAAATAAGTAAGTATAACTGTTTAAACTTATGAAAAAGCACAACATCTTATAGTGATAAAATATTACCACTGTACAGTGACTTAATAATACCTCCATATCATGATCAAATAATACCCTCACATAGTGATTAAATAATACCATCATACTGTGACTGAATAATACCTTTACATCATAACCAAATGTAACAACCAAACCATTACTGAAAGTTCCTGCCATTCCCTGGTCAGATATCTCTATCATACTGTTGCTAAAGTGCCGTTTCACTGCATTGCTGACGACAATGAAGAATGATATCCGAAACCTTATGGTCAATGTTTTATCAGATTGTAATCATTCACTTCCTTTTTTCTCCGCTTGCACCAGACCGCCATGAGGCGTATCAGACATTTTTGTACATTTAGTTAATAAGAATTATAGTTAATAATACGCTGCTGCAGACGATCAGGACAGGAGGAATGTGTGATGCTGATGTGTGAGCTCCCGTTCAGTCAGGCAGGAGTTTTCTGTCCGTATTGCAAAATAGGAAAAGCTGTAAAAAATTCAAATATATGGAGTATATTAGAAATGTGCTGAGCGGTTTATTCTTTACACGCCCATAAAAGTGTGGAGGAGCTCCCTTCGTTCACATCACCGTTCAGCCTTTCCGTTCTCCTGCCCCGTTCTCCTGCAGGCACAACTTTTGTCTGCGCTCCAAAATCTTCCTCTGAGCGGAAACCTAACGGACCCCATTTATAGTCTATGGGGTCCTTAGGCTCCGTTCGGCTCAGTTATGTGCCGAATCCGTCCTTTCTGTTTTCCTGCCCCTCAACTGGGCAGGAGAACGGAAAGGCTGAATGGTGATGTGAACGAAGCCTAAATAATGCTGGACCCTCCTGAATTCTGTTGGTGCGTTTCTTTTGACCTAGACTCAAGCTGGGTTTACACATTCAGGTTTTTCAATGCCGTTTTGCAGCCAAAGCCAGGATTGGATCATATATAGAGGACACGTTTAAAGTTCTCCTCTTTTCGAGTCCATACCGGGCTTTCGCTTCACCACGTGGCCATGCGAAAACTGGACCCATTCTTTTCAGTGGAAGGCTGCAGTTTATGCCCGTGATCGCCCCAAGAAAGGCAAGGCACTGCAATAAACTGGCCACATGCCCAGCAGCACTGGTTTCCATTAAAATAATAGGAGGCAGTTTCAGCGCGGTCATCCAGAACACGAAAATGCTGAACAATGTTATATAATGTCCGCCCACTGTCTTATGACAAAAGATGTTGCTACAGCAGGGGGGGAAGGGGCAGGGTTAAAGGCTCCGGCACTGCTAGTAAAAGTTTGGGTTCTGATCCCAGCTGATCAAAGTGGACTCCTTTCTGCGATTGAGTCACCGGATTTCCCAGTGACCTGACTGGAGTTCGGGGGAGCATTCCACAATCAGCCTTGAGGACCTACTGTATGATGGACCCCAGGGCTATCTGCTCAGTAAGCCTGCTGTTGTACTGAAACAGAGCATAATGTAGCATACATGACAAGTGTGAAATGAAGTTATAAAATAGCAATCCCATAATGGGATTTAAAAAAAAAATGTTGTAACTAATGTAATAAAAAATTACGCGTTATTTAGCGTAAAATACCATCTATTGTGCACACATTAAAAAATACACATATTAGGTATTCACACGACTGTAATAATCTGAGGAATTAAATTATTAGATCATTTTGTGTGAAACATAAAAATTGTGTGAAAAAAAGCTTTTTTTCTATATTTTAGCGGCAAAAAAACGGATTATGTAAATTAGATTGTAGTTTCTAAGTACCCTAATCAACAACACTAAATAACGTTTTTCCTACATAAAGGAAGTCCTCAGACATCCACATCAATGAAAAATACAAAAAGTTATGGCTTCTGAAATGCAGAGAGGAAAAAACAACAGTTTTGCCTAGTCATTAAGGAGTTAAATCCTATGTATGAATCCACCCTAAGGCCTATTGCACATGACCGTATGGCTTTTTCAGTATTTTGCGGTCTGCAAAAAGCGGATCTGCAAAAAATACAGATGACAACCGTGTGCATTCAGTTTTTTGCGGAACAGCTGGCCCCTGATAGAACAGTACTATCCTTGTCTGTTATGCGGACAATAATAGGACATGTTCTATCTTTGAATGGAATGCAAAAATGGAAATATGGAAACGGAAGGCATACGGAGTACCTTTATTTTTTTTTGCGGACCCATTTAAATGAATGGTTCCATATACGGTCCGTATACGAAACGCAAAAAAACTGAACGGAAACGGAAAAAAAAACATTCGTATGAAAGAGTAATGTTGCGCAACATAGATGGATCTTTGTGCAATTGTCGTGTTGCAGTGCGACACTATAGACTGTCATAAAAAATGTTGTACGACATTACTGCGACTTAGGCTACATGCGGATCCGCAAAAAAAAACGGATGACATCCATATGCCATCCATTTTTTTTTTCAGATCCATTGTAACAAAATGGACAAGAATAGGACATGTTCTATTTTTTTTTGCGGGGCTATGGAACGGACATACTGATGCGGACAGCACACGGTGTGCTGTCTGCAATTTTTGCGGTCCCATTGAAATGAATGGATCCGCATCCTATCCACACAAAAAATGGAACGGACACGGAAACAAACAACGTTCATGTGCATGTAGCATAATTCAGTAGATACAGGTCATGCAGAGACACACAGCATTATAAATCAGTATAATGCTGTGCGCTCCTGAGAAACGAACAGTGTCCATAACGGGGAATCTTGCTGACATACGTGATTTCCACACTGGGCATGTTGGACATGACCCCTAAAGCATATCCTTTGCAATGGGTTATTAATGATGCTGTTGCAGTGGCAATACCACCTAAAGCCTCATGGACACCACTGTGTCCATTTTGCAGTCCGCAAACTGCCGATCTGCAAAATACAGGTGCAGTCCATGTGCTGTCCACATTTTGCGGACATATTCTATCTTTATGCGCAACGGACATACAGATCTGGAAAGCACACAGATGATCCATGTGCTTTCTGTATGTCTGTTCTGTAAAAAGTTAGAACATGCCTTATTCTTGGAGGCAAAATGTGGACCACAGACCCATTAAAGTTAATAGGTCTGCAAAAAATGCAGATGTAACATGAATGGTATCCGTATTTTACTGAGCCACAATTTGCAGACCACAAAATACATATGATTGTGTGAATGAGGCCTAAGTTAAACTTATATGACTGTTGCTGAGAACACGCCAGCGCTGCAAATGTTTGCATGTTATCAATCATATCTCCCGACACTTAAGTGCGCCATGTAAGTGCTCACCACCGATCTGGAAATGGCGAGTCCTGCTTTAGGTCTCACGCAAAGGGGTTTTCCCTCTGAATGCAATATGTATTGTGAACGGATAGGACCTGGACCAAATCCTGACCAATTCATTTCAATCGGTCTATGTACATGAGCACACGTTTTTCACCAATCATCTTTGCGTTCTGAAAAAATTGCAGCATGTTCTACAGTATATTGTGTGTTTTTCACGCAGCTCTGGCCCCATAGAAATCAATGGGGCTTGCGTGAAAAACTAAAGGCATCCGAATGCAATGTGTTTTTCACTGATAGTTGCTAGGAGATGTTGAGTATTATTTTTCAGTTGTGTGAAAAACGCATCAAAAACTGATTGCATCCACACGGAAAAATGCAAAAAAACTGAATGCTTTCACAGACAAAACTGATTAAGGCCTCATGCACACGACCGTTGTGTGCATCCGTGGCCGTTGTGCCGTTTTCAGTTTTTTTTCACGGACCCATTGACTTTCAATGGGTCCGTGGAAAAATCGGAAAATGCACCGTTTGGCAGCCGCATCCGTGAGCCGTGTTTCCTGGCCGTGAAAAAAATATGACCTGTCCTATTTTTTTCACGGCCAACGGTTCACGGGCCCATTCAAGTCAATGGGTCCGTGAAAGAACACGGATGCACACAAGATTGGCATCCGTGTCCGTGATCCGTGGCCGTAGGTTGCTTTCATACAGACGGATCCGAAGATCCGTCTGCATAAAAGCTTTTTCTGATCTAAGTTTTCACTTCGTGAAAACTCATTTCCGACAGTATATTCTAACACAGAAGCGTTCCCATGGTGATGGGGACGCTTCTAGTTAGAATACACTGCAAACTTTGTACAAGACTGCCCCCTGCTGCCTGGCAGCACCCGATCTCTTACAGGGGGATATGATAGTACAATTAACCCCATCATATCCCCCTGTAAGAGATCAGGGCTGCCAGGCAGCAGGGGGCAGACCCCCCCCCCCCTCCCCAGTTTGAATATCATTGTGCGGCCCCCCCCCCCCCTGTTGTTAACTCGTTGGTGGCCAGTGTGCGCACCCCCCTCCCTCCCTCCCTCTATTGTTTTAATACATTGGGGCCAGTGTGCGCGCCCACCCAACCCCCCCTCCCTCTATTGTTTTAATACATTGGGGCCAGTGTGCGCACCCCCCCCAACCCCCCCCCCCCCTCCCTCCCTCTATTGTAATCATCATCGGTGGCAGCGGAGTAGAAGATTTTCATACTTACCTGGCTGCTGGCTGCTGCGATGTCTGCGTCCGGCCGGGAGCTCCTCCTACTGGTAAGTGACAGCAATGCGCCGCACAGACCTGTCACTTACCAGTAGGAGGAGCTCCCGGCCGGACACAGAGATCGCAGCAGCCAGCAGCCAGGTAAAGTATGAAAATCTTCTACTCCGCTGCCACCGATGATGATTACAATAGAGGGAGGGAGGGGGGGGGGGGGGGGTTGGGGGGGTGCGCACACTGGCCCCAATGTATTAAAACAATAGAGGGAGGGAGGGGGGGTTGGGGGGGCCCGCGCACACTGGCCCCAATGTATTAAAACAATAGAGGGAGGGAGGGGGGGTTGGGGGGGCGCGCGCACACTGGCCCCAATGTATTAAAACAATAGAGGGAGGGAGGGGGGTGCGCACACTGGCCACCAACGAGTTAACAACAGGGGAGGGGGGGCCCACTGGCCACCAATGAGTTAAAAACAGGGGGGGGGGGGGGGTCTGCCCCCTGCTGCCTGGCAGCACCTGCCAGGCAGCAGGGGACAGTCATGTACACAGTTTTTTTGTATATTCTAACCTGAAGCGTCTCCATCACCATGGGAACGCCTCTGTGTTAGAATATACTGTCGGAAATGAGTTTCACGATGTAGCTCATATCCGACAGTATATTCTAACATAGAGGCGTTCCCATGGTGATGGGGACGCTACAAGTTAAAATATACCATCGGATTGGAGAAAACTCCAATCCGATGGTATAACAGAACTCCAGACTTTACATTGAAAGTCAATGGGGACGGATCCGTTTGAAATGGCACCATATTGTGTCAACATCAAACGGATCCGTCCCCATTGACTTGCATTGTAATTCAGGACGGATCCGTTTGGCTCCGCACGGCCAGGCGGACACCAAAATGACTTTTTTTTCATGTCCGTGGATCCTCCAAAAATCAAGGAAGACCCACGGACGGAAAAACGGTCACGGATCACGGACCAACGGAACCCCGTTTTGCGGACCGTGAAAAAAAACGTCCGTGTGCATGAGGCCTAAACCATCAGTTTTTCCCCAGACAGACCCTAAGGCTGAGTTCACACGAGCGTGACAGATTTGGTCCGGATGCGTTCAGGGTGCGTTCAGTTAAACTCGCACCATTTTGCAAGCAAGTTCAGTCAGTTTTGGCTGCAATTGCGTTTAGTTGTTCAGTTTTTTCCGCGCGGATGCAATGCGTTTTGATGCGTTTTTCACGCGCGTGATAAAAAACTGAAGGTTTACAAACAACATCTCCTAGCAACCATCAGTGAAAAACGCATTGCATCCGCACTTGCTTGCAGATGCAATGCGTTATTAACGCAGCCCCATTCACTTCTATGGAGCCAGGGCTGCGTTAAAAACGCAGAATATAGAACATGCTGCGATTTTAAAGCATTGCAGAAGTGATGCGTGAAAAAAAATGCTCATGTGCACAGCCCCATTGAAATGAATGGGTCAGGATTCAGTGCAGGTGCAATGCGTTCACCTACTGCATTGCACCCGCGCAGAAATCTCGCCCGTGTGAACTCAGCCTAAGGCCTCTTTCACACTACAGTTTTTTGCGTTCCGTATACGGTCCGTTTTTTGCGTTCCGTATACGGTCCGTATACGGAACCATTCATTTCAATGGTTCCGCAAAAAAACGGAATGTGTTCCGTATGCATTCCGTTTCCGTATTTCCGTTTTTCCGTTCCGTTGAAAAGATAGAACATGTCCTATATTTGGCCGAGAATCACAGTCCGTGGCTCCATTCAAGTCAATGGGGCCGCAAAAAAAACGGAACACATACGGAAATGCATCCGTATGTCTTCCGTATCCGTTCCGTTTTTTGCGGAACCATCAATTGAAAATGTTATGCCCAGCCCAATTTTTATTATGAAATTACTGTATACTGTATTTGCCATACGGAAAAACGGAACGGAACAACGGAACGGAAACGGAACCACAACGGAAGCAAAAAACGGAACAACGGATCCGTGAAAAACGGAACGCAAAACACTGAATGCAACATACTGTAGTGTGAAAGAGGCCTAAGGCTGAGTTCACACGAGCGTGACAGATTTGGTCCGGATGCGTTCAGGGTGCGTTCAGTGAAACTCGCACCATTTTGCAAGCAAGTTCAGTCAGTTTTGGCTGCAATTGCGTTTAGTTGTTCAGTTTTTTCCGCGCGGGTGCAATGCGTTTTGATGCGTTTTTCACACGCGTGATAAAAAACTGAAGGTTTACAAACAACATCTCCTAGCAACCATCAGTGAAAAACGCATTGCATCCGCACTTGCTTGCAGATGCAATGCGTTATTAACGCAGCCCCATTCACTTCTATGGAGCCAGGGCTGCGTGAAAAACGCAGAATATAGAGCATGCTGCGATTTTAAAGCATTGCAGAACTGATGCATGAAAAAAAAACGCTCATGTGCACAGCCCCATTGAAATGAATGGGTCAGGATTCAGTGCAGGTGCAATGCGTTCACCTACTGCATTGCACCCGCGCGGAAATCTCGCCCGTGTGAACTCAGCCTAAGGCCCCTTTCACACGGGCGAGTTTTCCGTGCGGGTGCAATGCGTGCGGTGAACGCATTGCACCCGCACTGAATCCTGACCCATTCATTTCTATGGGGCTGTGCACACGAGCGGTGATTTTCACGCATCACTTATGCGTTGCGTGAAAATCGCAGCATGCTCCTCTTTGTGCGTTTTTCACGTAACGCAGGCCCTATAGAAATGAATGGGGTTGCGTGAAAATCGCATGCATCCGCAAGCAAGTGCGGATGCGGTGCGATTTTCACGCATGGGTTCTAGGTGACAGTCTATTCACTGTATTATTTTCCCTTATAACATGGTTATAAGGGAAAATAATAGCATTCTGACTACAGAATGCTTAGTATAATAGTGCTGGAAGGGTTAAAAATAATAAAAAAGTTAACTCACCTTCTCCTCCTGTTCGCGTAGAGGCCGGTCTGTTCTTTAGCTGTGGCTGAAGGACCTTTGATGACGTCAGATCACATGCTCCATCACCATGGTGATGGACCATGTGATTGGAGCATGTGATCTGACGTCACCTCAGGTCATTCAGTCCACAGCTAAAGAACAGACCGGGATCTACGCTAACAAGAGGAGAAGGTGAGTTAACTTTTTTTATTATTTTTAACCCTTCCAGCACTATTATACTAAGCATTCTGTATTCAGAATGCTATTATTTTCCCTTATAACCATGTTATAAGGGAAAATAATACAATCTTCAGAACATCAATCCCAAGCCCGAACTTCTGTGAAGAAGTTCGGGTCTGGGTACCAAACATGCGTGATTTTTCTCACGCGAGTGCAAAACGCATGACAATGTTTTGCACTCGCGCGGAAAAATCGCGCATTTTCCCGCAACGCACCCGCCTCTTATCCGGGCAAAAAACATGACGCCCGTGTGAAAGAGGCCTAAGGCTGAGTTCACACGAGCGTGACAGATTAGGTCCGGATGCGTTCAGGGTGCGTTCAGTTAAACTCGCACCATTTTGCAAGCAAGTTCAGTCAGTTTTGGCTGCAATTGCGTTTAGTTGTTCAGTTTTTTCCGCGCGGGTGCAATGCGTTTTGATGCGTTTTTCACGCACGTGATAAAAAACTGAAGGTTTACAAACAACATCTCCTAGCAACCATCAGTGAAAAACGCATTGCATCCGCACTTGCTTGCAGATGCAATGCGTTATTAACGCAGCCCCATTCACTTCTATGGAGCCAGGGCTGCGTGAAAAACGCAGAATATAGAGCATGCTGCGATTTTAAAGCATTGCAGAAGTGATGCATGAAAAAAAACGCTCATGTACACAGCCCCATTGAAATGAATGGGTCAGGATTCAGTGCAGGTGCAATGCGTTCACCTACTGCATTGCACCCGCGCGGAAATCTCGCCCGTGTGAACGCAGCCTTAGGCCCCTTTCACACGGGCGAGTTTTCCGTGCGGGTGCGATGCGTGCGGTGAACGCATTGCACCCGCACTGAATCCTGACCCATTCATTTCTATGGGGCTGTGCACACGAGCGGTGATTTTCACGCATCACTTATGCGTTGCGTGAAAATCGCAGCATGCTCCTCTTTGTGCGTTTTTCACGTAATGCAGGCCCTATAGAAATGAATGGGGTTGCGTGAAAATCGCATGCATCCGCAAGCAAGTGCGGATGCGGTGCGATTTTCACGCATGGGTTCTAGGTGACAGTCTATTCACTGTATTATTTTCCCTTATAACATGGTTATAAGGGAAAATAATAGCATTCTGAATACAGAATGCTTAGTATAATAGTGCTGGAAGGGTTAAAAATAATAAAAAAGTTAACTCACCTTCTCCTCCTGTTCGCGTAGAGGCCGGTCTGTTCTTTAGCTGTGGCTGAAGGACCTTTGATGACGTCAGATCACATGCTCCATCACCATGGTGATGGACCATGTGATTGGAGCATGTGATCTGACGTCACCTCAGGTCATTCAGTCCACAGCTAAAGAACAGACCGGGATCTACGCTAACAAGAGGAGAAGGTGAAGTTAACTTTTTTTATTATTTTTAACCCTTCCAGCACTATTATACTAAGCATTCTGTATTCAGAATGCTATTATTTTCCCTTATAACCATGTTATAAGGGAAAATAATACAATCTTCAGAACATCAATCCCAAGCCCGAACTTCTGTGAAGAAGTTCGGGTCTGGGTACCAAACATGCGTGATTTTTCTCACGCGAGTGCAAAACGCATGACAATGTTTTGCACTCGCGCGGAAAAATCGCGCATTTTCCCGCAACGCACCCGCCTCTTATCCGGGCAAAAAACATGACGCCCGTGTGAACTCAGGCCTTAGGCCTCTTTCACACGGGCGTCATGTTTTTTGCCCGGATAAGAGGCGGGTGCGTTGCGGGAAAATGCGCGATTTTTCCGCGCGAGTGCAAAACATTGTCATGCGTTTTGCACTCGCGTGAGAAAAATCACGCATGTTTGGTACCCAGACCCGAACTTCTTCACAGAAGTTCGGGCTTGGGATTGATGTTCTGAAGATTGTATTATTTTCCCTTATAACATGGTTATAAGGGAAAATAATAGCATTCTGAATACAGAATGCTTAGTATAATAGTGCTGGAAGGGTTAAAAATAATAAAAAAAGTTAACTCACCTTCTCCTCTTGTTAGCGTAGATCCCGGTCTGTTCTTTAGCTGTGGACTGAATGACCTGAGGTGATGTCAGATCACATGCTCCAATCACATGGTCCATCACCATGGTGATGGAGCATGTGATCTGACGTCATCAAAGGTCCTTCAGCCACAGCTAAAGAACAGACCGGCCTCTACGCGAACAGGAGGAGAAGGTGAGTTAACTTTTTTATTATTTTTAACCCTTCCAGCACTATTATACTAAGCATTCTGTATTCAGAATGCTATTATTTTCCCTTATAACCATGTTATAAGGGAAAATAATACAGTGAATAGACTGTCACCTAGAACCCATGCGTGAAAATCGCACCGCATCCGCACTTGCTTGCGGATGCATGCGATTTTCACGCAACCCCATTCATTTCTATAGGGCCTGCATTACGTGAAAAACGCACAAAGAGGAGCATGCTGCGATTTTCACGCAACGCATAAGTGATGCGTGAAAATCACCGCTCGTGTGCACAGCCCCATAGAAATGAATGGGTCAGGATTCAGTGCGGGTGCAATGCGTTCACCGCACGCATCGCACCCGCACGGAAAACTCGCCCGTGTGAAAGGGGCCTTAGGCTGAGTTCACACGAGCGTGACAGATTTGGTCCGGATGCGTTCAGGGTGCGTTCAGTTAAACTCGCACCATTTTGCAAGCAAGTTCAGTCAGTTTTGGCTGCAATTGCGTTTAGTTGTTCAGTTTTTTCCGCGCGGGTGCAATGCGTTTTGATGCGTTTTTCACGCGCGTGATAAAAAACTGAATGTTTACAAACAACATCTCCTAGCAACCATCAGTGAAAAACGCATTGCATCCGCACTTGCTTGCAGATGCAATGCGTTATTAACGCAGCCCCATTCACTTCTATGGAGCCAGGGCTGCGTGAAAAACGCAGAATATAGAACATGCTGCGATTTTAAAGCATTGCAGAAGTGATGCATGAAAAAAAATGCTCATGTGCACAGCCCCATTGAAATGAATGGGTCAGGATTCAGTGCAGGTGCAATGCGTTCACCTACTGCATTGCACCCGCGCGGAAATCTCGCCCGTGTGAACTCAGCCTTAGGCCTATTTCACACAAGCGATACGGAATGAGAAAATAAAAATGACATAAAAATAAACACCCATATATAACCAAAAAAAGGTGCAAAAATAATTTACATAACCGAAATGGAAAAACAAGTTTTGGCTTTCAAAAACACACAGAAAATGCGCCTAGTCAGCAAGGGGGTGATGGCCAGTCTTTAAGTAGTTAAGCTGCCGTGGTAACCAGATTTGATGTGCACTACTGTAGGTGAAATGAGGTATGATGGGATGTGTGACAAGAACACTACATGCAGACTGTTATGATGTATCGCCACTCTGGTAGAGTCATATTGCCTCAGGTAGGATACAATAGACATTGCAGGTGAGCCGCACTAGGAACAGGGAGAAAGACGCTGTATATATTGTAAGAAGGAATCATTGTGGATGATAGGTATGTGTCACCAAGGTTACTGGTCTCGGTGGAGAAAAAGCCAGTTTTCATGTGTCTGCAGCGTTGCTGTTTGACACTTTGCTATTTAGTATGGGTGTAAATAGCTGATCTGGGGCTCTTACTGGGAGTAGTCAAAGTGCTGGGTGGGTGACTACTACTAAGAATGTTACGATGGTTCTTTTGGGAGGGGGGCAGTCAAACTCCATAAATCTCCATCTCAGACCTGGCGACTTGTACCATCTAAACCCACCCGGGATGTACCCCCTACGGACCTGACTCCAATAGTCTGCTGGCGGTGTCAGGAGCCTGGCCATATGAGCTGACCACATCAGGTGGAACCCATGGATACTAACTATGGCTACTGTCAGTTGTTATATGCCAGGAAGCTGTGTGCAGCAGGTATCCCAGAAACTCTAAATCACTTGTGCCGGGGGGAAGTGGAAGACACTCCAGCGGAGGCTCTGCTGGACTCAGGGAGTCTGGTATCCTTAGTAAGGGCTCCCACGGTACGATCCGCGGAGTATACTGGCTGGAAAGTCAGGGTCATGTGCATCCATGGAGACTTAAAAGACTATCCCGCCGCCCTGGTGTCTCTAACCACAGGGGCCGGCAGGTGGACTCACGAAGTGGCAGTTGCCACAAACTTACACTACGAACTTATAATAGGGGGAGACTTCCCGGCACTGTGGTCTCCTACGAGAGTGACTGATACCCATGAGACAGGGGTAACCCCAGCAGAGTGGCCTTGCTCCAGGGGGAGGCCAGAAGGGCCAGCGGTAGGGGTGACCGCCACTTCGGTGGAAGAGAGGGGGACAACCCCACTGAATGTAATGGTGGGAGATGTAGAGGACTTGCCGCTGGGGCTTGAGCTGGCAGACTGCACAACACCGAGACCCAACCCTATCCCGAGCTTGGGGAAATGTATTAATAGTAGATGGTGAACCACAACAACCGGGGGCAGAGTCGGTGTTTCTCCGTTTTGTGGTTCATCAGAATATGTATCAGGTAAACCAACTGCGGGGTTAACACATGAACAGTTGGTGGTGCCCCAGGCTTATCGCAAACTCGTGTTAGAGTTAGCCCACCAACATGTTCTCGGGGGGCATCTGGGAATACAGAAAACACTGGACTGGATACTGAAATGGTTTTACTGTCCCAGTGTGTTTAGAGAGGTGGACGAATTCTGCAAGTCTTGCCCGACCTGCCAGGCAACTAAGCTCTGGCAATCTCTGTACCGGGATCTGAGCCTTGTGTCAGGCTGGAGGCCTGAATCAGGGAGGACTGCTCTGTTCTATGCCGGTCAGGTGTGGATTACCACCCAGGACAAAAGCTTTTTGAGCTATCTGGGTGTGAACTAACACCAATACTGCAAATGAACTGTCGTACTGTGTACTTGCAACAAGTGTGAATAAACACTTAAGTTTTGAGTGATAAACTGGTATTTGCCTCTATACTGCATCCACTTGTACTGACTATCAGAGAGAGTCCCCACAATATGTATTGCACTGTATTCTGTTGTAGTGCCTTGCTGGCTGTCATCTGGCTAGGCTGACTCATAGGTTAGCATGAAGGCAGTGCTGCTGGGGTCCCCACGCTAATTGCATGCTTTCTGGTGATGTTCGATGAGACGCAGGAGAACTGTAGAGGCACAGCACAAGAAGCCCGAGAGAAATGGCCAATTCCTGCATGTAGCTAGTAGTAGAGGACCCCATATCTACTAAGCGGCCTTGGCCTGTGGAGGAGTTTCGCCCCATATTAAAGGCCAACTAGCCACTGGAACAAAAGGGAACGACAAGTGTGCATAGTGCTGTGTGACATATTACATGTGTCTCGAGGAATACAGAGGCCTGTTTGAGACTGTACAGATTGTGTGGTAATGGGCCACATTAGCTGCTGCCCTCCGAGGAGACTAGAGCCAGTGTGCCAACCCTCAAGAAGTTTGGTGCAAAGGGAGATAGTAAGCTGTTGCCACTTTATCAAGGGATTTGCGACTATTTTAGTTTTCAAAAAGTTGCAAGTCTCTTTTTGACTAACCGTGCAACAATACTTAGTCACACAGCTGATTGTATGCCTTGTTTGACAGTTGTGCAGGATGACGGCATGTCGGGGCAGGGACTCTGGCCCCAGCAAATTTACTAACATTAGCTCTCACTGAAAGACTGATATAGCCATATGATATTTGCCCCATATGAGACTAACCATTAACCCTGTAATGCCTTCATGTACAGAATTAAGCCTCATTCACACGTCAATTATTTGGTCAGTGATTTCCATCAGTGATTGTGAGCCAAAACCAGGATTGGAGCTTCTACAGACATAAGGTATAAGGGAGAGATCAGATCCTGTTCTGTGTTTAGAGCCGCACCTGGTTTTGGCTCAAAATCACTGATGGAAATCACTGTCCAAAACACTGACTGTGAAGAGGGGAATGGCAAGGTCCACTGGACTTCTTTTATGCCTTTTTTGTGGCATAAAGGAGGACTAAAATCTATGGGAGCTCGGGATGCCATGAATTTCAGTTTAGGCGCACAGTCTGCCAGAGCATGCGCCCAATTTATGGTTAGTCCTACACCTCATTATAAATTAAGTTCATCATCTGGCAGCGCAGGGGATATCAAGACCAGATAGAATAGCACTCACCTGTCTGAATAAATCAGTTTCAACAGAAAAGGGGATGTCCTTCACACCTTTGGGGAGATAGCAGCCTTGTTGGGCACATGTTATTGCTTCACTTCTATAATGATCTGGGTTCTGTAGAAGGCCACAGCCTCTGAGAATACTGTGAGAGTGCAGGCAGCTGGTGCTACGGGTGCGCAGTCTGTTCAGCTGGATTCCACTGTCGTCTATGTGGTCAACACTATCTACACATTGACTGAAGCCATAGGAGGAGGTAGAGGTGAGAGTCTGGCCTACAAGAAGGTCTTAGGGAGTCTCTACAATATAAAGCCACCATACGACATATCACGGACAGCTTACGTAGCCATTAACTTTAATTTGTGTATTCACACATACATGGTTTTCTATGAATATATGCCCTATTTTTGTCTATAATTACAAATCCCTCACGCACATTATAGTCTATGGGTCCGTGAATACCATGGACACATCTGAGTTTGGACCGAGCTTTTCAAAGACCATTGGAAGGGAATTCTGTGGACATTTATTTTCAGCCTAGCAGTGTCCATGGAATACATATGACACATGGAGGGCAAAAAGCACACATACAGACCAAACATGGATCCTTTATGGATATATTCACGGATGAACCACTGACCATCTTGTAGCAGGTGTCATCACAGACATGGACGTGTGGAAGATGCCTTAGCCTGTTGTCCTCCAGTACAGTTCTCCTGTTGCTGTCCTGAACTGTGTCAGTGTTTTTCCCTAAACTGCGACAGTTTGTGTTATGCCTCATTCACACGTTAGTGTTCAGTCAGTGATTTCCAGCAGAAATTTGGAGCCAAAACCAGGTGCGGCTCTGAACACAGAACAGGTGCAGATCTTACCATTATACCTTATGTCAGGTGGAGGCTCCAATCCTGGTATTGGCTCACAATCACTGATGGAAATCACTGACCAGAACACTGATGTGTGAATGAGGCTTTACACTTAAAAAAATTCTTCCTGCAATATTTACAAAGTAAGGCGCACGACCGTATTTTCCGATCCTCATTTTTTTGAGAATTGGATGTAGACCCATTCATTTCAATGTCTGTTACGCAGTCTCTCAAAAAAAAATAGAACATGTCCTATTGTTGTCGGTTTTGTGGACAAGAATAGGCATTGTTACAACAGGTCCACAAAAAAACTGATGCAACACAGACGTCATCCATATTTGTTGATCCACGTTTTCAGGCCGTGTGGATGCACCCTAATAGAGGTGCAGCTTTTGTGCTGTGTTACTCCTAGTACATATGAAAGTATCCAAAGGCTGCAAACTTTTTCCGAAGAAAAGTTCTCCGAAAATATCCTTTAAAATCTGTATGTTCTACATGTGGATTTTGCAGCATGTTTTGTTGCTGGTTTCACCCTATGTATTGAAAATTGTAAAATTGGATGTGTTAGAAAATCTGCTACATAATTGAGCAGCATGCCTTAACTTCAGTATCTGGGGAATACAGTATTGCCTCTGCACATACTTTTTCCTCTAGTATGTGGGTGGAGCTTGGAATTTTTTTTCCCTTGACTTAAAGGGACACTGACAGGCCCAATAACCATAATTAGCTGTACATATCCATGCACAGGTCTTCTAATGTGCATTTAAAACATATAAGTATCCCCCCTGTCCACATTATGAATACTGCAAACTCGTGTTTTATAACCTGAAGTAATCCCTGTTCTTTCTGCCCAAAGGGGCGGGGTTTCAGCTTCTCTTGTGCCCAGAGAAGCTGAAACCCCGCCCCTTGGGCAGAAAGAACAGGGATTACTTCAGGTTATAAAACACGAGTTTGTAGTATTCATAATGTGGACAGGGGGGATACTTATATGTTTTAAATGCACATTAGAAGACCTGTGCATGGATATGTACAGCTAATTATGGTTATTGGGCCTGTCAGTGTCCCTTTAAGTTTTTTTTATTTTTTCAGTCTTGGGGTCCTTACATACATGAATTTTGTCTGACTTTTTATGACTGAAATAATGGCAGAAAACCAAACCTCAAACCCAAGCAATTTCTTTGCCACCTGCAGTCGTAAATAATGATGTGTCCCAGGACCACTGGCCCCGCCCACACCCAGACCTCACCATGCCCCCTTTTCGGAACCCTGGTGAGGGCAGTGTAAAAATGCCTGCTGCCACTTAAAAAAAAGTCACAATGGCATTTAAAAAGTTGCAATACCAGGTTTCGAGGCTTTTTGACGCCAGAAAACTGGAGTAGGAGAAAGATAAATTCCCCCCTTTTGTCTTTTTGATGAATTTTCAATGTGTTTATGTCACTTTTTTATTTCCTCTCATTATTACATAAAAACTTGTCACACCACAGTCTATGTATTCATTTTTTAGGCATTGACAGCACCATGTGTTCCTACAGGAAACTGAATCAGTTTAGATTTATTTTATTTCCCTCTAAGCAATTTTTAACACTCGTCTTTCAGAGTCACGTCGTTTGCCCTGTTTACTTTAACCCTTCCTGCACGAGAAGAGATGAAATCTCTGGCAAGCATGTTTTGGAAAATGAAAACCAAAGCCAAACAAAGAAGAATCTAAAATGCGAGTACTAAAGTTTCTGCTGATAAAATTGGACTAAAATACTGTAGCTACATTTTCTGGTTCACAATGAAAGCCTTTGTGTACTGCTCCTTGATAGAAAAGGTTTGTCTGCAGAGAAACCACTGTCTCCGGGCAGATTATCGAATATCAAATTTCTAATTGTGACATGACACTTATGAAATGCCTTATAATTCAATTTCATAGGCCGTACCATTCTATTTCATGGTGTGGTTTATTGTGTACTGTTTCTTTTCTTCTTTTCTTGATGGTTTCCTACCTTTTTGTGATATTATTATGCTGACCACAAATAGGCTGTATAAAAGATCAGTATCTAATTTGGACATGCTCTGGTAGCTATCTGGCACAAAAGGCTGAACCTCTTGAAGATAAAAAGATGGCCATACACAGAAGGATAAATTGGCAGCGAAATTATATACAGCAAACCGAATCACTCTTTATTGCCCATGGATATTGAATGAATCCCTTCATGATGGTGAAGTATTTTGATCTCATAGCAGAAGGTCTAAACCATGGATATCATATATGGTACCATAAGTGTATGGTGGGCTTAAGTGCAATTGCAATATTTTTCTAACAAAAGTAAACTATATTCAAAATCAAGAGTCCCAATAACACTTGTACTGGCACCACAGGCGCCTGTTTAAGCAATTTTTCTCTTTGCAAAGAGTCTACTCTTTGCAGAGACTTTCCCGGTACAGTGGAGCACAGCAATACTGCTTCTGTTTGACACAGCCAATAATAAAACTCAAAACTTGCAGCCAAAACTTGGCACCAGCCAGCAGCCGATTAGTCTGTTTGGGCGGGCTGCCAAACTAAACGACATATGGCCTTGCACCAGTGTAAGTTGTGGGGGGGGGGACACATCTGCTCCATCCTTTGGGGTGAGCAGCCTCCTGTAAATTTGCCTTTTGGTCACTGCCAGTGACATGATGATCAGAGTAAGAGGTGAACAGTAGTGAATGTTGGACTGTGGGCTCGAAGTTAATAAGACCCTGGGTAGCTGGTGCCAACATGGCACTGGGAAATTACAGATAGATATGCCATGATTGGTGGCGATTAGGTGGAAACTACAGTGATTAGTCCACAGAAGCATGACTAACACAGAATTAGGCATATACATTTAAGCAGTGCCCTGTGCCTTTGCTAAATCGGAGCTCTACTTCTCTGTCTACCACAGCTAAATTCGTCAGGGTCCTGAGACTGTTACTACCACTTTAGTCTGTACGGCCAGATACCACAGACCTCCTTATGGATGTTAAATTGAAGCTGCAAGGTAGACCACAGACTTAATTCAGCTGGTCTTATGGAGTCTTTGTAACCAGATATCCTTGCATCAGGGAAGATCCATCAATGAGACACCACCATTGCTATTTGGGCTGCACTCGTACTTGTTTGTAACTGTTACGGGCAGTGGTGGTGGAACTGCCGTGCCAACCACTGGGCGTAAGGTTGTTATCCTGGCGGCTCCCTGGTTTTTACCATTTAACCCTATACAGGGGCTGCACCAGGCTGCTACCTCTTGGAGTACAAAGCACCGAGGGATCAGTCAAAACTTCTAGTAAGTAACAGGACAAGGTCAGGGCAGGCAAAGTTTTTGCAAATCTGTGAAACAGTCCAAAGGGCAGGGCAGGCAGCACAGGGTCAATGCGATAAACAGCCATGGGTCAGGTCAGGCGGCAGAGAGTTAGAATCCAGGAATCAGGCAGACGTCGGTACACAGGCAGACAAGCAGATTATAACACCTTTGCATGATCTAGAAAGCTAGTGCAACCTATTGCTCAGACAAAGATGAGAGAAACACCACAGCATGTATAGCTGATTAGTACTGTATATTAGGCAAGCAGCTGCACACAGAGCAAAAGGGGAATTAACTATTGCAGTGCTGGAGGGTAAGGTACAGTTTAATGAATAATATCCTTAATACACCCACAGGAAACCGATGCCCAGGACTGCTGCCAGAGGGCTAAAACTGTGACAGACACAGGGTGAGTGAAGCGACACCTGTGCTCGCTCTTGAGTGTTGGGCACTGGCGGACACAAACCTGTGTACAACAGTAAACTATTTCACTGCACATATTTTGTTGGTGCCATATTATACGTGACTTGCCTGTGCTACACTTCACATGTACTGTGGGAAGTTGCCGATCACAAAGTAGTATATTACAGAGACAGCAGAATCGTGGACAATAATTTTAATAAAGATGTAATAAGTTTGGCAGAAATCTCAATGGTGGGTCCGAAGTACAACATATTTATACCTCTATGAACATGTGCCAATAATCATGCAAATCCTATCAGAATTGAAAAGAAGGTGGATGTGTCACTGCCTGCCCTGTGAGAGATCTGAGAAGATCGGATAGACTTGCGTCTATCTGAGTCTATCTGACAGGTCTTTCTGTTTCCTTTCTGTTTGTTGTTGTGGGCAGGATCCCACCTCTCCACAGGTTCTGCTCGTTAGCTGTTTAGAGGCTCTATTTAAGTCCGCCTCTTACTGCTGACTTTGCAGTTGATATTTTCCTTCTGGAGTTCTATACTGGTTGTTTGTGGATCCCCTACTTCCCGCTCCTCTCAAGCGAAGTCCTCCTGTTTTCTCCTTTGTGCGTGTGTTGCTTCTAGGTCTCAGGGAGACGGTGGTCCCTTTGCGGTGGAAGGTACCGGCTGTCTCATTCCCCGCTCCCTAAGTTAGGGTTTGCGACAGTGTCAGCAGGGCTTAGGTTCCAGCGTATGAGTTCGTTCACCATCAGGACTTGCTCATACTGTCAGTAGTCAGGAAGAGGCTCAGGGATTGTTAAGAAGTTACCATTCCCTCCTCCCTAGCTTTTGGGCCTAGTCTGTTTACCTGTTGCTGTTTTTTTACTTGGTGTTCCTCTTATCCCCACTTGCTGTGACAGAATCGCCAGGAACAAATAGGAACATGAAGTGCACATATATCACCACTTTAGAACATAGCTTCCTAATGGGTAGTTGTGGAACATATTTACTAATCCTCCTGTTTTCTCCTTTGTGCGTGTGTTGCTTCTACAAACCGGATTCCAAAAAAGTTGGGACACTAAACAAATTGTGAATAAAAACTGAATGCAATGATGTGGAGATGGCAAATGTCAATATTTTATTTGTAATAGAACGTAGATGACAGATCAAACGTTTAATCCGATTAAATGTATCATTTTAAAGAAAAAATACGTTGACCATACTGGATGCCCGTGATCTCCAGGCCCTTAAACGACACTGCACCACAAACAGGGATGCTACTGTAAAGGAAATCACAGTATGGGCTCAGGAATACTTCCAGAAACCATTGTCAGTGAACACAATCCACCGTGCCATCCGCCGTTGCCAGCTGAAACTCTACAGTGCAAAGAAGAAGCCATTTCTAAGCAAGATCCACAAGCTCAGGCATTTTCACTGGGCCAGGGATCATTTAAAATGGAGTGTGGCAAAATGGAAGACTGTTCTGTGGTCAGACGAGTCACGATTCGAAGTTCTTTTTGGAAATCTGGGACGCCATGTCATCCGGACCAAAGAGGACAAGGACAACCCAAGTTGTTATCAACGCTCAGTTCAGAAGCCTGCATCTCTGATGGTATGGGGTTGCATGAGTGCGTGTGGCATGGGCAGCTTGCATGTCTGGAAAGGCACCATCAATGCAGAAAAATATATTCAGGTTCTAGAACAACATATGCTCCCATCCAGACGTCATCTCAAGGAAGACCCTGCATTTTTCAACAAGATAATGCCAGACCACATTCTGCATCAATCACAACATCATGGCTGCGTAGGAGAAGGATCTGGGTACTGAAATGGCCAGTCTGCAGTCCAGACTTTTCACCTATAGAGAACATTTGGCGCATCATAAAGAGGAAGGTGCAACAAAGAAGGCCCAAGGCGATTGAACAGTTAGAGGCCTGTATTAGACAAGAATGGGAGAGCATTCCTATTTCTAAACTTGAGAAACTGGTCTCCTCGGTCCCCAGACGTCTGTTGAGTGTTGTAAGAAGAAGGGGAGATGCCACACAGTGGTGAAAATGGCCTTGTCCCAACTTTTTGGGGATTTGTTGACACCATGAAATTCTGATTCAACATATTTTTCCCTTAAAATGGTACATTTTCTCAGTTTAAACTTTTGTTCCGTGATTTATGTTCTATTTTGAATAAAATATTAGAAGTTGGCACCTCCACATCATTGCATTCAGTTTTTATTCACGATTTGTATAGTGTCCCAACTTTTTTGGAATCCGGTTTGTAGATCTCAGGGAGACGGTGGTCCCTTTGCGGTGGAAGGTACCGGCTGTCTCATTCCCCGCTCCCTAAGTTAGGGTTTGCGACAGTGTCAGCAGGGCTTAGGTTCCAGCGTATGAGTTCGTTCACCATCAGGACTTGCTCATACTGTCAGTAGTCAGGAAGAGGCTCAGGGATTGTTAAGAGGTTACCATTCCCTCCTCCCTAGCTTTTGGGCCTAGTCTGTTTACCTGTTGCTGTTTGTTTACTTGGTTTTCCTCTTATCCCCACTTGCTGTGACAGGATGACCAGGAACAAATGGGAACATGAAGTGCACATATATCACCACTTTAGAAAATAGCTTCCTGATGGGTAGTTGTGGAACATATTTACTAATCTTATAGATAGCGTAAACCTAGACCTAGTGTAGACCAGCACCAGATTTATCACAGTGGCTGAGGCTGGATGACAAATATAATGCAGAGATTTTATACCAACTTGGTTGGCTTACTTTGAGACACAATATTACATCAGAATTGTGGCACAATTTTGGTGCAAAATGGCATATATAAAACCACTCCCTTTCCCGAGCTAACAACACTTATGCAATTTTTACTGAAAAACATTGCACATTTTTCTCCTGCGGCATGCATGTTTTACAGTACATAGAGTGGTGCTTGAAAATTTGTGAACCCTTTAGAATTTTCTATATTTATGTATGAATTTGACCTAAAACTACATCAGATTTTCACACAAGTCCAAAAAGTAGACCAATTCAAACAAATGAGTAAAAAAAGTATTACACCTAGTCATTTTTTTGATTGAGGAAAATAATCCAGTATCACATGAGAGTGGCAAGTGTATGTGCACCTTTTCTTTCAGTATCTTGTGTGACCACTTTGTGCTGCAGTAACTTCAAGTAAACATTTTCGGTAATAGTTGATTAGTCCTGCACATTGGCTTGGAGCATTTTTAGTCCATTTCTCCATACAAAACAGCTTCAACTCTGTTATGTTGGTGGCTTTTACTCCCATGAACAGCTCGCTTCAGGTCATTTACATAAGCGTGGTCTGTGTGCTGGAAAACCTGCAAGGGTATCTGACCACACCACCAGACACAGGCATCATCTTTTTGCATGGGCCAGGGAGCATCTATGCTAGACGAGGGACCAGTTGGCCTCAGTGTGGTTCACTGATGAGTACTACTAGTACTATGAGGGTGTTATTACCATTGAGGACACTGTTAACACTATGCACTCTGGCAGATAATTATTTCCATTGGTGGGACTTTGGGGAGCACTATTACTATAGGGTGCACCCTGGCATAATATCAGCTTAGCACAATTATTTTTGGGGGACATTATGTTTATACTATTAGTGTCAGGGACACTATTTGCTAAGTACAGTTATTTTTCAAGGCACTGTGTGCCATGTCAGGGATATAAAGCAAAAGGCTTTATATAAAAGAAAGGATCAAAGAAAAGATTTCAAATAAATATTGATCCTTGAGGTGGACATATATAACACCTCAAAAAGAGTTTGATCGGTTATTTAAATATATTGTGCAATCAGTAAAACAAGGTACAAGCATTTATGCAAAACTATAAATAATTTATTATATAATAATTTAAAATACAATCAAAGATTAACCCTTTCATGACCAAGGGTCATTGATGCCCCAGTGTCCAGGTCAAAATTAACAAATCTGAAATGCGTCACTTTATGTGGTAATAGCTTTGGAACACTTTTACTTATCCACCCCATTCTGAGATTGTTTTCTCGTGACACATTGTACTTCATAATAGTCATATATTTGAGTCAATATATTTCACCTTTATGAAAAAATCCCAAATTTACCCAAAATTTTGAAAAATTCACAATTTTCCAAATTTCAATTTCTCTGCTTCTAAAACAGAAAGTCATACCTAATAAAATATTTATTACTTAACATTCCCCATATTTATGTTGGCATCATTTTGGAAATGTCATTTTATTTTTTTTAGGACGTTAGAAGGCTTAGAAGTTTACAAGCAATTTCCAAAACCCACTTTTTAAGGACCAGTTCAGGTCTGAAGTCACTTTGTGGGGCCTACATAGTGGCAACCCCTATAAATGACCCCATTGTAGAAACTACACCCCTCAAGTTACTCAAAACTGATTTTACAAACTTTGTTAACCCTTTAAGCGTTCCACAAGAATTAAAGGAAAATGGAGATGAAATTTCTAAATTTCACTTTTTTGGCAGATTTTCCATTTTATAATTTTTTATAAAATTTAACACATTGAGGGTTAACAGCCAAACAAAACTCAATATTTATTACCCTGATTCCGCAGTTTACATAAACACCCCACATGTGGTCGTAAACTGCTGTACGGGCACACGGCAGGGCGCAGAAGGAAAGGAATGCCATACGGTTTTTGGAAGGCAGATTGTGCTGGATTGGTTTTCTGAACGCCATATGTTTTTTATTTTTCTGCCGATCGTCTTGTGCAGGGGCTCATTTTTTGCAGAAAGTGTTGAGGTTTTTATTGGTACCATTTTTAGGTACATAGGATTTTTTGATCATTCATTATTACACTTTATGGGGCAAGGTGACCCAAAAATTGGCTGTTTTGGAACAGTTTTCATTTATTTATTTTTACAGCGTTCATCTGAGGAGTTAGGTCATGTGATAGTTTTATAGAGAAGATCGTTACGGACGTGGCAATACCTAATATGTATACTTTTTCTTATTTATTTAAGTTTTACACAATAATAGCATTTCTGAAACCAAAAAATGATGTTTTAGTGTCTCTATAGTCTGAGAGCCATAGCTTTTTTATTTTTTGGGCGATTGTCTTAAATAGGGTATCATTTTTTGCGGGACGAGGTGACGGTTTGATTGGTACTATTTTGGGGGTCATAAGCCTTTTTGGACGCTTGCTGTTGTACTTTTTGTGATGTAAGGTGACAAAAATTGCTTTTTTGGCACTGTTTTTTTAATTTAATTTTTATGGTGTTTATCGGACAGGGTCTATCATGTGATATATTTATAGAGAAGGTCGTTACGGATGCAGTGACACCTAATATGTGTATTTTTTTTTTTTTATAGGAAAAGGCAATTTCTTTTTTTAATTTACATTTTTATTTATTTATTTATTTTTACTTTTATTATTTTCACATTTTTTTATCAGTTCCCTCTTGGATCTTGAAGATCCAGTGGGGCTGATAGTTGTACTATACTTTGCAATGCTCTTGCATTCCAAAGTATAATACCTCCAGATGTCCTGTAGGTGGCAGCACTGGACGCCTTTGCCATGGCAACCATCGGGTGCTGCAATCACAGCGCTGCAGCCCCGATGGTTGAGAGAGGGAGCTCCCTCCCTCTGTTAACCCCATGGATGCCGCAACCGCGGCATCTATGGGGTTACAGGAGAGTGTCAGCATAGAGCTCTGCTGATGGCGGCAGCTCAGTAATGGAGCCGCCGCCATCACACACAGCAGGGGGATCAGGGACAGCGCTGGAAAGGGGGGGGATCGTGGGGTACGGCCAATATTGAGGGAGGCTGGGGCAGGAGGGGCGGGTGAGTCTGAATGCATGGGGCGGGGAGGGGGCAGACCGCATCAGGGCAGCTAGGAGATGAACTGCAGGCGGACACAAGGGGGGGCACAGCCACAGATCGGGGGCACAGATTGGGGGGGTATTACGAGGACCCTACCTGATTTCATGCTCTGATCTGCAGAGCGCAGATCAGAGCATGAAACCGGCATTTTTTTCACTGCCGCGATCCGATTGGTTAGTCTGCACAGACTAACCAATCGGATCGATTGTCGGCAAGGGGCCACTCTGATTGGTCCCTTGCCGGCATTACTGCACTGTATGCTGTCCGTGACAGCAGTAGTGCAGGGGCAGAAGCTTTAATCCAAGCGCATGCAGCGCCTGGATTAAAGAGCTGCCAGAACGTTTATATACGTGGTAGCTGCATGGTGTATGTGCAGCTATCACGTATATATACAGATTGCGGTCGGGAAGGGGTTATTCAATGTGAAATTCAATAATCTGCAATGACACACAGTGATATGCAGTACCCAAAATTTGCCACTAGATGGAACCAACACAAATACCAGCGTGTACACAGTACCTCTCAGACAGAAAAATATAAAAACTTTATAATGTTCAAGGATAGATGCGAACCCATGCTCTGCACAAACCATAACAAATCTCATATAATTGGGTAGGATAGTCACACAACTTATAAATTATAAAGCCTGGTATTGACTATGGAATGAAATTATTCCAATTCAGAGAGTTACCTCTGAAATCAATATTTAGTTTTTTTTATTCAGTAATATGCATCTTCACTGAAAAGTGACAATATAGATGTGGCACTTTAAACAACTATGCACCAGCCAACCGCGGAGAGTTTGCTAAATATCAAGATAATAATGCACTTAGTAAAGTATATGCAAGCACTATATATGGACAAAGTCCTCACTCTGATATGATAATATCTGAGACACTTAGTCAATATAATTGGATCAAAACACATCTAAGCCCGCCTACCGAACGCCAAGGTGGTCTCAGGTCAGGCGGGTCCTACGCTAAACCTACCTAAGCCGCTGGGCTTCTATGTTCAGGAGCGCAGACGCCGCACATATGGTGTGCTGCTCCTAGTCAACTCCATGTGCATCAAGCAACCAATGGGAGGAGGAGCAAGCACATCCATATGTACCACCTAATCAAGGCGCTCTATTGGATAGGAAGGGCAAAAGTGCAGAGGAATGCTACTCCCAAGATAAAAATAGCCGTTGGGCTTCTATGTTCAGGAGCGCAGACGCCGCACATATCTTGGGAGTAGCATTCCTCTGCACTTTTGCCCTTCCTATCCAATAGAGCACCTTTAATAGGTGGTACATATGGCTGTGCTTGCTCCTCCTCCCATTGGTTGCTTGATGCACATGGAGGTGACTAGGAGCAGCACACCATATGTGCGGCGTCTGCGCTCCTGAACATAGAAGCCCAGCGGCTTAGGTAGGTTTAGCGTAGGACCCGCCTGACCTGAGACCACCTTGGCGTTCGGTAGGCGGGCTTAGATGTGTTTTGATCAAAATATATTGACTAAGTGTCTCAGATATTATCATATCAGAGTGAGGACTTTGTCCATATATAGTGCTTGCATCTACTTTACTAAGTGCATTATTATCTTGTTTCTGTGGTTTTCTTCGATATTATGGCCAGGGACATCCGCACATTTGTATGTCATATCGTGCAGGATGTTTTTGTCTTGGTTTTTTCTGTGGAAATTTTTTGCTAAATATCAGGCTGATTAATTTATATCAATACTACACAAAATAAAGTTATACATTACCAAGAATGCAGATGATTTGCAGAGACTAAGGGAAGTCCGCTCTAAGGTTTGATCTGGTCATTAGAATCTTTCTGCTGGGTTTTCTTTGTTTCTCTGTGTTTTCCTGCTTTCCCCTTGTCTTTTTCCTGTTGCTCCTTTTGTTTCCATTCTGTTGCTCCCCCTCATGTGTGTGGTTTATGATCACAAACTTATCAGTTAGACACACCTTCCTAGCTTGGAGTTTTCCAATCATTGTCAGCTAGGCGTGTACATATGATAAAGACTGTGATGTCATTGTATTACCCAAAATGCACTTCTGCTGTTGGTGTAATGTTACTCATTTACCCCTAGGTAACACTATTACCTAAGCTATTAGCATCATCCTATTAAGGGTTAAATATCCAAGTATGACTTTATCTCACATGCTATACACATGACCTCTGGAACCTAAATCAAATCTAGAGGGATTAATTTTGACACATATACCAATTAAAACACAGACGTTTGGGCAACATTTGAATGTTTCCCATACTCCTAAATTTATGTTACAGATAATAGTATAATGGACATCATACTCTCACAGATATCTGTGCCTCCTCTGCTACTCCAATGGGTGATTGATGGTTAGTTAAAATAACACCTCTTACCCTAGACATAGACTCATTAACAAAGTCCACACTTTGAATTCTTCTCACCGTATAATAGGAATATATGCGTTCCTATTGAGAAATATATCAGATGACAGATACATAAATGTCCTTATGAATACATAACAATATAAAACAATACATATGTCTTATTGATTTTCTTATACAAAACTAAGGTTGATTATAAGCGTATATAGATATCACAGATTTTCTGCTTCATTAATAGATACCAGACTGTAGAGGTAATTAGCACCAGCTGCTTCTAGAGAACATCCTTATCTCCTGTCATAAATCCATAATGAGACAAGAAGTCCTCTTTTCAGACTGGTATATCCATGAGAAATCTTATTAACAGTGTCCTTCTCATGACCCTCTCTCGGCAATATTTAAAATACATACATATAGCAATATGGCCTCTTATAGGTCTAATCAAATCCACTATAATTAGGATATTTTGATATAAATGCTGTACACCTATGGAAAAGCACAACAGCCAATATTTAATGAAGGGGCCACTATCAAGTTACAAAACTATTTCTAAAGAATTTGGACTCCACCAGTCCACAGCCAGACACATTGTGTACAAATGGATACAATTTAAAACCATTATTACCCTCCCCAGAAGTGGTCAGATCACACTAAGAGCAATGCATATAATAGTCTGGAAGGTAACCCAAGGTAACCTCTAAGCAACTAAAGGCCTTTCTCACATTAGCTAATGTTAATGAGTATAGCAGGGTTCCCTGGACAAGCTAGAAGGCTATTGGAATGGTGTTTTGTGGTCATATGAGACCAAAATGGAACTTTCTGATTTACTGTCAATGAGAAGCGTTTTGTTTGAAGAAAAGAAAACACTGCATTCCAGGATAAAAAACTTATCCCATCTGTAAAAAACCCACAGTGGGGGTAGTGTCATGGTTTGGGTCTGCTTTGCTGCATCTGGTCCAGGATGGCTTGGAGAAGGTCACATTAAGTTCACCTGTAAAGGTTAGAGTGCATTTTAGGTTCATCCTGAAATTTCACCCACAAGTCAAATATCCCTTACTTTTTGTGAGTAGTGTATAATGTTTTGATCGCTTTTATTTCATTTTTGGCAGGCAGAATAACCAAAAAGCAGCAATTTCAGCATATTAGAATATTTTTATTTATTTTTGGGCAGATATCCCCTACCACCAGGCTTGGGCCATGGATCATTTGGTACTGGGCGGCTTGGTGCACCACAGTTGAACTGTGTGGACTGGAACCATTGGCTCCTGTGCCTTGCCATTCAGCCATAGGTCTGAGGCTTATGAGGCAGAAGTATGGTGCAGGAGGGTCACAATGGCATAATTACAACCTCCTATGATGGGTCACAGGTGGCAGACCGATGTCATCACGCCTAGCTGCCTAGTGACCATGACATTTGCTAGCGCTTGCGCCATGACCCAGGCAGCCAGGGCCATAAGCCGGAAAAGGCCTGCATCACTGAAAGCTGGAGTGAGGGTTTTTTCTGGACACTTCTGTGGGCACTACATATAAGAAGTTGGGACATTATATCTACAGAGGGCTTTCATTGTGAAGAGGCCACTACTGGGAAATAGGGCACTACTATGGGACATTATATGTAAACAGGCCACTAATGGGGAATTTTATATGTAAAGAGGATACTACTGGGGGACATTATATGTAAAGACTGCACTACTTGGGGCATGATATGAACAGATGGCACTACTGGCCCCCACCCACCCCCAATTTATGGCAAAATTGTGAGTCAGCATAGGCTATATATAAGTCGGTTTAGGTGGTCATACTAGATATCTCAGTTCATGGATATCTAGATTCATATAGCCTATGCTCTTTTATAAACATACTGACTAATGTTGCCTACTATAGGTATAACTATACAGATATGTACCTTTCTCAGCATGCCATTCCATGTAACTTATACTCAGATACAGGAACCTCGCCGATCAGCTGTTTGAGAAGGCATCGGTACTCCTGTGAGCGCTTCGGCCTTCTCTTTGCTTTTCCTAGGCCAGTGATGAAACGTTCATCGATCATGTGGCCTAGGCACAGCTCAGCCAATTCAAATGAACTGGGCTGGGCTGCAATACCAAGCACAGCCGCTACACAATGTACGGCGCTGTTTGTTATAGGCCATGAACAAGGTCCAGGGAGTGGCTGAGTTTGTATTTGCTGGATGGATGAATAAAGGAAAATATAACTGATACACAGTTCTGTGTGCCATGACTGCTGCTGCCACCGCTGAGGCCAGCAATGGGCTGCATTGGCATCAAACAGGACATTTACATCCAGGGAGCCTAGCGGAGCATCCAGAGCCATAGAGCAAAGGAGTCAGTAGCCTGCAGCTGGCAGCAGGTAAGTATGCTTCTTTTCGCAGGTATGCGCTGGAAAGGGGGGGGGGGGGGGGGTCAAAGACCCACACAAGCCCTTTTTATCATATGCACAAGCCCTTTTTATCATATCCAAGACAGGAGTAGCTCCATAGAATGATCATATTACACATGTTAAAACAAGTCTTTGAAGAGGGGAGGAGGAGGAGTGAGCAGGAACTAAATTAAACACACATAGACTGCTGCAGCTACATGGGCTGAGATAAACTAAAAGTGCTTTATTTACAACCATACATGTCAGTACCTCTCTGTAATGTCCTCGATGATCCTGGGGCTGCTAAGTGAGTAGGGGGTTTGTTAGGAAACAAATTCTCTTCTAATTTCTGTGTGCAGTGGATGGCAGCTAGTCTGCACGCAACATCTCTGGGAGAACTGCAAACTAGAAATTCAGCTTGCACATAGGAAAACTGCTAAAGAATTCAAGATACAAGTCATATTATGGCCAGAAATAGCGTTGCATCTCATGTATATACACTGCACTATTGATTAATGCAAAGTTTGTTAAATATTTAGGTATGCTTTAAGTTATATTTTACTTGCTTTGCTTGCTGTATGTAGCCTTACTTTATGCGCATTCTGAATGAATGTTTTTTCTCTCCTTTGTATTGCTTTTATACAATAAAATGTAATTTAGGCTACTCTGTACTTAATTATCATTATCAACACAAACAAAATGCCCAGTTATTTACCTCAAAACCTTTCAAGACAACATTTTAAAGCTGAATATACTAAATTTCAGGAATGAAATGGGATTACTTTCTATAATTCTACTTTACTGGCAAATATAATACTGTGTTTTTGTGTTATCTCTTCTTAGCTACTCTGTTACCATCCAAACTTCACTATGAACACCAGACAAATGCAGATTTGGGATTATTAAAGATGCCAAGTCTCTTTGTAATTTTAAATAGTATGGTTCTATGGATAGAAAAATTTGAAGATAAATATTATCACCCATCAAGGCCTAGATGGTCTATTTTAGATATAGTTAATGCAAACAACATAAGATTATAAAATCACATACATCATATATAAAACAAATGTATATAAAAAAATATATAAAATATATAAGCTTATGGCAATATATGCCCACAGTTTTTTGGGGTGTTGTAATGCTCGATATCATCTATAGTCAAGCCATCAGATATAACCGAATCTGTTCCAGCCCATCAGACAGGGATGAGCATTTACAACATCTGAAAAGGACATTTTTACTCTAGGGCTATCATCCTGCTTCAATTGAAGATCAGATCACAAGAGCCACCAAGATCCCCAGAACCAGCGAGTACCTCTAGTTGTGACCTACAACCCACAACTAGAAGTACTGAGGAAAACTGCCAAAAATTACATAATGTCCTACATAAGAATGACCGACTAAAAACAGTTTCCCAGATCCCCCCTTACTTGCTTACTGACAACCTCTGAATCTAAGGAATATTCTGATCAGATCAAGTTCAAGGCCATGTACCACAGAAAAAGGAACCCATCCCTGTAATATAAGAAGATGCAAAACCTGTTCCCATATAATGACAACAGATAAGATCCGGATCCCCAACACACAGCAGGACTATACGATCCCTGGGACTTTCACATGTCCTACATCTAATGTTGTTTATCTGATTCTCTGCACCAAATGTCCTGTTAGGGGTCAATACGTTAGAGAAACAGGACAGAAACTCAATGCAAGAATTAAAGAGAAGAAGCTACACGTTCCTGTGGCTAAGCATTTCTGTAGCCCAGGATACAATGAAGACAATGAAGAACACATGAAAGTTCTGATATTAAAAGGTAACTTCAAATCTCAAAGAGCCAGAAGAATTTGGGAATACAAATTTATAACACTTTGAATACTGGACTGAATTTGTCCCTGGGATTTATGACACACTACAAGATCTAAAGAGTCTTGTATAGACATAGTTGGGGCACCAGGTCTCTGAGATAACATCAATTTAGAGACCATAAAACTTTCACACCCCTTATCTGTAAGATAATTAAGGACTCATTCTCAAGACCTTTGATATTCTGTTGTTCTGTTGTTTTTCAAATGTCAATTCAGTCCCCCATGTCTTTGTTCTTATTATATATGCCTGATAAGACGCACCTAGATTTTAGAGGAGGAAAATAAAAAATATATATTTTGAACCAAAAGGTGTGCTAAAAATTGTAATAAAATAACAGAATATTTCACACTGCTATGGGGGAATCTGGTACTGACACACTGATATAGAGGTGTTTTGGATCTGGTCAAGGTACCAGGTAGGTTAATGTACTGTTCCAAAATAGTAGAAAATTGTCTTAACGTGCACAGAGAAATCAAACTCTGACACATTGGAGTCAAAGTAAAATCTCTAGTTTAATTACAAGTGTTCACACAGAATATACCCTCCCTGTGGGCATTTTTATTGGTTACTGGGAAGCAATAGCAAGCATTCAATGGGTTAATCTTACACTTCTTTTTCATCGGGCTGACCTAAGAAATCAGCTAGGAGCGCAGCTACGCAGCCCCCTCACTGACATGTACATAGGGCTTTAGAATGCGCTCCTGCCCCCCTCCCATCTTCAAGATAGTGGGAAAGCTGTGTGCACCTGGTGACACATCCAGGAAGCAGGATTTTTCTACTATACGGTGGCTGAGCAGTGTATATAGAACAAGCAAGTATCCATGTTTCAATAGTCCATAACAGATCTGAGGAAGACGCACTATTGTGGGGGAATCTGCGGAACACGAAAACACTGCTATGGGGGGTTTGGCAGATGACGTACTATTATGGGGGGGATCTGTTGATTACACTATTATGGGGGGATCTAAGGTTAACACACTGTTATGTTATGGGACTATACCTCCCCTCATCCTTAAGAATGCATCCTGGCCGAGTTGTCTTACAGCCAGACCCAGGACAGTATGTCAGTTGTAATATGTTTAATTGTAATACAAGATAAAATGTGATCAAAGAGGGGGCGTGGCTTCGGCATGGCGGCGTGAGGACGTGTGCGAAGAGAGCTCCGTGACTAGACTCAGGAGAACAAGCAAAGACCGCTCCCCTACTTGCCTCTCCTGGCCATGACTAGAGGGAGACGATCGAGGAGTCAGCCTGCGGTCCCCCCTGAGCAATCGGCCGCTTCCTCCGTTCCAGCCAGCAGGGAGGTTGTGATTCGCCCACAATGGCCGCCGCTCCTTCGTCTCTGCGCCCAGCAGCACCGCCGTTCTCACCGGCGCCAGCATTGGAGATTGCCCGGCCACAAGATCGTCACCTGGGGGATGAAAGTACCCACCGTGCGGTTACTGCAGTGAGTAGCCAGGACGCCTGTCCGAGTCCTCCATGGCGCCACGCTGCACCATCCCAGCCTGATCCCGCAGGTACCGCCAATCAGGCCAGTTCAGGGCCTACTGAATCAGAGGGCCTGCGTACCGCTGCCGCTTCTCCCTATGCGGTAAACCGACATACTGCCGAACCTAGGCAGCCCATGGACAGGGCCCCAGCTCACTTGTTGTCCCCTGTTACTGTCTCCAAGGAGAGCCCTGCGGTGGACAAGACGCCGCCCTTGATGGCCGCTATCCCCACTCCAGGCCACACTCCAGGCCGCATGGGCCCGGTCCCAGCTACCCAGTCCCTCAGCCAAAGCGTGCCGGCCATCTTCTCCACGCTGACACAACAACCGGAGGAGCCCCAGGGGTCCCCCTTACCCCCACCCTCCATTGATCGCACGCTGGCAGAACTCTGGGAAATGATAAGGGCACTACCCACTAAATCAGGCACAGGTGGCCTGTATTGAGAACAAGCAGGCCCAGGCCCTGCAAGCTGTCCGGGATGACGTCCATCATCTGGATGACCGCTTATCCTCGCTAGAGCACCGCTACGCAGTTACCGCTTCCGTGGTTCATTCCCACTCGGAGTCACTATCTGCACATACTCTTCAAATGCAAGATTTCTCTCTATACCTCGACGACGTGGAAAATAGATGTCGCCGAAATAATCTTAAGCTTCGCAACATCCCGGAGTCTGTTCCTAATGACCAACTACATCCTGTCGTGGTCGGCATTTTTAATTCAGTCTTGGACAATTCTCCTCAGACCAAAATTGAGCTGGACAGAGTCCATAGGACTGCAGGACCCAGAAACCGTGATGTAGACAGACCACGTGATGTCATATGCCGGGTCCATTTTTATACAGTCAAAGAGCGTATCCTGCGCAAGGCCTGGGAAAAGAAGGAGATTTTCTTTGAGGATATACCAATCTCCATCCTGCCTGATGTATCCCGTCTGACCTTATCTATGAGAAGAATGGTCAGGCCCCTGTTGGAGGCAATCAAGGACGCAGGAGCATCCTATCGCTGGGGACACCCATTCCATATTATTGTCAGATACCCTAACAGCCAATCCATGCAGGTTCGTTCTCTGGTGGACCTTCCGGAACTGTTCAGGTTCCTTGATGTCCGCCCCTTCACGGTTCCTGACTGGACACTGCCTCCGCCCTTGCAAGGTTTGCATCAGGAACTGGACTTTCCGCAAAGAGCATCATCCACATCCCCGAGACGGTTGTCTCCTGGCCGTTCCAGCTCTCTCCGCGGCCGCCTTTCCGGACCACAATACCAGCCTCCACGGCGCCTTCCTCCACCTCCTCGCTGATCCACCGGGGTATCCTCAACTGATGAGACTGCCTGTCTGCATTATTAAGGGTGGCCCAGCTGAGCTGTTCTTGGCGTCCTTTCATTCTTCATGGACTTATGTGGTCTTGAGATAGTCTCCGCACCTCCTCCTCTGTGTTCTCGTCTTATCCTTGGGATGACTCCCGTCCCTTTATCTTATGTGTCTCTGCTCCTACCACTACCCTCCTCTATTCCACCCAGTTAAAGTACCATAACCTCAGGGGAAGGGGTCTTTGGTATGCTATTCTGTCCTGGTTTTCTTTTCTAGTCACGGATTGCTCTCCGTGTGACATGTGTTCTTTTTCCTTTGTAGACGCCAGCTGTTCCTCTCCCCCCACTAGGGCACTGTGAGTTCTTGCCTCTGTGAATTCTAACAGACAGGTTACTCGCAGTTACTTCTACCTTGATAGGTTTTTGTCCCTCGGCTGAGGGCTAGATTTCCTCCTTCTCTCCGTCCCGGTGTTCCTACCCCCCTCCCTCTCCTCTCCCTTATCCCCGCTGTCAGCATTCCTTGCTCTCACTGAGAAGTTCTGTATGTCTCTGGTCTCTGTCGCAGTATTGCACCATGTCTGATGTTTTGTTGGTCTCCCTTAATGTACAGGGGTTGAACTTGCCTGAGAAGAGATCATCCCTTCTGCGTCTCCTCTGGAAGAAACGCGCGCATGTGGCGTTCATCCAGGAAACTCATTTTCGTTCATCTTCCACTCCGAAGCTCTCGGACAGGCGCTTTCCACATGTCTACCATAGTACTGATCCTGATACCAAGACGAAAGGTGTTTCCATTCTCATCTCCAATGCTATCTCATGGGACCTGATTGACTCTCGCACTGATGGAGCAGGCAGGTACCTATTTGTAAAGGGTAACTTAGCGGGTTCTAAAGTTACATTGGCATCAGTTTACGCCCCCAACAATGGTCAGGTGGGATTTTTATCTAAAACCCTCAGGGCCTTGGAGGATTTCACGGAGGGTCTACTAATTCTCGGGGGGGAATTTTAACATTGTCCTGAACCCTCACTTGGACTCCTCCAAGGGCCAGGTTTCCTTCCCTCTCTCCGCCATTTCCAGACTTAAGGAGCTCTTATTTTCCCACCAACTTGCTGATACCTGGCGTATCCTTCATTCAACATCCCGGGACTACACGTTCTTTTCGCATCCCCACAACTCCTACTCCAGACTGGACTATTTCTTCCTGAACCATGCTAGACTAGACCTTCTCTCTAAAGCAGAGATTGACCCTATTACATTCTCGGACCATGCCCTGGTCTCCATATCCCTTTCCCTCCCAGCCCACCAATCCAGAGCCTGGCATTGGCAGTTAAATGATTCACTTCTCCAGGATCTCCAGGTCACTTCAGAAGTCCAGAGAGACCTGGCTGAGTATTTTGCGACTAATGTAACTCCCGAGAGCGACCCTCTTACCATATGGGAGGCCCATAAATGTTATATCAGAGGCACCTTTATTAAACTAGGGTCCCGTTTGAAGAAGGAAAGGGCAGCAAAGATATCTACTCTCCTAGCGCGCATACACGCGATAGAACAGCAGCATAAGACACTGGACTTGCAGCTGGGAGCGGAGCTTACCCAGCTGAGGGACCAGGTTTGCTCTTTATGCCTTTCAAAAGCCAAAGCGACCTTAATTAAGTGCCGTAGACATTTCTATGAACATGGTAACAAACCAGGCGGAACCCTTGCACGGGCGTTACAAAAGACCAGGCTGCGCTCCTTTGTCCCCCAGGTATCTCTCCCCTCCGGTAGAAGGACCTCTCTCCCGAAGGAAATAGCAGAAGCATTCAGATCCTACTACCACACCCTGTACAATCTTGACGACTCTCATCAATCCGTTAGCCCTGAATCCAGACCCTCAGTGAGAACTTATCTTGAATCTGCGGGCTTGCCATCTATGCCCCCAGAAGCGGTTTCTGACTTGGAGTCACCCATATCATTGTCTGAGTTACAGGCAGCTATTAAGGGCTCCCAGACAGGGAAGGCCCCGGGTCCGGACGGACTTACGCTTTCCTACTATAAACAGTTTAAGGACATTTTGCCTGCTCATTTTATAGCTGCCTTTAACTCACTGGATAGGGCCCGCACGCTTCCAAATGACACCCTAAGGGCGCATATCACAGTAGTCCCCAAGGAAGGGAAGGACCCCTCATGTTGCCAGAGCTACCGTCCCATTTCCCTGATCAATGTGGATCTAAAATTGTTTTCCAAAATACTCGCCACTCGCCTGCTACCTCATTTACAGAAATTAATCCACTTAGACCAAACGGGTTTTTTACCTCTAAGAGAAGCCCGTGATAGTACCACGAGAGCAATTAACATTATCTACCGCGCCGTTACTTCCAAGACTCCAACTTTATTCCTATCTACCGACGCCGAGAAGGCGTTCGATAGGGTCAATTGGGAATTTATGTTCGAAACCCTACGCTGTGTGGGAATGGGGGACAAAATGATGGCTCGAATTACTAACCTCTACTCCAACCCCTCGGCGGTGGTCAAGGTGAATGGTCAGTTTTCCATGCCCCTGTCCATCCGTAATGGTACGAGGCAGGGCTGCCCCCTATCCCCTTTAATATTCGTGATTTGTCTAGAGCCGCTTCTATGCCACATAAGGGGGAACCCCGATATTTCAGGGCTACGGATTCATGAGACTTCGCACAAGGTTGCAGATTACGCTGATGATCTTCTGTTCTTTCTTACCAATCCCAGGGTTACCCTCCCAAACATTTTTCAGGAGCTAAAAATATATGCTCACCTCTCGAACTTTAAAATAAATTATCAAAAATCTGAGGCCTTAAACATAACCCTTCCCCCCTCCATGGTCCAATCTATTTCAGAGAACTTTCCATTTAAGTGGGCTCGCTCGTCCTTGAAATACCTGGGGATTTTACTGACCCCCACACTCGCGGAGCTCTACCAGGTCAACTATCCACCTCTTCTTCGAACCATAAAAGCAGATTTGGACAGGTGGCATACTGGTACGTTCTCTTGGTTTGGAAGGATATCTATTTTTAAAATAAATATATATTGCCAAAGATTAAATTTTTCTTCCAAGCCCTACCGATTCACATCCCCAGACTCTTCTTCCATACTCTCTTGAAAATGCTGACCCACTTCATATGGGCAGGCAAACCGTCCAGGATAGCCAGGTCAATACTTTTTTGTCCCAAGTTGGAGGGTGGTCTAGGGCTCCCTGACTTCCTTTCATACCATAGGGCATCGCATCTTCTTAGGATAGTTGATTGGTGTCGACACCAGGGATATAAACAATGGGTCTCAGTTGAGCAGTCCTTCCTGTCTGCTCCATTGTCAGCCATTCCTTGGTTGTCCACCCAGGTCCCATTGGAGGCTCGCCTACACCCAACAATTGGCCCCTCCTTGAAAGCCTTAGCCTGCATTCAGAATCGCCCGGGTATCTCTCCATCCCCCTCTCCTATGTTCCCTATTTTGGGAAACCCTCAATTCCCCCCAGGGTTAGAGCGCGGTTCTTTCAAAGAGCTAGTGAACTGCAACAAATTCAGGGCCCACCATCTGATTACCTCGAATCAATGGCTCACCCCACAACAGATCTCAGAGACTGTGGGACTGCCTACCCTCAACCCCTGGCAGTCTAGACAACTCACACACTTCCTGTCTACACTTCCTCCTGCGACTACATACGTCCGTGCCAAGACAGATTTTGAGGCCCTCTGTGAGCAGTCTGGAGTGACTAGACGTACCCTTTCCCGCACATATAATTTGCTAACATCCCCCCCGGACCAACCTCCCCCCAATTTTGTCTCCCAATGGGAAACTGACTTAGAAATAACTCTTTCTTCAGAACAGCGGTTGAGATTATACACATGCATTCACAAATCATCTATGGCCAGCAATGTTCAGGAGGCGGGTTTCAAACTCATGTCACGTTGGTACAGGGTCCCAACTAGACTCAACTCCATCTTCCCATCTACCTCGCCCATGTGCTGGCGTTGTGGCTCTGAGAGGGGTACATTATTACATGTATTCTGGTCTTGTCCCCTTCTCTCGGATTTCTGGGATTCTGTGTGGGGGATCACATCGAAGTTTACTACATACACCCTCCCGAAGACGCCGGCCTTTTTCCTGCTCCATCAGTGCGAGATTCCTCTGGCATCCTACAACAAATCTGTGGTAAGACATTTGGTAAACGCGGCGAGAGCTTGCATCCCATGCCTATGGAGGCAGTCTTCTGCTCGCTCCATATCAATGTGGATCAGTAGAGTCCAGGAGATTATGAGAATGGAGGATCTCACTTCTTCACTGAGACACACTGAGAAAAGGTTCTCCAAAACGTGGAGTCACTGGTTGATCTTTTATGATTTGGCTGATTGTAAGGCGCTACTGGCACCTGAGTGAGAGTACAGGTTTGCGAATGCGGTCCCCCCTTTCCTTTACCCCTCCTCCCCTTTCTCCCTCTTCCCTCCCCTGTCTCCCCCTCTCCGTGTCTACATTATGTTTGTATTCAGTTTGCATAATACTGTTCCACAGTCGGTTGTGGTTTTCCCGAGTAGGGTTCTATAATTGTACGACCCATCGATTGTCATTTATTTTACCTATGCTGTGTTACTGAGATGTATTCAACATCAGTCTCATTGCCTGTCATGCTTTGAGGTCATTTATTTTACCTATGTTTTGATGCTGAGATGTATTCAACATCAGTCTCATTGCTTGTCATGCTTTGCTCTATTGAAAATTGAATAATTTAAATAAAGAATTTACAAAAAAAAGAATGCATCCTGGCCATGCAGTACATGAATAAGTATGAGGTGGCTATTGTCACAATTAATATAAACACTTACCATTAAACACCAATTACGGTACAGTCCCTCAACAGTGTTTATATTAAATATGACTATAACTCCCCTTATCCTTAAGAATACACCCGTGTACTGCAGTACATGGGTGCATTCCTATGGTTAAGGGGGGTTATAGTCATATTTAATGTTCAGGTCTGCCCCTGAGAGCCCATTCATATCCTGCCTGTCACTCACCCAGAAACTTGAGTTGGAGATGGGCCAGTGGACAGCAGAGCATTCAGGGACGCCAGTATGAGTCCCTCCTTTCTTCTTTCCTAATAGCAGTGCCGTACATAGCCAGGAGGGAGTAAGCTGATTGGTGGAGGCGGCGGAGCATCAGTTCCCGCTGGCGCTCACCACCAATCAGCGTGACATACAAGTCGGCAGTGCAGAGGAGAAGGAAAATGACTCTAGTCTCTCCTCCTCCTCTGGAACAGACCCCGGCTGCAGATAAAGGATGTGTGGGCTGGCGGCATTCAGCTGAATGCTCCAGAGTGCTTTATACCACTCCCTGCCCCATACCTCTTCCTTGTAGGTGGCTGGCTTACTTATTAAAGCTCCTGCAATGTGCCAGCCACCATGATTTTGGCACATGTGCTTTATAAGACTGACTGACTACCCCCCCCCCCCCCATGGTGGGGGGGGGAGTGCATCTTATAAAGCAAAAAATACGGTATATTGCTGTTTCTTAATATATTCTTGTAGTACTCCTGATGAAGGGACTGTTGATGTCTCGAAAGCTCGATATGTATTATTACTTCTATTTTTGTTAGCCATTAAAAGGATTCAAACCTGCAATATTCTTATGTTGTTTCTCTTAATGAGAGCACTAAAATAAAATGCTTGATAATGTAATGAAAATATTGGAGCAATGATAATTGTTGAAACAGTCTTTAGATGCTTAATAAATAATGCACTATGTCCTGTTACATGCAGTTACCGCATATATAACTTTTGCAGGTACTACTCACTGTGCCCCGATAGTATCAGCTGTAACTCACTATGGCACCTCTCCAAGATGGACAGCTGAAAATGGTGCTTGCTGGATCAATTATATAAAGTCATTTTTGAAGCTGAAAGATTCTATGATAATGTACGGTCTCTCATTGTGCCAAGTCGCTCCTTCTCAGCCTTTGCTAGACTGAGATTGCTCTTGAGGAGGGGGACAGGTCCCCGAAACACATGTAGCCTATTCCCAGTCCTAATATCATATCACACTCCGTGGAAAATCAAGCAGGACCGCATGGTGCAGTTACATAGAGGCATAGAGCATTGCAATCTCACACAATACAAGCTGCAAAGTGCCACATGAGCACAGTTAACACAGAAACGCAGCGGACACATTGTCAAGTATAACAACACCCAAAAAAAAAAACTGTGGGCATATATTGCCATAAGTTTATATTATTAACAATTACGGTATTTGGTAAGCGCCATACAGTTCATTTTTCTTATAAACTGCACGCAGAGCAGAGTTAGACAATACTGTCTGCCTTGTCTTACATTCTATTTTTATATACATTTGTTTTATATATGCTGTATGTGATCTTATATTGTTTGCAATAAATATATCTAAAAAAGACCATTTAGGCCTTGAGGGGTGAAAATATTCATTTACAGTTATTTATAGTTATTTTCTCTGGACACTGAGAGCACATTTTCACCATTCGGCTTCCAGAGTCTAACATTGTTCTAGGGGTGAGCCACTATATACAGTTAGATATAAAAATATGTGTGATGTTTAAAGCATAAGACCAGAGAAAAACTGAAAGCTACAATTCTCTGTTTCCAATGAAGTCTGTGCTCTTTATGACAATATAACAATCAGTCAGCTCTGTCTTGAGCCTCTTGGGAGTCCTGACTCCTTAAAGTGTCACTGCTCTTTGAGAAAAACTGTTGAAGTGACAAGTTTTTTTCCGAAGTGCACGAAAGAGGGAAAGATTAGGTAATCCTGTCTAATATTTAAATATTGTACATTTAGACCAGGCAGTCTATGGATATGGCAAATGTATCACAGAGAATTTACATGCCAAAAATTAGAAAGGGCTGGACCAGACCCTTGGCACTTGAATTGAGTGGCAGGGAGCAAGTGAGTGCCACTTTTACTTTAGGTACAGTGCTGCCCTGGCCCTAGCTTAATCTGGGTTTGAAACTGGAAACCCCTTTAAGGAGGTATACATGCTCTGTACTTCCCTGTGCCAATCATAGCTCAGTATATTTAGACTATTTTAAATTGGATCTCTACCCTGCATGCAAATGATTTCTCTGTATTTAGAACCAATGGTCTCATATATTGTTTTTTAGATATTCTAGTTGCTAGATATAAGTACACTCAGGTTATGTACCACATACAGATATGAAAGTAGATCATTTTCTTTGAGCCCCTCAAATTCATGCACAGGTTGCTTTATATTCTTTCCAGTGCTCAGATTTATTTACTGTGGACTCATAGAAGAGATTCTTTGATGGATTGCAGATTTTCCTGACTACAGTATATTCCATGGTTCCTTCTGTAGGGAGTCTACTCTCATCAATCAGCTTTTACCAAGGACTCATGCACTAGATCCAGACGGCTCTCAACACAACGTCTCTCCAGTAAGGCCCTATTAGGATCTTTTTATCTTGTCTTAAACAGCACTGCTAAGCACGGTAGTCTCCAGTAAAAGAACGTCATTTGCCTTTTTCCTTTCTGCTGCCTACAGTAACACTAAACACAGAAAGTCCACAAAAAAGATGAAAATACAGTACAGACCAAAAGTTTGGACACACCTTCTCATTCAAAGAGTTTTCTTTATTTTCATGACTATGAAAATTGTAGATTCACACTGAAGGCATCAAAACTATGAATGAACACATGTGGAATTATATACATAACAAAAAAGTGTGAAACAACTGAAAATATGTCATATTCTAGGTTCTTCAAAGTAGCCACCTTTTGCTTTGATTACTGCTTTGCACACTCTTGGCATTCTCTTGATGAGCTTCAAGAGGTAGTCACCTGAAATGGTTTTCACTTCACAGGTGTGCCCTGTCAGGTTTAATAAGTGGGATTTCTTGCCTTATAAATGGGGTTGGGACCATCAGTTGCGTTGTGGAGAAGTCAGGTGGATACACAGCTGATAGTCCTACTGAATAGACTGTTAGAATTTGTATTATGGCAAGAAAAAAACAGCTAAGTAAAGAAAAACGAGTGGCCATCATTACTTTAAGAAATGAAGGTCAGTCAGTCCGAAACATTGGGAAAACTTTGAAAGTGTCCCCAAGTGCAGTCACAAAAACCATCAAGCGCTACAAAGAAACTGGCTCACATGCGGACCGCCCCAGGAAAGGAAGACCAAGAGTCACCTCTGCTGCGGAGGATAAGTTCATCCGAGTCACCAGCCTCAGAAATCACAGGTTAACAGCAGCTCAGGTTAGAGACCAGGTCAATGCCACACAGAGTTCTAGCAGCAGACACATCTCTAGAATAACTGTTAAGAGGAGACTGTGTGAATCAGGCCTTCATGGTAGAATATCTGCTAGGAAACCACTGCTAAGGACAGGCAACAAGCAGAAGAGACTTGTTTGGGCTAAAGAACACAAGGAATGGACATTAGACCAGTGGAAATCTGTGCTTTGGTCTGATGAGTCCAAATTTGAGATCTTTGGTTCCAACCACCGTGTCTTTGTGCGACACAGAAAAGGCGAACAGATGGACTCTGCATGCCTGGTTCCCACCGTGGAGCATGGAGGAGGAGGTGTGATGGTGTGGGGGTGCTTTGCTGGTGACACTGTTGGGGATTTATGCAAAATTGAAGGCATACTGAACCAGCATGGCTACCACAGCATCTTGCAGCGGCATGCTATTCCATCCGATTTGCGTTTAGTTGGACCATCATTTATTTTTCAACAGGACAATGACCCCAAACACACCCCCAGGCTGTGTAAGGGCTATTTGACCATGAAGGAGAGTGATGGGGTGCTGCGCCAGATGACCTGGCCTCCACAGTCACCGGACCTGAACCCAATCGAGCAGAGTGAAGGCAAAAGGGCCAACAAGTGCTAAGCATCTCTGGGAACTCCTTCAAGACTGTTGGAAGACCATTTCAGGTGACTACCTCTTGAAGCTCATCAAGAGAATGCTAAGAGTGTGCAAAGTAGTAATCAAAGCAAAAGGTGGCTACTTTGAAGAACCTAGAATATGACATATTTTCAGTTGTTTCACACTTTTTTGTTATGTATATAATTCCACGTGTGTTAATTCATAGTTTTGATGCCTTCAGTGTGAATCTACAATTTTCATAGTCATGACAATAAAGAAAAGTCTTTGAATGAGAAGGTGTGTCCAAACTTTTGGTCTGTACTGTATATCTAAACACTTCCTCCCTTTTTCTCCTTCTTTGATCCTATTTTACTCCCATATAACTATTAAAACTAAGAGACATATAAAGAATTCTTCTCTCTATGTCTCAGGAGGGCAGCAATGCTGCCCTCCTCCTCCATACAGTCCTGTAAAAAAGCTGTAAGACAAGTGGCTAAAGCAGGATCCTCCCTGTTGTGTCCTGTTTGTAGTAGAACAAAAAGATAATTAAGCTCCTCCACTTGGTTAAAGAGGACCTTTCACAGGTTCGGACATTATAATATAACTGGTGGATTCTGTGGGGCATACTTATGGCATATTACAGCGCTTACTATTTTCTGTATGCGCTGCTCCATTCGCCCCCCATTCACTTTTCCCGCCTAGTATGTAAATTCATACCATTGGTACAGGGAGGAGGAGACGGCCCTGTTTCAGCCAGGGAGAAAAAAAGCTCACCTTCTTATTATATTATAATGTCTGGACCATTAAAAGGCCCTCTTTAAGTCTCTCCAGCCAAAGATGGAATAGATCAGCAAGAGAAAACCTACTTTTTTTCTCTGAAAAATTACTACAAGACTATGCTAGGATTTTACATAATCCTAGCATAGTCTTGTAGTAATTTTTCTGAGAAAAAAGTAGGTTTTCTCTTGCTGATCTATTCCATCTTTGGCTGGAGACTGACTAACAGTAAGAACAACTAAACTCCTAGCATGCATTTATAAGTTTAGTGTTTGATAGAAATGATCATTAGCTGGGGGCGGTCTGAAAATAGATGATGACAGCTGGAGAAATTCATAATTTCATGCAGCATGCACATCAGCAGGCTATACAGTGTTTACAGTTGTTTGTAATGAGTGTCCTATTTGCAGAATACAGGCTGCAGCATACACCATTCTATAGCTTTCTTTAAAGTAATTTTTATTGGGTTTTCATATTCAAAACATATATGAAGTAATACTATATCATATAGTATAAGTACAGAAAATAGTGAGTACATATATGAATATCAATGTTTTTATCACAAATTTACATTGTTTTAATAATATCAACATAATATTGTTGTTTAATGCTATCAACATTATGTTGCAAATAAACTTTATATATATAATAAGTAAAGTGCACTGAAAGAAAACTGACATCAATTTCTCCTTTTATTAACTCTCATCTAACCAATTCTCAGTTGACCAATCCTTGACATTTATAATACATAGTCTACTGTTGAGGGAAATGTTTTAACCATACTTTCCAATTCAAAAGCATTTTGTCATTCGTGTTTGAGTACCCTGCGTACATTTGTTCATTAATATAGTTATTTGATACAATATTTATGATGTTTGTTATAGTCGGTATGACTTTGGCTTTCCAAAGCTTAGCCAATGTGATTCTATATGCAACAAAGGTATGAGCGATCGGAAATCGGCTCAGAGGAATCAATTCGTCCATTCCTAAGTTTAATAGTGCTAACTCAGGAGAGATCACCATTGATTTACCTGCCACCATACTAACTAGTGTGGTCATATCTTTTAGTTTTACCAGTTTAGGACAGTTCCAAAAGCTATGGATTAAAGTTCCTCTCTGACCACACTCTCTCTAGCACATGTCCGAACAATTTTCGTAAAAGCAATGTAATTTCAGAGGTGTAAGGTAATGCCTCGTTGACATTTTATATAAATGTTCCCTATGATTGGTACACATAGTGACTTTTTTAAAAAAAATTATAATGCCTTACCCCATTTATCTGAAGGTAATGCCATGTTCAAGTCAATTTCCCATTTCTTGTGATGGGAGAGTAGATCTGAACTTAAGTCGGAGTTAGAGATGTCAGATTAATTTAAAGTTTTTTGCGGTGAGGCTGGTGTGGTTTGGGTTTAGTAAGTCGGACAAATATTGAGAAAGGTACACCTCTGTGTTAGGGTATTTTCTCCACTGTTTCTCAAGAAAATAATATATAGACAAGTCTTTCTCGGTGAGATCAAACTGAGTTTTAAGTGATTCAAAGTTTTGTAGCTTGCCCTCAACTAGAACATTGCTCAATGATGTAATACCTTTATTGACCCAAGATACAATTTTTTTTAGTCCTGCAAGATGCTTTAGAGACTAAATTTCCAGCTCATGTTTAACCACATTAGTAGTACCTCTATTAGCCAGTATCTGCAAGCTCCAAACTTCCAAAGTAGCGTTTATTGTGGGCAAATATAATCTAGGCATACCTGTGAATTTAGATGGGTTCAGAATTAGTTGTTTCCAGTTAGCCGTTTGTATAATGGTGGATTCAATTTGTACCCATTGTTTTTGTCGATCACTATTCTTGATCCAGTCCAGGGATTGTTTTAATAATTTAGTTCTATAATAGGCGATAATGTTTGGAAGTGCTATTCCTCCGTTGTGTACCTTTTTTGTGAGAATTTGTAAGGATACTCTAGGTTTTTGTTGCTTCCAGACAAATTTTGAGGCTTGGGATTGAAAAGTCCTTATTATATTAAGAGGGATTTGAATCGGTAAAGTTCTAAATTTATATAATAATTTTGGGAGGAGGAACATTTTATACAGAACTAATCTGCCGAACCAGCCCCCCTCTTGTGTTGCTAGCCTATCTATTTATTTTTGCAATTCAACTAGTAGTTTTGGGAAGTTTTCTCTGATCATGGTTGATTTGTTTGAGGCTATTTCTACACCTAAATATGTTATGGATTTAGGATTCCAGATATAATTAAAATCTTTTTGTAGGGTAAACATGGTAGATTTATCTATATTTATACTCAGTATGTGGGATTTGCTCTGGTTTACCTTATGGTATGATATGTGTCTGAATCTGTGTAGTTCCTTTTGTATCTCTAATATGGATCTCTGTGGGTTAGATAGTGTCAATAGGATATCATCAGCGAACATACTGATTTTGTGTGTATCTTTTGGGGTATCTATACCTTTAAGTTCCAGATTTTTTCTGATGTGTGCAGCAAGAGGCTCTATAGCAAGGATGAACAACAATGGGGACAGGGGGCATCCCTGCCTAGTTCCATTGGTAATTTGGAAAGTATTGGAAAAGATGCCGTTACATTGAACTCTAGCTGAGGGTCCACAATATAAAGAAAATATAGCCCTGATTTATTCCTCTGGTATATCATAGTGTGAGAGAGCAGTTTTTACATAGTCCCAATGTATTCTGTCAAACGCCTTCTCTGCATCTAGTGAAAGGAACAGAGAAGGTGTTTTCTTGTATTTAGCCCAATAAGTCAAATCAATGACCTTTCTAGTTCCATCAAAGGGCTGTGTAGCTTTTGTAAAGCCTACTTGGTCTGGATGAACAAGGGCTGGGATTATTTCTTGTAACCTGTTTGCCAAAATTTTTGCATAAATCTTGATGTCAGCATTAAACAATGAGATTGGTCTAAAGTTGCCTGGGCTGGTAGGGTCTTTCCCTGGTTTAGGGAGCGTGACAATATTGGCTGCTAACATCTCTGAAGGGAATTCGCCATATTTTTTTGCTTTATTAAATGTTTCTGTTAAATGGGGTATTAATATGTCTTCAAAAAGTTTGTAATACTCTGCTGAAAAACCATCAGGTCCTGGTGATTTTCCAAGGTGTAATGATTTTATGGTAAGTTCAATTTCTTTTTCTGAGAATGGTGCTTCTAAAGATGAACGTAGGTCTGGGTTAATTTTAGGTAAATGGCTTTCAACTACAAACTGGATTCCAAAATATTTGGGACACTAAACAAATTGTGAATAAAAACTGAATGCAATGATGTGGAGATGGCAAATGTCAATATTTTATTTGTAATAGAACGTAGATGACAGATCAAACGTTTAATCCGAGTAAATGTATCATTTTAAAGGAAAAATACGTTGATTCAAATTTTCACGGTGTCAACAAATACCCAAAAAGTTGTGACAAGTAGCAATAAGAGGGTGGAAAAAGAAAATTTGAGCATAACGAAGAGCTGGAAGACCAATTAACACTAATTAGGTCAATTGGCAACATGATTGGGTATAAAAAGAGCTTCTCAGAGTGGCAGTGTCTCTCAGAAGCCAAGATGGGTAGAGGATCACCAATTCCCACAATGTTGCGCAGAAAGATAGTGGAGCAATATCAGAAAGGTATTACCCAGCGAAAATTTGCAAAGACTTTGCATCTATCATCATCAACTGTGCATAACATCATCCGAAGATTCAGAGAATCTGGAACAATCTCTGTGCGTAAGGGTCAAGGCAGTAAAGCCATACTGGATGCCAGTGATCTCTGAGCCATTAAACGACACTGCACCACAAACAGGAATGCTACTGTAAAGGAAATCACAGAATGGGCTCAGGAATACTTCCAGAAACCATTGTCAGTGAACACAATCCACCGTGCCATCCGCCGTTGCCAGCTGAAACTCTACAGTGCAAAGAAGAAGCCATTTCTAAGCAAGATCCACAAGCTCAGGCGTTTTCACTGGGCCAGGGATCATTTAAAATGGAGTGTGGCAAAATGGAAGACTGTTCTGTGGTCGGACGAGTCACGATTCGAAGTTCTTTTTGGAAATCTGGGACGCCATGTCATCCGGACCAAAGAGGACAAGGACAACCCAAGTTGTTATCAACGCTCAGTTCAGAAGCCTGCATCTCTGATGTTATGGGGTTGCATGAGTGCATGTGGCATGGGCAGCTTGCATGTCTGGAAAGGCACCATCAATGCAGAAAAATATATTCAGGTTCTAGAACAACATATGCTCCCATCCAGACGTCATCTCTATCAGGGAAGACCCTGCATTTTTCAACAAGATAATGCCAGACCACATTCTGCATCAATCACAACATCATGGCTGCGTAGGAGAAGGATCCGGGTACTGAAATGGCCAGTCCGCAGTCCAGATCTTTCACCTATAGAGAACATTTGGCGCATCATAATGAGGAAGGTGCAACAAAGAAGGCCCAAGACGATTGAACAGTTAGAGGCCTGTATTAGACAAGAATGGGAGAGCATTCCTATTTCTAAACTTGAGAAACTGGTCTCCTCGGTCCCCAGATGTCTGTTGAGTGTTGTAAGAAGAAGGGGAGATGCCACACAGTGGTGAAAATGGCCTTGTCCCAACTTTTTGGGGATTTGTTGACACCATGAAATTCTGATTCAACATATTTTTCCCTTAAAATTTTACATTTTCTCAGTTTAAACTTTTGTTCCGTGATTTATGTTCTATTTTGAATAAAATATTAGAAGTTGGCTCCTCCACATCATTGCATTCAGTTTTTATTCAAGATTTGTATAGTGTCCCAACTTTTTTGGAATCCGGTTTGTAAATATTTAGAGTATTGCTCATGCGTGGGTTGGGTGATTGACGCGTCGTCTTTCAAATTATATCGTTTCCTGTAATAGTCTGCTATTTTGTTTGCTATATCAGTGTGGTGAATTATTTTTTCTTTTGTTATATCGTCTATCAAATAGGTTGTCATGTGTTTCACTCTCATCCCTTTGGCTTTGTTGGCCATCAGTTTAGTGGGTTTATTAAATTCGCTGTAATATCTTGCTTCTATCTTTTTAGACATTTTGGTAGTTTTTTAGCGTTAATTCTTGTAATTTAAGTCTGGTGCTAGTAAGGGGTTGTAGTACATTGTGAGAGTTATCTAATTTGTGTTTTTCTAAAACTTCCAATTTTCCCAGAGTTTCCTCAATATCTTTTTTATTTAATCTATTAAATCTAGCTGTTTGTTGTATAATGATGCCTCTGGAAAATGCTTTATGTGATCTCCACACCGTGATAGGGTTATCTATTGATGTGGCATTGACTTTGAAAAAGTCAATGCCACAAAAAATTCTTCCAAGTTATTTCTTATTACATAATGTGTTTCAGGGTTGGATAGAATAAAGATGTTATTCCTCCAAGATGTCATATTGCCTGGATAGGCTGTGTTTTTAAGTTCAAGGAGCACTGGTGCATGGGCTGACCATGAGATGTTTTTAATTTTGCAGGAAATTATTTCACTCATGAAGTTGGATTTCATAAAGAACGTGTCAATTCTAGCATAAGAGTTATGACTTTGGGAAAAATGGGTGTAATATTTAACTGAGGCATTGCAGCAACGCCAGACATCATATAAGGTATTATATTTATAACCACTTACTTAATATAATATGATGTTCCTGGAGGAATACACCAAATGGAAAAGGACTTAGGAAAACTAGAGGAATGGTCAAAAATCTGGCAACTAAAATTTTATGTTGATAAGTGCAAGATAATGCACCTGGGACGTAAAAACCCAAGAGCAGAATATAAAATCAGTGATACAGTCCTAACCTCAGTATCTGAGGAAAGGGATTTAGGGATCATTATTTCAGAAGACTTAAAGGTAGGCAGACAATGTCACAGAGCAGCAGGAAATGCTAGCAGAATGCTTGGGTGTATAGCAAGAGGAATTACCAGTAGAAAGATGGAGGTGCTCATGCCGCTCTACAGAGCACTAGTGAGACCTCATTTGGAGTATTGTGCTCAGTACTGGAGACCATATCTCCAGAAGGATATTGATACTTTGGAGAGAGTTCAGAGAAGAGCTACTAAACTGGTACATGGATTGCAGGATAAAACTTACCAGGAAAGATTAAAGGAACTTAACATGTATAGCTTGGAAGAAAGACGAGACAGAGGGGATATGATAGAAACTTTTAAATACATAAAGGGAATCAACAAGATAAAAGAGGAAAGAATATTTAAAAGAAGAAAAACTGCTACAAAAGGACATAGTTTTAAATTAGAGGGGCAAAGGTTTAAAAGTAATATCAGGAAGTATTACTTTACTGAGAGAGTAGTGGATGCATGGAATAGCCTTCCTGCAGAAGTGGCAGCTGCAAATACAGTGAAGGAGTTTAAGCATGTATGGGATAGGCATAAGGCCATCCTTCATATAAGATAGGGCCAGGGGCTATCCATAGTATTTAGTATATTGGGCAGACTAGATGGGCCAAATGGTTCTTATCTGCCGACACATTATATGTTTCTATGTTTCTATAATTCTGCCTTTGTTTTTTCGTCCATTAGTGGATGGTCGTGCATGGAGTTTAGGTCACCTCCTAATTAAGGTCGCTTTTTGTACTGAGTTAATTTTTTTAATCAATTTGTTTAAAAATCTAATTTGGCCAGAATTAGGTGCGTATGTGTTTACCAGTTTATACAAGGTATTATTTATTCTACAAATAAGTATCAGGAATCTACCCGATGGACTTTGGTGTTGTTCCAGTAGCTGGAAGGTCAAAGTATCCTTTATCATTATCGCTACACCTGCTTTTTTGGCTTCTGCGTTGGCATAAAAGTTGGAGTAAAAATTGAGGATGTTTGGTCCCTTTAATATGTGTTTCCTGAATGAAAGAGATATCTGGGCTAAATCTGAAAATGTCTTGTCTAAGGAATGAACGTTTATGTGGGCTATTCAGGCCCCTTACGTTGTAGCTCAACAGTGATAGGGTCATTCCAGTTGTTCTGACGCGTCAATAGAGGAGACAGAACAGGTGGAATTTCTCTGGTATATGTGTGTAGTAGGCTCTTACCCTTTTGAAAATTCACAACGCGTATTCAGTATTGAGGTCTAGGTGATGGTCTCTGCAATATCTGTGTAGATAAATATCCTGCAACTAGTCATACAAAAAAAGTATTGTTATATGTCAATGACAAGGACTGGTGAATTATTGCTATGAAGAGAAGAACACAAAACAAAACAGAATAGAACGTTATAAAGTGCAAGTAAATTGAGGTGAATAAGAGAAACTAATTAAAGTCAAATATATTGTTAAGAAAAAGAAAATAGATGAACTCGGGTAGCTTACCGCTACACAATTTGGGGATTATAAGGCCTCTTTCACACGGGCGTCATGTTTTTTGCCCGGATAAGAGGCGGGTGCGTTGCGGGAAAATGCACGATTTTTCCGCGCGAGTGCAAAACATTGTCATGCGTTTTGCACTCGCGTGAGAAAAGTCGCGCATGTTTGGTACCCAGACCCGAACTTCTTCACAGAAGTTCGGGCTTGGGATTGATGTTCTGTAGATTGTATTATTTTCCCTTATAACATGGTTATAAGGGAAAATAATAGCATTCTGACTACAGAATGCATAGTATAATAGTGCTGGAAGGGTTAAAAATAATAAAAAAGTTAACTCACCTTCTCCTCTTGTTACCGTAGATCCCGGTCTGTTCTTTAGCTGTGGACTGAATGACCTGAGGTGACGTCAGATCACATGCTCCAATCACATGGTCCATCACCGTGGTGATGGAGCATGTGATCTGACGTCATCAAAGGTCCTTTAGCCACAGCTAAAGAACAGACCGGCATCTACGCTAACAAGAGGAGAAGGTGAGTTAACTTTTTTATTATTTTTAACCCTTCCAGCACTATTATACTATGCATTCTGTAGTCAGAATGCTATTATTTTCCCTTATAACCATGTTATAAGGGAAAATAATACAGTGAATAGACTGTCACCTAGAACCCATGCGTGAAAATCGCACCGCATCCGCACTTGCTTGCGGATGCATGCGATTTTCACGCAACCCCATTCATTTCTATAGGGCCTGCGTTACGTGAAAAACGCACAAAGAGGAGCATGCTGCGATTTTCACGCAACGCACAAGTGATGCGTGAAAATCACCGCTCGTGTGCACTGTCCCATAGAAATGAATGGGTCAGGATTCAGTGCGGGTGCAGTGCGTTCACCGCACGCATCGCACCCGCACGGAAAACTCGCCCGTGTGAAAGGGGCCTAAGACAGAAAAAAATAGACAAAAGGTGCTAGTGAAAGCTAGTGCCCTTTGGCTAATACTGCAAAAATGAAATTTACAGTACACATTAACATTTTAGTAGGTGAGAGAGTCTAATCATGGTGGGTTGTTATGGCGGACCCTTTCTCCCTTTTGAGCTCCTCCTGTGGAATGGGTGGGTTCTTCTACTGTAATGTCCCATCTATCGAGCAGGTTCATTCCTTGTTCAATCGTAGAGACTACTCTTGTGGTTCCACCATCTGGGATCAGTAATTTAACAGGAAATCCCTATCTATATGGGATGTTGTGGCTTCTGAGGGTGTTGGTGATGATCTGGAATTTCTTTCTGTTCTGTACAGTGAATTGAGAAAGATCTGTAAATATTTGAATGTCTCTGAATTCTTCTGGTAAGGTTTTAACTTTCCTAAATTCTTGGAGAAAGCGTTACTTAACTCTGAAAACATTTATCCTCGCTATCGTGTCACGAGGTATGGTTGGGTCAAGGTTTCTAGGTCTTGGCAAGCGATGAGCCTGATCAATTTCTAAGTCCTGAGGTGGGCTTTCCGGGAGCACCGTTGCAATTAGTTTTTGAAGAAACTTAATGAGTTTAGATGGAGTAATACTTTCTGGTATTCCTCGAAATGTTAAATTATTTCTTCTATTGCGATTTTCCAGATCTGCTTGCTTCATCTGTAATTTCTCCACTTCGTCAGACAGAGAGTTAGTAGCATCTGCAATTTCGTCGTGTGATTTGCATAGTTTCTCCATTTTATTCTCAATATGTAATACTCTAGAGTTCATTTTTTTGATTTTTAGATTTGTTGTGGTGAGGGCATTATTGATCTCTTTGGAGAAGGATTTGTGCAAAAGAAGCATAGTTTCTTTAATGAATGTTTCAGATGCTGTTTTACCTGTAGCTGGAATGGCATTTAATTTTGCTTCAAATTCCTGTTCTGGTGAATATTTGTCTGGTTGGGGTGATGATGGATAATCTTCTCTAGCAGAACATTCAGAACTGTTGTCTATTCTTGCCTTTTGTTTAACAGGGCTTGATGTTTCAGAAGAGTTATCAGATTGTATCTCATCTTCAATTTTGTCCTCTACTTCTAGTGTAGAGAACCTGTTGGGTGTATTTTTATTCCCTTGGTTTTTGGCCCATTTGGTCTTGTTTTTCTGAGAGCAATACATTTTAGTGGGATCTGTAAAATCACTGCAGTTACAATCTGGATTTTGTCTAGTTTCTTTCTTCGGAGTTTGCAAAGAGTCACTTTGGCTCAAGCTTTTTGTTTGGTAGGGATCATTGGTTTTTGGCTGATACATAACAAGTTAGTATAAAGGGATTCTATCCAGGAGTAAGTGTATTTGCTCTATCTATTTGCTTTTTTAGTCGCAAGAAGGATCTCAGTATAACAGCTCTGTTTGTTATGGATGTTAAGATCTTTATCTGCAGTCTAATAGTATTATGCAAATAATTCCGTCAAAATAATTCGCTAACAGGTTCGCAGCGATACGATAGTTGCATGCAGTTTATTTTGGATAATTTCGCCTCTTTATGTCAGTTATGTATAGCTCTTATCTCCGTTTATTCAAAGACAGAATCGCTGAATTGATCCTCAATGTTACTGTCCTGCTAGTTCCTTGTCAGTGGTTGATCGCTACTTGCGATTAATTCCGCAGTTTATATCCACAGGTTAAAGCGTCTGTCTTTTATGTAGCTTCGTGGCAGTTGTGTAGTTTTTCCTCTGCCTGCTCCCATGTAAGGTCTCTGCAAAGAGCTCCAGAGTGGTGTGCTCAAGAGCTGGAACTGTTAGGAGCCTGAAAATGCTATCTGTAATGATGGCGTCTTTTTCATATGTAGCGCTTACCACCGCTGCAGTTTTCGCGCCTTTTTCTCCTCACTGCTCGTGATGCATGCAAATTAGCTGAAAACAGATGGTTGAGGCGTCCAAACTTTCTTAAATTTGGCTGATATGATCCTTGTCACTTCTTCTCTCACTCTATGAAGTTTGGAGTCGATCCGAACAGTGCAAGTAGCTTAACTTTGTAGCTTTTGCAGCATGGCAGCCGGAGCTTCTGTTAGCTGCTTCTTCTCAGCATGAACGCCAAGCCACGCCCCCAGTCTATAGCTTTCTAATGAGAACTAAATAAAACTGAAATAAATTTTAAATACCCACAGCTGTCCTGTTATATTTTGAGATTTCTTCTATAGTTACATTTGACAGCTCAAAATTGTTTTTAAAGAGCTGTCAGCAGATTTGTACCTATAATACTGACTGACCTGTAAAATGTGCGCTTGGCAGCTGAAGACATTTTTGTTGGTCCCATATTCATATCTGCCTGCACTGCTGAGAAAAATTATAATTTAATATATGCAAATGAGCGTCTAGGAGCAAAGGGGGCGTTGCCGTTACTCCTAGAGGCTCAGCTATCCCAGCCACGCCCTCTGCATTTTGCCTGATTTTAGGAGATGTCAGGCATGATATTTACACTGCCTGACCCTGTCAATCAAAGTGCAGGGGCCGCGGCAGCTGCAGAAAGAGCTGAGCCTCTAGGAGAAACAGCAATGCCCCCCGTTGCTCCTAGAGGCTCATTTGCATATATTAAAACCTTCAGCTGCCAAGCGCACATACAACAGGTCAGCTAGTTATATAGGGGCAGATGCTCTTTAATAATAATTTTTTATGGTTTTACAGGATGAGAAAAACATGACTGTTTTCTTCTAGAAACAGTCCCATCAATTGCAGCTCAGCAATTTTGAAGTGAATAGAGCAGAGCTGCAATACTGCACTTACCCATTCAACAAGCATGATACTGTTTTTAGAAGAAATTACTCTTATTTTTCTAAACCTATACTGCCCCATTAACTGAATTATAATGCTGGGTGAAAGCTCTTTGGGTACTGTAGGAAGGCGCAAGGGTCCATCATTGTATGTGTCACCGAGATTCCTGGCCTCAGTGAGGTAAGTCGGTAGTTTTAAGTGTCTGCGGCAGCTAGTTCTGACTGACACTGTTTGTTGTTAGTATGGCTGTAAAGCAGATCCGGGCCAGCTCTTACTGGGAGTAGCCAAAGTGCTGGGTGGGTGGCTTCTCCCCACGCTCCAGGCCGTGTGTCACGGGGAGCCAAAGGCGCACTCGGTCTCCCATCAGCCGCAGACCTGCTGCTTAGCTTCGGGAGCGAGGATCTGTGTTTGGCCTCGTTCCCAGGGTGGCTTTGTTAGCTGGGAGGCTCCCTGCTTCTAGGTCTGCATTGAGCGCCGAGCTGATCACTCGGTGCTCGACTTGTCTGTCTGTCTGTCGGTCATGTGACACTGGCCACGTCACATGACCCTCAGACCCCACTATAAATACAGGCAGCCTTCTGGCCACAGGTTGCCTGTTAATTCTAGGTTCCTGGCTATTTGTTGGACTACTGAATACTCACCTGATCCTGTTCCCTGACGATCCTTTGGCTGCTCCTCCTGTACTCCGCATCCGTCCTGGTATTGTGACCTCGGCTCCCACCTGACTACTCTTTGCGGACTCCTCTGGTACTTCTCTACTCTCCTGGTATTTGACCCCGGCTTCTCCTGACCATTCTTTGCTTAACCCTTTGTACTGCGTAGCTCTCTTGGTTCTGACCCGGTCCGTTCACGTTCCGTATTTTGTCTTGTCTGTCTTCCCTGCACATATCCTAAGTAAGGGACTGTCGTCCAGTTGTCCCCTGTCATCAGGACTCGTGAGGCAAGTAGGCAGGGCCAGGGGTGAGGGTTTCCCCTGTGTGTGTGTGCATGTGACCGTTACACCGGGTCTTTTTTGGCCTATATAAAACCCAGCCAGCAGTCTCAGCTGGGTGTGGTTTATCCTCCATCTGACAGAGACCCTGGGGAGTCTCTGTGTTTTGGGACCTGTGAATTTGTGTCGTGCTAAAGGGCTGAGAGCCGCATGCTGGGAAACAGGCCCCTAAAGCCTGCTGTGTACTGCGGGTAGAAAACTGCTAAGCAGGTGAAGATTTTGTTCTATGGACATTGCATGGTGTGAACAAACACGAAGACTGTGAACGGTCATTTTTTGTTTTTCCTTACGTGTGAATAAAAACCGAACTGTTTAAGTTAAAGACTTTGTGATTGCCTCTATACTGCGTCCGCTAGCCTGTCTACCAGAGCAAAACTCCACAATTGGTGTCGGATGTGGGCAAACGAAGTGAGGCAGACCTGCAGGCCGAAAAGTTTTTTTGTTTTTTCCGGGCACAAAGTGCGTGTCCTATATTAAGCCAGCATGGTGACGGTAAAATGGAGGCGGTCATAAAAGGCCTCTTGGAGGCTAACTTGCAGCAGAGGGAGGCTAACAAGCAGCAACAGGAAGCTAACCAGCTGCTATTACAACATGTAATGGCGTTGCAAGCGGCCGGAGCATCCCCGATGCCCGGAAAGCTGTCCTTACGGCAATCCCTAAGACAACCCTGCTAAGTGTGATGGTGGGAGACATGGAGGACTTGCCGCCAGGTCCGGAGCTAGTCAACCTCAATGTCTCAAATAAATAAAACTACGGCTTTCAGAATGTGGAGACACAAAAAATCTTTTTTTCTTTAATGCTTTGTTATGTAAAACTGAAACAAACAATCACAAAAAGGTATTTTCGCGTCCATAACAACCTGCTTGATAAAAGTCAACCTCAGTGTCTCCGGGGATAATTTTGGTACTGCACAACCCTATCCCGAGCCTGGGAAAATGTATTAATAATAGATTCATCAAGAGATGTTGTATCGAGTAAACCAGCTACGAGGTGAATTTATAGAACAGACTGTGAACGGTAATTTTTTATTTTTTTTTACCTTATGTGTGAATAAACACTGAACTGTTTAACCCCTTAAGGACCCATGACATACATGTACGTAATTTCTTTGCGGGACCTAAACACCTGTCCCGTACATGTACTTCATGGGGATCGGGCGGGTGCAGGAGCTGCGCCCGCCCGATCAGCAGCTGGGGTCCGGAAGTCACTGATAGCCGGACCCCTGCAGCATGCGCCGGCATTGGTGAAATCACCGATGTCGGCGCATTAACCCTTCATGTGCCGCGGTCAGGCGGGGATCGGAGCTGCCATCGAGTCCCCATGCTGCTGTGACGGGGACCCGATGGCATGGAAGGTAGCCCAATGCCTTCCGTAGGCATCGGGGCTGCCTTCCGGTGGAGAGCCTGTGAGATCCAGCCCCCTGGATCTCACAGGCAGGAAGCTGTATGAGTAATACACACTGTATTACACATACATCCAATTCATTCCAATACAGAAGTATTGGAATGCATTGTAAAGGGGATCAAACCCCCAAAAGTTGAAGTCCCAAAGTGGGACCAAAAATAAAGTGAAAAAAAAGTCGAAAAAATAAAGTTTTCCCCCAAAAAATTTAAAGTTTTAAGTAAAAAAAAAACCAAAACATAATTTTCCCCAAATAAAATATTTTAATTTAAGTAGACATATTAGGTATCGCCACGCCCGTATCGACCGGCTCTATAAATATATCACATGAACGAACCCCTCAAAAAAAAAAATATAAATATACAATTTTTTTCTCACCTTACACCACTAAAAGTACAACATCAAGTGATCAAAAAGGCGTATGCCCGCCAAAATAGTACCAATCTAACCGTCACCTCATCCCGCAAAAAATGAGCCCCTACCTTAGACAATCGCATAAAAAATAATAAAAAATTTGGCTCAGAATATGGAGACACTAAAACATTTTTTTTTTTAAATGCTGTTATTGTGTAAAACTTACATAAATAAAAAAAGTTCACATATTAGGTATCTCCGCGTCCCTAATAACCTGCTCTATAAAAATATCACATGACCTAACCCCTCAGATGAATACCGTAAAAAAAAATAATAAACATGTAAAAAAAAGACATTTTTTTGTCACCTTACATCACAAAAAGTGTAATACAATATAATAGTACCAATCAAACCATCATCTCATCCCGAAAAAAATGAGCCCCTACACAAGACAGTCTCCTAAAAAATAAATAAAATTACGGCTTTCAGAATGTGGAGACACAAAAAATCTTTTTTTTTTATGCTTTGTTATGTAAAACTGAAACAAACAATCAAAAAAAGGTATTGTCGCGTCCATAACAACCTGCTTGATAAAAATACCACATGATCTAACCTGTCAGATGAATGTTGTAAATAACCAAAAATAAAAACGGTGCCAAAAAAGCTATTTCTTGTTACCTTGCCTCACAAAAAGTGTAATAGAGAGCAACCAAAATCCATATGTACCCTAAAATAGTACCAACGAAACTGCCACCTTATCCCGTAGTTTCCAAAATGGGGTCACTTTTTGGGACTTTCTACTCTAGGGGTGCATTAGGGGGACTTCAAATGGGGCCTGGTGTGAAAAAAACAGTCCAGCAAAATCCGCCTTCCAAAAAACGTATGGCGTTCCTTTCCTTCTGCTCAATGCCGTGTGCCTGTACAGCAGTTTAAGACCACATATGGGGTGTTTCTGTAAACTACAGAATCAGGGCCATAAATACTGAGTTTTGTTTAGCTGTTAACCCTTGCTGTGTAACTTGAAAAAATTTATTAAAATGGAAAATCTGCCAAAAAAGTGAAATTCTGAAATGTCATCTTTATTTTTCATGAATTCTTGTAGAACACCTAAAGGGTTAACAAAGTTTTTAAAATCAGTTTTGTATACCTTGAGGGGTGCAGTTTCTAAAATGGGGTCACTTTTCTGGAATTTCTACTCTAGGGGTGCATCAGGGGGTCTTCAAATGTGACATGGCAGCTTAAAATTATCCCAGTGAAATCTGCTTTCCAAAAACCATATGGTGTTCCTTTCCTTCTGCGCAATTCAGTGTGCCCGTACAGCAGTTTACATATGGGGTGTTTCTGTAAACTACAGAATCAGGGCCATAAATATTAAGTTTTGTTTGGCTGTTAACCCTTGATTTGTCTGCCCAAAAAGTGAAATTTTGAAATTTCATCTCTATTTTCCATTAATTCTTGCGGAACACCTAAAGGGTTTACAAAGTTTGTAAAATTTGTTTTGAATACCTTGAGGGGTGTAGTTTGTAAAATGGGGTCATTTTTGGGTGGTTTCTATGATGTAAGCCTCACTGTGACTTCAAACCTGAACTGGTTGTGGAAAAGTGGGTTTTAGAAATTTTATGAAAAATTTCAAGATTTACTTCTAAACTTCTAAGCCTTCTAATGTCCCCCAAAAATAAAATAGCATTCACATAAAGTAAACATATGGGCAATGTAAAGTAATAACATTTTTGGGAGGTATTATTATCTTTTATAAAAGTAGAGAAATTGAAATGTGGAAATATGCTAATTTTCTTTTTTTTTTGTAAATTTTGAATTTTTTTATAAATGGAAATATTATTTTTTTTACGGTCTGTAATACAGGCACCGAGCTCTTACATTCTTCTGAATGAGCCCTAAGGCTGATAGAAAGCCATGTAAAGAAATACATGTAATAAACTGACTGCCTTTGTTAGTCTTCAGTGCACAGATGCTTAGGAGAAGCAAATCCACTGTAGAGACAAAATAGCGGGTCCAGCACCTGGGTATTGAATAATACCATAAATCTTTTATTTCAAATATTTAAACAAAGGGTGAGCACAGTCTGAAATGTGTTGACTGGTGTGGGGAGATGTCCTGCTGTATGCCATTTTTGGACTTTTTTTTTAATATTTGAAATAGCCATGCACAACAAACCGAGCAGCCCCACCCAAGGTGCACCATAAACCTTATTTTTCTAAAAAGAAATGTTTCCCAGTATAAGAGGACTGGATATTCACATATATTTCAATTTGGGCTAAAAAGCACAGATGTAGTTTAGAGGAAGGGGAGGCAGTGTTGTAAAATGTGTTAACATGAGCCTAAATGCAGAAATTTGCTGCGTAAACTAAGGCAACCAATAAATGGAGTAAGGTTAGACACAAGTGAACCACTGTCAGGGGCTGAGCAGCAGGGGCACTTACTCCAGACGCAGAGGAAGTGGGACTGCAACTGCCGGGTAGTTCATTTACATGGTGAAGCAGGAAGGCGTCCGCTCCCTGCTTCGCTGTTCCGCTGATCTCTGGGGCTCCCCAGCAGATGAACATTGCAATGCTGGCTATGTGCAAGGAGCGATGAAAGCCTGGGAATCAGCCTCCTGCACAGAGCGATGTGTATGTGTGAGCAAGTCATGCTGCTGCTACTGCTGGGAAAGCAAGATGTGCCAATCATCAGGAAAACAGGTAAGTATTTTTTTATTTTTTATTTTTTATGAATCTGGAGAGGGCACTAGGGGCCAAAGGGGGGCACAATGAGGACATAACTACAGTGAGGGGGCACAAAGGCTGGCATTACTACTGTGAAGGGGCCAAAAGGAGGACATAACTACTGTGAAGGGGCAACAAGAAGGACATAACTACTGTGAAGGGCCTACAAGGAGGACATAAGTACTGTGAAGGGGCTACAAGGAAGACAAAACTACTGTGAGTGGGCATAATGTGGGCGAAACTGCAGTGCGGGGGCACAATGTTGGTATTAGTGCTGCAAAAGAGGCACAATGTGGGCATAACTACTGTGAAAGAGGCACAATAAAGGCATAACTACTGTGAAGGAGGCACAATGTGGATATTACTAATGTGAGGGGCACAATGTGGGAATTAGTACTATGTGGTAGCACTAAGGGGAAAGCAATGCCCTAGATTACTCTGTATTACATAGGGATAACTCTTCTGCTGTTTCTTTGAACAGGTTGTTGTACTTACTGTACACATCCACAATATTCGCCTCGGGATGTGGAGATTCTCACAGCAGGCCAAACTGTGCTTTGGTATGCTCAGGGACTGGAACCAAATCCTGAACACGGGTGCCATAAAATCAATAGGTCCTTGTCAGACAAGTTCTCTCTACTGGACTTTCCCAACACCTCTCTTTGTACATCTGGTCTGCTTCCTGTAGTTGTTTTGGCCCTTCTTGGGTAGTCCAGGTCCAGGATGAGCTTGAGGGTCAGCTCCATACGTGAGCTTCCTTCTCCCTAGACTGAACTCCCTAGAATGTTCTAACTCCTTTTTTTATATAGGGAGTGACACCAGCACCATCTAATGGTGGCTGTGGATATGGCCTGTTAGTACCTTGTGCATACATACATATACAGTAAAGAAATACATTACACAGAGATATAGTGTTCCGCTTTTGTTTGCAGTTTCCAGTATGCTGCAATTCTTGGAGGAAGAGAAGGAAATAAGAAATAGGGAACCAGGCCTGTGAAATGCAGGAGGGGATTGGGATGGAAAAAAAGTTAATTGAAAGTGTCTTTAATCTTAGGACTCCTGCACACAACTGTATCCGTTTTGAAGTCCGCAAATCGCAGATTTGCCAAATATGCATGCTGTGCGTGTACATCCTGAACTTTTTGTGGGCTTCATTGCAGAAAAGCCTATTCTTGTGCACAAAAAGAACAATAGGATGTTCTATAATTTGTCACAGCAAAAGGATGACATCTGTGTGCTGTCCACTTTTTTGCAGTCCCATAGAATTAAATGGGTCCACATTCGGTCCACAAGAAATGTTATGTAGATGCAAAAGGAAAGTTTTTTTGGGGTTTTTTCATTTTAGTTTTTTCGATTTTACTGATAGTTAAGATCATCTTGCTCTTGTTTTGTGATGTTGTGTTTGTGGCTGGGAATCTTCAAGGAAAAGGCAGATAATCTCTGCTAGATTTTTTCACAAACCTGTGCATTGTCTGAAGGTTTTAAACAAATTCACAGAGATAAGAACACAATAATAATGTCACAAAATTATTACTCAACTTTGTGGATGCTGTGTAAGATAATGGGATTGAAACAGGCATAAATGACACTGGGAACTGGAAACGGTCTTGAAAATAATTACACTACAAACGTGTATGACCCGTATTGGTGATATGAGATACCGGCGCTGGGTGACGAGCTTAATATCGCTCCCAATATTGAGCTTTAACTCTTTACTAGTACTCCCTTTTCGTTGTAGGGCTTGTGGTCTAAAGGGTATACTAAAATTGCCCTGTCAGTTTCCAATATAAAAAAATAGGGGTATTCTCAAATACTTATAGGAGTACTGCAATGTACATACAAAGTAAGGCTAGTTTCACACTAGCGTTCGGCTGTCCGCTCGTGAGCTCCATTTGAAGGGGCTCACGGGCGGACCCGAACGCTTCCGTCCAGCCCTGATGCAGTCTGAATGGATGCGGATCCGCTCAGACTGCATCAGTCTGGCGGCGTTCAGCCTCCGCTCCGCTCAGCAGGCGGACACCTGAACGCTGCTTGCAGTCCGCCTGGCCGTGCAGAGGCGTGCGGATCCATCCAGACTTACAATGTAAGTCAATGGGGACGGATCCGTTTGAAGATGCCACAATATGGCTCAATCTTCAAGCGGATCCGTCCCCCATTGACTTTCAATGTGAAAGTCTGGACGGATCCGTCCGAGGCTATTTCACACTTAGCTTTTTTTTGCCAATATAATGCAGACGGATCCGTTCTGAACGGAGCCACCGTCTGCATTAATATGAGCGGATCCGTTCAGAACGGATCCGATCGAACGCTAGTGTGAAAGTAGCCTAAAAGAGTACACTGATGTTACTCTGTGCGGTCAATTACCTGCTTGAGGTCTTCTGTGGACTTAGGAGTTGCCGTCCTTATCTGCTGCTGCGGAATATTCCTCTCTGTTCGGATGCTGCAAAGAGCGTCCTCTTCGTTCACCTCCTGACACCAGCGCTGCTCCGGCCGGCAGAACGTGCCATGCGGGGAAACCTGTGAGAAAGTTGCCCGGGAAACCACTATTGGTGATGTCACAGGATGCTTCGGTATCTTCCACGGTGACATCACCAATAGTGGTTTCCCGGGCAAATTTCTCACAGGTTCCTCCACTGCCGGCCGGAGCAGCGCTGGTGTCAGGAGGTGAACGAAGAGGACGCTCTTTGCAGCATCCGAACAGAGAGGAATATTCAGCAGTAGGAGATAAGGACGGCAACTCCCAAGTCGCAGTACTCCTATAAGTATTTGAGAATACCCCTATTTTTTTATATTGGAAACTGACAGGGCAATTTTAGTATACCCGTTAGACCACAGGCCCTACAACGAAAAGGGAGAACTAGTAAAGCATTAAAGCTCTATATTGGGAGCGATATTAAGCTCGTCACCCAGCGCCGGTATCTCATATCACCCATACGGGTGATACACGTTTGTAGTACATATCATTCCAATTAAGGGGGACAACAGGACCCTAATAGATTACCGAGCAGCGGACCTTCCCTTTAGGTAGGTTGACGCACTTAGACAACGGTAGCGCAGGGGGATTTCCCACAATCTGTTCTTGAAAATAATGACAGTCTCCTCCTACAATTAGGAGCTCTACAAAATGGCGTTCACAGTGTTTTAAAGATATGAAATCAAATGGACATTTGGGTTACTGCATAATGCATGATAAAGGATACTAGGATATCTAAAATCTAGTGACTACAAATATTTGACATACCATCTGTTTCTTCCTGTATTTCTCCATCTCATCTTTTACTGACTAGACATACAGCCTGGTCTAAATATAGAGATGCATTCCCTAACAGTCTCTCAGGAAAAAAAAATCTCTGTTTCTGAGACACCAAAAAGACAGATGTTTGCTTTGAACATGATTACTGTACATTTTTTCAAGAACCCCAATTAGAACATTAAGATGTTTGTTAAATATTGTCTATCTTACACACCATGAAAAGATTGTTTTAGAAATTGCAAGATTCTAACAAAAATGAACTTGTCATGCAGAATTTGCAAGTATGATGGACAGTGATAACAAAAGAGAACACTGGGATTAGGATCCAGATATGAGGGGACATTAAACAATCAAAAGCCAATGAATCCTTAAAGAGTGCTGGTCCATTTCGATTTTTTCAAATCTTTGAAAAAGAACATAAGTATGGTCATGTTCTTCAGCAATCAACTCCATCATTTGCATGATATTGTTCAATTCAGTTAGCAATTTACAGAGAGAGGACACTTCAGAGAATCTCCATTGTTGACATATCACCCAGCCTGCGGCCTTTCTTAACCTGAACCGGAGAACCAGTAATGAAGCAGTGAAGTGTGGTCTGTGGGAAATGTGATATTTGCTTGCCTGAAAGTCTATTGTAAATGTGCATGATCTCCTCACAAGACTTTTAATGAGGAGACATTTCACTAAATATGTACTATTATGTCCCTGCCTCCCTCAAAACACCAACACAAATCGGAGAGTTCTGGAAATATACAATGAACTTCAGCTCGCAATAGTTCCAATTTTTTAATTCTTCACTTTGAAAGTCATAGACAGAGGCCTAACTAAGTGCTCAAGTTGTCACCCAGCAGAATTTCTCCTAATACTTTGTAATACTTGCCAGCTGCATCCTATTCATACCTTTTAACCCCTTCCCGACATGATGTAATAGTACATCATAGCGGGAAGTGACGTCTTGCAATTTGACGTACTACTACATCATACTGATCGGGCGGGCACCGGAGCAGTGCACACCCCATCAGTGCAGGGGTCCGGCAGTCACTGATACCCGGGCCCCTGCTGTATCAATACCCACTCAGACAAAATGCTGGTGGCAGGGCAGGCCAGCACCTCCAAGGCGTAGAGCGCCAGTTTGTGCCACGTGTCCAGCTTGGACACCCAGTAGTTGTAAGGCACTGTGGGATCATTGAGGAACGCTGACATGGTCTGCTATGTACTCCTTCACCATCTTCCAAAATCTTTCCCTCCTTGTGACATTAGGCCGCGCATCAGGGTGAAGGTGCTGGCGGGGTGTCATGAAACTGTCCCAGGCTTTGGAGAGTGTTGCCCTGCCTCTGTTGGAACTGCTGTGTGTTCCCCTTGTCTCCCCTCCTTAGTTGCCCAAGGAACTATGGACTCTGCAGCCAGAGTTGTCAGATGGAATTTTAGCTATTTTTCAACAAGGACCTTCTGGTATTGCACCATTTTGCTAGTCCTCTCCACCAGAGGAATGAGAGATGAGAAGTTCTCTTTGTAGCTGGGGTCGATAAGGGTGAACAACCAGTAATCCATGTTGTCTAAAATGCGTATAACGCACTGGTCGCTGGAAAGGCAGCCTAACATGAAGTCAGCCATGTGTGCCAGAATACCAATAGGCAAGACTTCGCTGTCGTCATCAGAAGGATGACTCTCAATCTCCTCATCCTCTTCCTCCTCTTCTGCCCACCCATGCTGAACAGATGTAATTAAACTTCCATGGGTACTACCCTCTGTAGCGGAGGCAACCGTCTCCTGCTCCTCCTCCTCCTATTCATCATCCAATTCGTGCTGAGAAGACGATCTGAGGGTGGTCTGGCTATCACCCTGTGTAATGTCTTCCCCCATTTCCACCTCTTTCACATGCAAAGCGTCGTCCTTAATTGTGAGCAGCGAGCGTTTGAGTAGACACAGAAATGGGATGGTGACTCTGATAATAGCATTATCGCCGCTCACCATCTGTGTTGAGTCCTCAAAGTTTCTTAAAACCTCACAGAGGTCAGACATCAATGCCCGCTTCTAGCTTGTGAATAGCGGAAGCTGACTGGAAAGGCGACGACCATGTTGCAGCTGGTATTCCACTACTGCCCTCTGCTGCTCACAAAGCCTGGCCAACATGTGGAACGTCGAGTTCCAGTGCATGCTCACATCGCACAAAAGCCAGTGAGCTGGTAATTTCCAGCGCTGCTGCAGCATTGACAGGCCGGCTGAAGCTGTCGATGACTTGTGGAAATGTGTGCACACACGGCGCACCTTCACCAGTAGCTCAGGCAAATTGGGGTAGGTTTTGATAAACCGCTGAACCACTAAGTTTAAGACGTGTGCTAGGCATGGGATGTGTGTGAGCTTTCCGAGCTCCAAAGCCGCCACCAAGTTACGGCCATTATCAGACACAACTTCAGCACAGCTTGTTGCCGCTTCCCCACTGCAGTGCTACACTGCTTCCAGCTACCGACTGATGGCTGACTGGTGCTGCAAGCGGATAATTCAGAGGTGGAAGTGGAGGAGGAGGCAGAAGAGGAGAAGTGGGGGTTGGAGCCACTAATGTATGTCCCAGCGAAAACCCTGATCGACGTAGGTCCCGCAATCCTTGGCGTCGGACTCGTTGAGACTCGCTCCCGGGCCTCCACAATGTTCACCCAGTGTGCCGTCAGGAAAATGTAGTGTCCCTGGCTGAATGCACTTGTCCATGTATCCGTGGTTAACTGGACCTTCCCAGTAACTGCATTGGTCAGGGCACGTGTGATGTTGGTGTAAGGCGGGCACAGCACACCTTGAAAAATAGTGGCGGCTGGGGACTGCGTAATGTGGGACGGCCGTCGACATCAGGCTGCGGAAGGCCTCAGTGTCCACAAGCCTAAATGGCAACATTTCCAGGGCCAGTAATTTGGAAAGTTGCGCATTTAGTGCTATGGCCTGTGGGTGGGTGGCTGGGTATTTGCACTTGCGTTCAAATGCCTGGGGTAAGGACATTTGTATGCTGCGCTGGGACACGGAAGTGGATGTGGTCGCTGATGGTGCTTGCGAAAAGTCCAGGTGCAGAGTGGTAGGCATCCAGGCCTGTGCTTACAACAGGGGATTGGACAGCACGTAACACAGGGGAAGAGGAGGCAGTGGTGTGACCCGCAGACACAGATTGTGGACCCAGGTGTTCGTCCCTCTTATTACGGTGCTTGGATGCCATGTGGCGGATCATGCTGGTGGTGTTGAGGTTGCTAGTGCTCATGCCCTGGCTCATTGTGGTACGGCACAGGTTGCGAACTACTATTCTTTTGTCGTCCGCACTTTCCTAAAAAAAAGTGCCATACTGTGGAACACCTACCCCTTGGCAAGGGAGATTTCCGCAAGGGGGTGCTCCGTGGAACAGTTGCAGGCCTGTTTGGTGTGGCCCGCCTTCTCCCTTTTGCCACCCCCCTCTTCCAGCCTGTTGCAGTGCAGCAGATCCCTCCCCCTCTGTACTGCTGTCCTCGCTCGGCTTTCCACCTTCCGAGGTTGGGTCAGTGACTTCATCGTCCCCCACCTCCACTTCCTCACTCTGCTCATTCTCATGACTTGTTGACCTAACCACAACCTCAGTGATTGACAACTGTGTCTCATCCTCTTCATCAACCTCTTGAGACAGTAATTGCTGTTGACTTATTGGCAACTCTGTCTCATCATCATCCACCTCATTAAACAGTAATTGCCGTTCCTCACTATCATCTTCTTGTGACTTTGGATGCTCAAGAGTTTGGGAATCTGGGCACAAGATCTGTTCCTCTTTAAGTGTGCTTGGCGAGAGGGCCAAATAAAGGAATGGCGCTGAAAAGAGCTCCTCGGAATATCTGAGTGTGGGATCACTTGTTTGCCCAGACTCTCCATAGTGGGAGGAAGGATGATCAGGGTGAGGATTGTGTTGAGCAGACTCTTGGCTACTGAGACTTGACTGGGTGGTGCTTAAGCGACTAAAAGCATTATCTGCTGCAAGCCAACCGACCACCTTGTCGCACTGGTCTGAAGAGTGGTGTCCTGCGCTGCCCTGCAATCTGGGACATGAAGCTAGGTATCGTGGATTATTGTTTTTCTTGTGCTCTGGCAGCAGGCCCAGGGCCACGGCCTCTGCGTGCACGATCAGCATCAATGCCACTGGCCCGTCCCTCACTGCTCGCCTTCTTCATATTAAATGTTATATATGCTTGAAAGTCTGTCACACGTACAATAGCGTAGGATTTGGAAGTATAAGCGCAAACAAATTAAAAAAGGTATTTGGGATGTGGAAACGTCACACAGGAGATATCCCGCAGATAATGTCAATGTTGTCACCAGCGGCTAATAAAAAATTACAGGGAATGTCACAGGTATTTGGGATGAGGAAACGTTATACAGGAGAGGTACCACCTGTAATGTCACTGTCCGCAGCATCTACAAAAAAAGTACACTGTATGTCACAGAGAAATTTTTTCAGCGCACACTTTACACTGCAGATGTGGCACTGGTAATGTCACTGTCAGAAGCGGACACCGTGTATTGAAAAAGTACTGTATAAAATGGCTGCTGATGGAGGGTCATATGATCAGACACATCACTCAGCCTCCTTTATTCAAATACACCGCATCTGCACTGAACTCCTAACAGGTCAAATGCAGATGACCGGTGTAGTGTATTTGAATGTAAAAGGCCGAGTCATGTGTCACAGAGGTGATATGCCAAGTCACATCATCCTCCATAAATTTCAAATCTGTTAGACCACAGCACTCTTTCTAAATCTCGCAAACGTGGGTGCACGTCCGGGTTTTGTTCTTTAGCTCCACCTCAAGAACTGTATGTATCATATAGATTTAGACAGCACTCCAATGGTAATGATGATAATCAGTGAATGTTTATTTCCTATCATTTCAGCCGGGCACAGTGGTACACAAGTCACAACGTTTCGGGCTAACATTAGCCCTTAATCAGGCAATAACGAGACCACATGTCAAACACTGCCGGCTGAGTGATGGGTCTGGTCATATGATACATCATCCTCCATAAGCAGCCATTTTATGGACAGGACCTCCCTGTGGACAGCACAAGGGGACATACCTTAGTGAAAATTTGAAAATGCCACAGAATTTGAACAAAGACTATGTCAGTAACTGCCATATAGTCATCTTACCTACACATTGGTCAACATAACCAGAAAGTAGCCAAACCCTTTAGGCAGCTTCCCTGGGGTTCATAAGTGACCCGTTGATGCAGCATTAGCAGCCTGTAATTCCATTTACATCTTCTCTGATTGGTGTTGTCTGCCTCCCAAATAGTGACAGCAGCATCTAAGATGTTTGACCGAGCCCTCACCTTTACACCACATAGTGCTTTTTATGCAGTTCTGTGCATGCACTTGCTCTCTGGTGTCAGCCAGGGCATGAATGTCCAACTTTAAAGTACTTGGGCTGCAGGTCCTGATATGGGCCTTACATTAGTAGATACCCCTACATGCCATCACCACTTTATGTATTAGTAGGGATAAAGTATAATCTTCTGTACAGGTCATTAGTCTCTTCCATACAGACATGTGCTATGAGAGCACTGTAACCCTTTTATCCCTTCTGTACAGCTTACTTGACTATATACTGACCTACTGCTACTTGTGATATGAAAAGGTTAATCACCTGACAGTGGAGGGAATGTGCAGTGAAGCAATGAGCTAATTTCTTGAAATTGCTTTGTGCCCGATTTATTGAATTAAAAGAAAAATTGGTTTGTGTCTGAATGGACTCTACACGAATCAAATATGGTCTAAGTGGCCTGGAAATTTGGTATATGACTCTGACCTCTACTAGGACTCCAATTTTTTATATCTTTTCGTTATCTTTTTATTAATTTTTTTTCTACAATTTTTTCTCTCTCCGCCCCCTATTCCCTTTTAAGCTCCTGAATGCAATGCCAGCAATAGAAAATAATGTCAGAGTGACACTGACTTATATAGCTATGGGTAAGCACATGGTTGATGGTGTTAACAAACAGTCTGTTTAAAAACAAACTGCATCGTTGCATATGTTATGCTTTTTCATTTTGTAAACTTTTCCAAAAAATGTCCCTTTTTGGGGGGGCAGATGGTCTTTAAACACACACACTGGCTTGTTGAGACCAAGCGTCCAAAAAGCATACTTTTATGGGGGCTCATCCCTGCCCCTGTTTATACACCCACAGTGTTATTGGTAAAAAGCAGTGGCTTGTAGGGACTAGGCATCCAAAAAGTATGCCTTAACGGGGCAGACCCCTGCCCTGTTTATACACACACATTAATGTCATAAGAAACTGTGGCTTTATCTGCACAATTGTCCAAAAATTATGCATTAACGGGCAGAATGCCTGCCCGTATTTATACAAACACAATTGCCAGAAGAAACAGGGGCTTGTTCTGAAGTTGAACAAACCTGTAAAATTGTGGTAGCTGTGTAGCGGTAATGGTAGTGGCAGTAAGGGTAATGGAAGTGACAGTAGGGGGATTAGCAGCAGGGAGTAGCAGCTGCTGTTGTGGCAACAGCCATACAGTATGCAACTTGATGGTAGGCAGGCAGACAGCAGTGGCACGATGGTGGCAGCAGCAGCAGCAGATAGCGGCAGTAGCATGATGAGGCACTGTCAGCAATGGCAGATCTATTCATTGGCCTCAGCTGCTGTAACAGACAGTGGGCATTTATCCACTGTGCCAAATAACTATTTTGGGCTAAATCTAAGGGCATTGTCTGAGCAGTCCTCTGGTATTCACTATTTAACCCCTGTACAGGGATCTGGACTTTTATGCTAGGGACTAACCAGGCTGCTACCTCCTGGAGTTGTTCTGGTGTAGTTGGCAGCTAATCCATGGGATCAGAGACACTGGTGTGAAGCACCTAAGAGGCCAGGCAATACTTGCAGTCAAGAAACTAGCTGAAGGTCAGAGCAGGTGGGGTTTATGACTATCTGTGAAATAGGCCCGAGCTTGAGACAGGTGGCAATGGAACAAAACGTCAAACAGGCTAGGGTCAGGACAGAAGATGAGGAGCAAAATGGGTAGTCAGACAAGAATTTGGTAAACAGATAGTCAAATAGACAAATAATAGCACCTTCACTTGTAAAACTAGAGACTAGGAACCTAAACTCAAGCACCCTCGTCTTGGGTAGGCTGCCTTATATACCAAGAGATGCCCAGCCCTTGGCTAGGGACATATTTGTCTGCGCACACTGGCCCTTTAAGATGCATCCTCTGCAAGCCTGTACTCTTTTTTTCAAAGAGTATTGTGCCATAAATTTATCAAGTTTGCTGCAGGGAACATGTGCTATTTCCTGCAAATGCAGCACCTTATATATGTCCCTGTCATTGTCTCTAACCACCTTGCCCAGTTGGAGTTTACGGGGAGACAGGTGATAGGTGCAGTGATATTATATTTTGTTCCCTCAATATGGGATGGTCGGTGCTGCCGGAGCTGTTCTGATAGAATCCTCTGGATGATGGTTGCAAACCAACCAGGGGAATATCACTTGAACAAGATTAGATAGACAGGTGTTGGTCCTGTCATATTTACAGTTGTGTTCAAAATTATTCAACCCCCACTGAAATTGAGTGTTTTGGCCAGTTTGACATTGATTTTGATCATTTCAGTCATCTTGTTTACAATTAAATCAAAGAGGCACTTGTAAGTCAGACAAATATAACATAACATTTATAATGAAATAACCACAAATGTCTTTTCTGTGCTCACATCATTATCAGTTTTATTCAACCCCCAAGTGACATTCAATCTTAGTACTTAGTACAACATCCTTTTCCAGTTATAACAGCTTTTAAACGTGAAGCATAGCTTGACACAAGTGTCTTGCAGCGATCTACGGGTATCTTCGCCCATTCTTCATGGGCAAAAGCCTCCAGTTCAGTCACATTCTTAGGCTTGCGCGCTGCAACTGCTTTGTTTAAGTCCCACCAGAGGTTCTCAATCGGATTTAAGTCTGGTGACTGCGATCGCCACTTCAAAATGTTCCAGCCTTTAATCTGCAACCATGCTCTAGTGGACTTGGAGGTATGCTTGGGATCATTGTCCTGTTGAAAGGTCCAACGTCTCCCAAGCTTTAGGTTTGTGACGGACTGCATCACATTTTCATCCAATATCTCCTTGTACTGAAGAGAATTCATGGTACCTTGCACACGCTGAAGCTTCCCTGTACCTGTAGAAGCAAAACAGCCCCAAAGCATGATTGACCCCCCGCCATGCTTCACAGTAGGCAAGGTGTTCTTTTCTTCATAGGCCTTGTTCTTCCTCCTCCAAACATAGCATTGATTCATGGGCCCAAACAGTTCTAATTTTGTTTCATCAGTCCACAGAACACTATCCCAAAACTTTTGTGGTTTGTCCACGTGACTTTTGGCATACTGCAGTCAGGGGGTGCCCCTGGGAGTTCTGGCATGGAGGCCTTCATTACGCAGTGTGCGCCTTATTTGTCAGTACCCACATCTGACAAATCTTTTTTTCAGTTCCTCAGCAGTCACACGGAGACTTTTCTCCACTTTGCGCTTCAGGTAGCGCACAGCAGTCAAAGTCAGCATCTTCTTTCTGCCACGACCAGGTAGCGTTTCAACAGTTCCCCTTGCCCTGAATTTGCGAATGATGCTTCCTATGGTGTCTCTTGGTATGTTTAACATCTTTGCAATCTTCTTATAGCCATTGCCCTTCCTGTGAAGAGAAATCACCTCTTCTCTTGTCTTCCTGGACCATTCTCTTGACTTCACCATGTTTGTAAACACACCAGTAAATGTCTAGAAGGAGCTGAGTATCACAGTCCTTTTAAATCTGCCTTATTATGCTTGATTGCTGCTCCTTGACATCCACAGGTGTTTTCAATACCTGATCGAAAACACTTGAATGAACCTCTGTTCTTAAGAGTGGTAGTCTTTAAGGGGTTGAATAATTGTGTCAATGAAGAAATCACAAAAAAAACATTTAATACTGTATTACAAAAACAATTGATGTCATTTTAGTTGCATTTGGTTCTTTAAAAAAAAGTCCTTGTAAGATTTCATTCTGATCACAATTACAAATGTACACTAAATTCCCTAAAACCCTTTACAGCATTGGGGGTTGAATAATTTTGAACACAACTGTAGATGGCTCACAGTGCAAAAACACGACCAATAGGAAACAATGAGTACTTTATTTACAGTTAGACAATGCATTTTGGGGTTCCAGGACCCCTTTCTCACGTCTTTGCATTTGGGGTGGGAGGTGGGAGCACCTGTGCTTTGTGCCAGCTTGACTACCAGCTCTGGTGCTCGGTGACTGTTAGAATAGGTGTTTGGATGCTCTGAACACACCTGGGATGCAGCTGTGGAGATGCTCAGTCCACCATGGTGCCTACGTGTGTGTTGGAACACACACAACATATTTTCAACCTGCAGCTCTTGCAAACATCAATGTCTCTTTTTTCTGGCACTGGAGAAAAACTGCCAGACAGAGATACATGCACACTCTACACATAGATAACACAGGTGTGCTTGGCTTAAGTCTGAAATGTTTTAACCCTGTGCCCACAGCATCAGCGACATCAACAGTTCCTGAGCTGACCATAATAGAAGCAGATCTGGCCTTGTCAGTTTTATTGGAGGTTCTGATGACACATTGCCTCTGCTCTTTAATGCTACCACAGCCACCACCTTCCTCCTCAGCACCACAATCGAGCCCCTAGGTCCTGTCCAACACACAATCATCTCCATAGTCCTCACCCTCCCCTTTTATTAGACTGTCATTGTGGGCTCTTTGACCCCCTTATCTATTCTTTGCTCTGTATGTGCCACAAGTGCTTTTTATATAATTTAAAGGTAGAGGCAGAGTTAAATGTCCCTCCCCTTCTACAAACACACTGCACACTGGTATTGACAATTTACTTTGGTAACAATGCAATATTTGCAGTAAAATGTCTTTGAGCTACATGGTATAATGCAGAAATGCAGAAATGCATTCACTTAACATGGGTATACCAATGCAATTTTTGTAGCAAATATATTTGAACTATACTGTATGATGCAGTAATGTATTTACTAACACAGGTATAACAATGCAATTTTTGCAGTAAAACACCTTTGAACTACATGCCACAGTGATATTCCATTTTTGCTTTTTCGTTTTTCACTCCCTGCTTTCACAGAGCCCTAACTTTTTATTTTTAGGTTCACATACCTGTATGATGGCTTGTTTTTTGTGAAACAAGTTGTACGCAATTTAATATTGCGTGCAATGAAGTGTGAAGCTGGAAAAAATTCCAAATGGGGTGTAATTGGAAAACAAATTTAGACCATTTACTACTCCTAAAACAGTTATCCAATAAGAAAACATACACAGTAAGGCCTCTTTAACACGGGCGAGATTTCCACGCACGTGCAATGCGTGAGGTGAACGCATTGCACCTGCACTGAATCCAGACCCATTCATTTCTATGGTGCTGTGCACATGAGCGGTGATTTTCACGCATCACTTGTGCGTTTTTCACACAACGCAGGCCCCATAGAAGTGAATGGGGCTGCGTGAAAATAGCAAGCATCTGCAAGCAAGTGCAGATGCGGTGCGGTTTTCACGCACGGTTGCTAGGAGATGATCGGGATTGGGACCCGATCTTTATTATTTTCCCTTATAACATGGTTATAAGGGAAATTAATAGCATTCTTAATACAGAATGCTTAGTACAATAGGGCTGGAGGGGTAAAAAAAAATGATAATAATTTAACTCACCTTAATCCACTTGTTCGCGCAGCCCGGTTTTGCTTCTGTCTTCTTCTTTGCTGTGCAGTAGGAAAAGGACCTATGGTGACGTCACTACGGTCATCACAAGGTACTCCTGGAGATGGTAAGAAGCAAACTATTGCTGCCTGTCTCAATTGCCTTTGGGGTCTTAAAGGGGTCAGGAAGTGCTTTTGTGGATTCAGGGTCAGCATTTAGTTTTATTGATCTCAAATTGGTGAACGGGTAGGGATCCCAATACTAAAATTGTCCACCCCGATTCAGGTGGTTGCCATCAACTCTACGCCCTGCTGGGGGGCACGGTAAAGCTCCGTACTCCCGAGATAATCCTGTCTGTTGGGGTCTGCCACTCAGAGAAATGTTCCTTTTTTGTTCTAGAGAATCTTCCTGTTCAGGTAGTACTAGGCATGCCCTGGCTTCAGCAACATAACCCTGTCATCAACTGGAGTTCGGTCGAGTTAGAGAAATGGGGTTCCAACTGTAGTTCTTGCTTAACTGTAATTCAAGCTGGGGTTTCTTTTAGATGTCATTCCTCACTTTATAGCTGACTTTTATGATGTTTTTTCAACTGCTGAGACAGATATTCTCCCTCCCATAGGTCTTATGACTGCGCCATTGAGTTGGTTCCTGAGTCTAAATTTCCTAAGGGGCGGATTTACAATCTTTCTGGCCCTGAACGCAGTGCCATGAGAGATTATATCCAGGAAAGTCTTAAAAAGGGGCATATTAGGCCCTCCACCTCTCCTCTGGGAGCAGGGTTCTTTTTCGTTAAGAAGAAGGACAGTGGTCTCAGACCCTGCATTGATTATAGAAACGTGAATAAAATCACTATTAGGAATCAATATTCCATCCCGTTGATTCCTGATTTATTCAACCAGGTCTTGGGTGCTTCTTGGTTTTCTAAACTCGATCTGAGGGGGGCTTATAACCTGATTCGTATTAAGGAGGGTGATGAATGGAAGACTGCCTTTAACACTCCAGAGGGACACTTTGAGTATCTTGTTATGCCATTTGGTCTCTGCAATGCCCCAGCTGTGTTTCAGAACTCTATGAACGACATTTTCAGAGAGCTTATCGGCAAGGTTTTGATTGTTTATCTTGATGATATTCTTGTCTTTTCATCGGATTAGAAGACCCATGTTTCGCACGTCAGATTGGTTCTTAAAATCCTCAAAGAGAATCATCTATTTGTTAAATTGGAAAAATTTGTATTTGGAGTTCAAGAGATTCCCTATCTCGGGTATATTCTTAATCCTCATTCATTTAAAATGGATCCCAGTAAGGTTCAGGCTAACCAAGACTGGGTAAGACCATCCTCCTTAAAGGCACTTCAACGCTTTTTAGGATTCTCTAACTTTTATTGTAAATTCATAATTTTTTTTTCGGGTCATTGCCAAACCCCTTACTGATTTGACTAAGAAAGGGCCTGACCTTGTCAACTGGTCGTTGGAGGCCTGCCAGGCCTTTGAGACTCTAAAAATTTGTTTTCAAAAGGCCCCAGTCTTGGTTCAGCCTAATCCAGAGGAACCTTTTGTGGTGGAAGGGGATGCCTCGGAGGATGGTGTGGGGGCCATCCTCTCCCAGGGGTCTTCCAACTTCACAAATTTAAAACCATGTGCCTTCTTTTCTTGCAAGTTCTCTCCCTTGGAAAGAAATTACGATATTGGAAACCGTGAGTTGCTGGCCATTAAGTGGGCATTCGAGGAATGGAGACATTTTTTAGAAGAGGCTAAACACTGTGTTACTGTTCTCACAGATCATAAGAATTTAGTGTTTCTTGAGGCGGCCAAACGCCTTAATCCTAGAAAAGCTAGGTGGGCCCTGTTTTTTTTTTTTTACTAGTTTTAACTTCTCTGTTACTTTCAGACCAGGAAGTAAAAATATTAAAGCAGATGCCTTGTCCCGAAGTTTTAATGCCGTCCAACCTCCTGACACCCCTCCTGAACCCATCTTGCCGGCAAGCATCTTTGTGGCAGCAATTTCTTCGGATCTTTCCTCGGAGATTCAACGGGCTCAGCAACTTGCTCCTCCACAAACACCTTCAGATAAGTTGTTCGTTCCTGAGCATTTTCGTTTTCGACTATTGGGTGAGTGTCATGACTTTGTTCTGTGTAGTCATCCAGGCATCGCTGCCACTAAAGAATTATTGTTGAGGTCTTTCTGGTGGCCCACTTTATCTAAGGATGTGCGATCTTATGTTTTGGCTTGTGATGTATGTGCCAGATCTAAAAACCTGGTCACATCCCGCTGGTGAACTACAACCACTACCCATTCCCTGCAGGCCATGGTCACACATTTCCATGGATTTGATCTCTGACCTGCCCCCCTCTGAGGGGAGGTCAGTGGTGTGGGTGGTGGTTGACCGTTTTAGCAAGATGGTGCACTTTGTTCCCTTAAGTAAGCTCCCTGATGCGAAAACCTTAGCATCCTTGTTTATTGAACACGTGGTACGCCTGCATGGTGTTCCTGAAAATATAGTCTCTGATAGGGGCGTTCAGTTTGTCTCTGGATTTTGGAGAGCCTTTTGCCAAAGATGCGACATCACTTTATCCTTTTCGTCTGCCTTCCATCCAGAGACTAATGGGCAGACGGAACGGTTAAACCAGGCATTGGAGCTTTTTCTAAGGTGTTATGTATCGCACAATCAGCTCTTGTGGGTGAGATACCTCCCGTTGGCAGAATTTGCCATCAACAATCGGGTTTAATTCATCCACGGGGGTATCTCCTTTTTTTTGTAATGGTGGTTTTCATCCTCGTTTTTGCTCTACTTCTGCGTGTTCTCACTCAATCTGCAAGCAGATTCTTTTACCTCTAGACTGTGCACAGACTGGGCACAGGTTCAAGCGAACCTGGAAAAGGCCCAGGAGATTCAGCGTAGACAGGCCAATAAGAAACACTCTAAGGGAGTACATTTTGTACTCGGTGATAAAGTGTGGTTGTCGACTAAAAATATTTCTTTGAAACATTGTTCTAGGAAATTCTCTCCGCTTTTCATAGGACCATATAAAATTATTGAGGTTATTAATCCGGTGTCTTTTAGAGTGAAACTACCTGACTCCCTTTGTATACATAATGTGTTCCATAAATCGTTACTCAAAAAATGTGTCACCAGTGGCTCCTTCCAAAAAACCTCCCCCACATGTGGAGGTTGAAGGTCAGGAGGAATTCATCATTTCTAGAATTATTGATGTTAGAAAGGTTAGGAACTCCTTTCAATACCTGGTCCATTGGAAAGGTTTTGGACCTGAAGAGAGGTCCTGAGTTCCTGTGTCTAAGATACATGCCTCCAAGTTAATTGCTTAATTCCACCGGGAACACCCTGAGAAGACCTCTCTGCGATTGTTGGGTCCAGAGGCTCCTCGTGGAAAAGGGGGTACTGTAACGGGGCGCCGAAGGTGCACTTGGTCTCCCATCAGCCGCAGACCTGCTGCTTAGCTTCGGGAGCGAGGATCTGTGTTTGGCCTCATTCCCAGGGTGGCTTTGCTAGCTGGGAGGCTCCCTGCTCCTAGGTCTGCCTTGAGCGCCGAGCTGATCGCTCGGTGCTCGACTTAACTGTCTGTCGGTCATGTGACGCTGGCCACGTCACATGACCCTCACTCCCCACTACAAATACAGGCGGCCTGCTGGCTACAGGTTGCCTGTGATTTTAGTCTCTTAGGCTGTGTGTATTGTTAGCTGCTCTATTGAGTGACCCCTGGAATTCGACCTTGACCATTTCCTGCTCCCTTGGTTTTGCCTGCTACATCTCGGATTCTGACTTCGGCCCGTTCTCGGATTTGCCACCTGCCTCTTCCCTTTGTATTGACGTGACCTCCTGGACTGACCTCGGCTAGCTGACCCGCCTTTGCCTTCTCCTTCACAGGGTACCTCTCTCTTGTCCACTTCCTTGTCCATTTGTCTGCCTGCATCTCGCGTACCGTTCTCTGCCTAGCTGTCCGGTACCCTTTCTGTTCCTTCCTCCCCTCGCCGGCACTTACGGAGGTTAGGGACCATCGCCCAGTTGCGCCTCTTCACCTAGGGTGGGTGGTGCAAGTAGGCAGGGACAGGGTTGAGGGTGGCAGATCCTTTACCCAGGTCCTGAAGAAAGAAGAGAAGCCGGGCTGCGCGAACAAGTGGATAAAGGTCAGTTAAATTATTATAATTTTATTTCAACCCCTCCAGCCCTATTTTAGTAAGCATTCTGTATTAAGAAAAAGGGAAAATAATACAATCTACACAACACCTACCAAACATGCCGATTTTTCTCACGCGCATTTACCCGCGACGCACCTACATCTTATCCGGCCCAAAAACATGACGCCCGTGTGAAAGAGACCTAAGAGAACTCTAGAAGTGTCCACAACAAGGCCAAAACAGAGACATTTTACTGAGATCAGAAGCCATAGAATGCCAGGCAACATACAGCAGAGGGAGAGCAGCGGAGAAAACATAGCTGTGACAAATGCATTGACATTGTCTACCATACTTATGTGGGTAAGTAGAGGGCGCAGTTTGCTGGGTGAATGCAGTGTCATAGTGAAACAAGATCTTCAAATTCGAATGACCAGCAAGGACCTAAGCTTTTTTATGAGGAAAATAAGGCGTCTTTATTAACAGCATCTTTATGAGAATCATCTGTCTCCATAACACTCTTAACAACTTTAATAAGTTTAGGAACTTTGTCTTTGTGGAAGAGAAAAAAAATCTTCAAATATTGCAACTCAGAATCAGCTGAAATTTCACCCTTTTTCTAAATTTGCACAGAAGAGGAGTCAGAAGAAGAGGAGTGTGTCTGCTAAGTTTGGAGTGTTTCCCATGCTTCCTGGATTTTTTAGATCTTTTGGATTTCATTAATTTTTGGGAGCATATCTCTTCAATTAAATGTATTCGTAAACCACTTGAAAAAACTGCCAGGATTGGTAGCAACATTTTCATCTTGGAAAGTTGGCATAATTTTAGCAGAATACTCCTCCATAGAGGGTGGTGTACATAGTAAACATAAATCTGCAGACAGGTCAGCAGGTAAGGGATATTCACAAGACAGACAGGCTTATCCCATGAGAGTTAGGGCTGGACATCTGTAATACAAATGACAGAGTAAGGATTAAAATAAGTATAGAAATAGCGACACCCAAGTTAGTGGAAGGGGACACAAGAAATAAAACCCGGCAGCGACTGAAAGAATTTGGACCTTTCTGGACCTATACGACCACCTTTCTGGACCTCTACGACCACCTTGGTTTGATCTTACTGACGTCAAGAGATATATTTCTCAGCCGGCAATAACATGACACACACCCAGGTATCACTGAGAAATACTCTAACTTTATTATGCTATAGCTTGGCCTTATATAGGCAGTAGAAAAGTTTGCATAACAACAGCGTTAAACCAATCATAAAGATAAACATTGTTGCTCATACACATACTACCGGAACATCCTTATATGGTATGTGTACGTGCAGTAAGCAAAAAGAATAGGTTTTAATCAGTCACATATAAGAATGTATGCAGATGGGCCGAATGACCCTGAATAAGGCAAAAAACGTTTGTACTAGTTCTGGGGGATTCCCAGAATCTGTCCTGGGACAGATAAGCGAAACTTGACTCACAGCGGCGGAACTTGAAACAGTGCGTGGGTGAGATGTTATTACAATTCTTTACATATTTAGAGCAAACAAGATGGAGTCACATTTCTCTTCAATCCCCTCTTAGAACCAAATTTCTTAGATAATATGGTTCATACACTTGCCCTTTTCCCTGTATACCGCCAGGTATTTTCTATATCCTTCATGTAAGTTGCCTTCAGGATTAGGCAGCAGAGTCTCATAAAATGACATATTTGATACTCCTTTCATTATCAGTTTCCGTACACATGGTATGATACATGTTGCAACTATTGCTATTACTATAATAATTATCAGGATAATGATTCCCAACTGTACAAGTGCCTGTCTCCAGTTAGTGAACCAGCCAAAATACTGATCCCAAGAGTTATAGATACCTGAGTTTCTTTTGAGCTTGATTGATAGATGTGCAGCATGATGAGAGGTCCGTCAATACCTTACAGACACCCCCTCTTTCTGTAAGTATCATATCGAGTACCATGCGGTTTTGAAATGTCATAATGGAATCTGCCTGTAACTGTTCTGCTACACCCTGTAATGCATCCCTGGTGTAGTTAACAAACCTTTTTGTTGATTATAGTAAATATAGTTGATCCAGTCTACATTTTTGTTGATTGTTATGTGGGGAATTATGGATTCAAATCCTGCTGCCACCTGACCTCTGGCCTTGAATTCATCAGGGACCCCTCTTGGGACCCCGATTGCATCAATATACACGTGTGAGTCAAAGCTACCTTTTGGGATGGCGCGGCGGTTGCGTATATGTGTGTTGGTGTCTTTTTCATTTTTAGGGAAGATTTGTATGTTCATGATGGCTTTAGCAAGGGTGCATTCTCCTTTCCAAGCCCCCTCTAACCTGGATCTTATCTTCCCGTCTCCACATATCCAGTATATGTCCCCCAATGATTGCACCTGGCCTTGGGCCGTGTTAATGTTTTGATGGCTATAATTGTGGCAATACCCTCTACTAAAGTTTCCCAAGAACCTCCCCGTTTTTCCTCCCTTGTAACAGGTGTAATTTCCTGGGTAAATGTGTATTCCCTCCCCTGTCTTTGGTATTTTTGTGAGGACAGGATATTTTGTTTTCCAATGCTCGCAAAAAGAATTCTTGGAGGTGGAGCTAGTAAAGAGTTCAAGGAAGCATCCTTCTACGATGGGGGGGGGGGGGGGGGAGGTTCAGGGGTACAGTCCCTAAATGTGGCTTTGCAGCCCCACAAATATAACAATTAATTTTATTTACTGAAGCTGCACTGTACTTCATTCATTCTAACCATAGGTTGGCATCAGAGAACCCAGTTCCTGCTGCCAGGGTATCCTCATAGGTAGGGTCAGAAATAGCCAGTATGTTTCCTAGGGACTCTATATGGGTTTTTAGAGGGTATGTTTGTTTCTGAGGGTATGTCCATTCTGAGGATTGACACATATCTCTTATTTCAAAGTGTTTGGTGACCATTGAAATCTCTGCCCCCCCCCCCCCCCCCCCAATGTTGTGAATGTACCATCCCAGCACGTAATCTCCTTCATCACCTTTGTTGGGGTTTTCTATGTTTATAATTATTTTCATCTCAGACACCATCTTAGGGCATGCCCACCCTGTAGGATATAGGCTAACCTCTATGTGACAGTCCCCTCCGTTCATAATTGTCATTTCACAAATCAAGGATTTACCATTCTTATCCTTTCGATTAAGGGCATTCTGTGGTTTATACTCCCAGTCTTCTCCTGTATTCCATCCTACTGACCCCCAGTATGCGCATCTATTACCCCAATAAGGGTCAGTAATACAGATATAAGCCTGTCCATTCTTATAGTGGTTGCCACATCTCGTGGAAGGACTGCACTTCATTATGCTGCATAAACAGAAGGAGTAAGTTGCAACATGAGTACTGGAGGAATTGTAAGAAAGTAGAGATTCCACCTTTCTGAGTTATAGCAACTTCAGCTTTGTTATCCTCCGGCAGAGTCATTAGGATCATCAGTAATCCTACAGTCCAAGTGGACTGTCTGTGCCACTGTAGTTGGTGGTCCGTAGGTGAAGTCTCCTGCAAATTTTCCTTTTTTTTATTTCTTTATCAGCACGATATCTCCTACTTGGAATGTGTGAGTTGGTTCCTGTGGAAGACAAGGAGACTTACAAGCAACTTTTTCCTCAATTTCACTTAGGGCTTTAATCAATCTGGTTACATATATTTCTCTAATGAGGTTGAGGTCCCCTTCCTGTACTACCAGGGGGTTCTTTGCCCATGGTGTGGGAAAAGGTCTCCCCATAAGTATCTCAAATGGTGATATCCCTAGCTTTTTATTAGGGGTCATCCTGATCTCAGCTAAGACTATTGGCAGTATATCTTTCCATTTCTCAAATGTGCCCCCTGTTGCCTTTCTCAATTTATCTTTTAGGGTTCTTTTCATGCGTTCCACAATGCCGTAGCTTTGTGGGTGGTATGGGATATGAAATTTCCATTCAACCTTAAGGAGTCTTGTCAGCTCCTTGTTTACCTTTGAGGTAAAAGCTGGCCCTTGGTCAGATTCAATTACCAATGGACAGCCCCACCTTGGAATGATGTCATGTGTCAGTATCCTTGCTACTGTTTTGGCATCTTCTGATCTTGTAGGGTAGACCTCTGGCCATCTTGAGAACATGTCAACTATGACCAAGGCATATTCTTGTTTACCTTTCTGTCTAGGTATGTGTGTGAAGTCTACCTGCAGATGTGTAAAAGGAGTGATGGGGTAATCAAGGTGTTTGTCATGGATGAGATTTGCAGATAGCTGGAACTAATAAATAAACAAGTGACTGGCTTGATCCCAAACTAAGGAGCTTATAGGTGAGCCCTATAAAACCCTAAGAGCTCTCCCTGACTGCTATGCACATACAAGGGTCTCAATGGTAGACGATTGCATGCCTATGTACCTAAGCCTGTGTGACACCTGAAAACTCTATAATAGTGAGGGGACATGGCCACCGGCTCCCTGCACTTAATACGGAGGGAGTCAGGGTCACATAGAATCAAGCAAGCAAGCAAACACAATAAAGTAAAGGACTTATCTGAGCAAACAGCAGACGCAGCCTCCAGCAGTGAACACTTTATCCAGGAAGTAGTATAAACCGCAAAGTGAGGCAGTATGGGAGGGAATATAAAGGAAGACGATTATGTCTAAATAAGTGACACCTGGCAGAAGGAAAGGAGATGAGAAAGTGAAACCAAAACAAAGAACATCATACAAGAGGTAGAGAAGAACGTCTGCCAGAGCTTCTCACAGAACTGGCGGTGACAGTGTTGATATGGGACTTTGACACTGGTGTTTGGGTTGTTCCTCAAACATGTGATACACCTTCCCACATAATCTGACACTAACTGTTTAATGCCTTTAATATAGAAACTCTGTGCTAGCAGCATGTGTGTTGTTTGAATGCTGTTGTGTCCTACTCCATGAAAATGTGCAATGAACAGAGGGGAGCTGTGCTGTGGTATGCATGGTTTCCCCTCTTTGCAGATTAATCCTGTCCTAGGATTCTTCTGCAAGATTGGATAACACCAATCGGCCATTTCATCGTCAGTAGCTGAGGACTGGAGAGCCACAAGCATCTGAGTTAACTCAAGTGAAGGAGGTACTAAATTCACCATTTGCAATGTGGCCAGGGCCATCAGTGCAGTCTTCTTGGCCTCTGCGTCTGCGAGGGCATTGCCTTGGGACACATGATCTTTACCACCAGTATGTGCCCTGCAGTGGACAATTGCAATCTGTGAGGGCAATCTTATGGCTTCTAAAAGTTGTATGACAAGTGTGAATGTGAGATGTGCTTACCATAAGCTGCAATGAATCCTCTCCTTTGCCAAATGACCCCGTGGTCCCAGACCACTCCATGTGCGTACCTGCTGTCAGTGTACACTCACTTAGGAACACCTGTTCTATTTCTCATTAATGCGATTATCTAGTCAACCAATCACATGGCAGTTGCTTCAATGCATGTAGGGTTGTGGTCCTGGTCAAGACAATCTCCTGAACTCCAAACTGAATTTCAGAATGGGAAAGAAAGGTGGGCTACAACAGCAGAAGACCCCACCAGGTACCACTCATCTCCACTACAAATAGGAAAAAGAGGCTACAATTTGCACGAGCTCACCAAAATTGGACTGTTGAAGTCTCGATTTCTGTTAAGACATTCAAATGGTAGAGTCCGAATTTGGCGTAAACAGAATAAGAACATGTATCCATCATGCCTTGTTACCACTGTGCAGGCTGGTGGTGGTGGTGTAATGGTGTGGGGGATGTTTTCTGGGCACACTTTAGGCCCCTTAGTGCCAATTGGCCATCGTTTAAATGCCACGGGCTACCTGAGCATTGTTTCTGACCATGTCCATCCCTTCATGACCACCATGTACCCATCCTCTGATGGCTACTTCGAGCAGGATAATTCACCATGTCACAAAGTGCAAATCATTTCAAATTGGTTTCTTGAACATGACTATGAGTTCACTGTACTAAAATGGCCCCCACAGTCACCAGATCTCAACCCAATAGAGCATCTTTGGGATGTGGTGGAACGGGAGCTTCGTGCCCTGGATGTGCATCTCTCAAATCTCCATCAACTGCAAGATGCTATCCTATCAATATGGGCCAACATTTCTAAAGAATGCTATCAGCACCTTGTTGAATCAATGCCACGTAGAATTAAGGCAGTTCTGAAGGCAAAAGGGGGTCCAACACCGTTTTAGTATGGTGTTCCTAATAATTCTTTAGGTGAGTGTAAATGGTGACTGGCTTGCCTTCATGTAGTATGCCTGCTCTCGTGAGTGCAATTAATTCTGTTGCTTGTGCAGATTGGTATGTGATGGGTCTGGCTTCCAGGACAACATCGGGTAGCATAACAATAGCATATCCTGCATGATAAGTGTTGTCATTTGGTCTGCTGCAGGATCCATCAACAAAAACATTAGGAGCCCCTTCTAACGGTACAGATTTTAAATCAGAGCGGGGTTATGTCTCATGTTGTATGGCGTGTATACAATCATGTGTCTCTGTCAAGTGATCCTCGGGTCCTTTAAGTCCTAATAGGGCATTCAAGATAGGTGCTGGACCTGAGGTGTGTGTTGCGTATTTGATTTGGAGGGAGGCATTGCTGAGGAGTAGAATCTCATATCCAGATAGTCTTTGTGCGGACATGTGCTGTGTGTGTATGCCTTTGAGAAGGCCTACTACATCATGTGTGGTGTACAGGATAGTCTCATGTCCCATTGTGAGTGGCGTTGCAAGCTCAACCATCGTAGCACAGGCTGCAAGAGATCTCAGACAGGCCGGCATTCCTTGGACGGATGCCAGAACCTTCTTTGAGAAAAAGGCACAAGGACGTAACTTGCCTCCGTGATATTGTGTCAGCACACCCGCCATGGTTTTACAAATTTGTCGAGCATATACGTGAAATGTGAGTTTGTAGTCAGGGAGGCCCAAACCCGGACTTGTCATTAAATAACATTTCAAATAATCAAATGCATTAAACATTTCCTCAGACCACCTGATGAGATCTGGCATGTCTGCCAGAGTGGCTTGTCTCATTACATTGTCATAGTAGGAGCAATCAGGAATCCATTGTCTGCAGTAGTTTATCATACCCAGGAAAGATAACATTTCTTTCTTGGTGTGCGGGGTGACCAGGCCCGCAACAGACTAGACTCTTTCAACAAAGATAAACCATCTGTTACATTGGCCTCCTCTGACACACTGCACAATAACAAATCATCCATGTATTGCAAGAGTACAGAACCCTGGGGGGGGGGGGGGGCAATGGTTTTAAACTGGCTTGGAGGACAATGCTGTACACTACAGGTGAATCAGCATATCCCTGGGGCATCCTGCACCAGGTGAGTTGACGACCCTCAAAGGAAAAAGCAAAAAGGAGTCTGGTCTGCTTGTCAAACGGGATAGAGAAGAAAGCATTCTTCAGGTCTATCACACTGAAACAGACAGCATCTGCAGGGATTTCTGAAAGCAGTTGTGTCACATCAGGTACAATGGGCGCAATAGGGATAATGAGACTATTAATTGCCCTTAAGTCTTGTACAAATCTTACCGTACCATCGGCCTTCGTCACCGGATTGATGGGTGTACTGTATGGTGAGACAGTGTCCTCTAGGACTCCGATCCGTAGAAATTCCTGTATCATGGGTCTTAACCCTTCGATTTTCTCTTTCGATAGTGGGTATTGTTTTTGGTACACCGTGGTTGCATCTGCTCTGAGTGTGGCCCTATATGGAGTACAGTTAATGAATCCTGTGTCATAGTCTCCGGATGACCACAGGTTAGAGTCAATGTCCTCCAATTCTTGTGACTCAAATGTGGTGAGTGTAGGAAAAAATGATGATGATGAGGGTTTGGCAATCGGTATGAGATCTGATCGCACATCCATTCCTCCCTGAGATGCAAAAACCTTGAGTTTAAACTTGCAGAACAAATCTCTACCTAAGAGGCTTACTGGACACTCAGGGATGATGCTGAAAGTGTGGTCAGTGATATAATCTCCGTCTATGGTTTCAAGTGTCAGTGGGTCAGTTTTGTATGTTTTTGTAAGAACCCCATTGATTCCCATGGAAAGATCGGACTTTCTTAAAGGACCTTTTTTTAAAAATCCCTACACAGGACACTGGATGTGGCTCCGCTATCTACCATGAAACCTACATTTCTCCCCGCTACTGTTAAGAGAATCAAAACGAACAAGTGGAAATGATGTATAAAAGTATAAATTTATTATAAAGTATAAAGGATGGAACAACTACAGATAATGCAAGGATACGGAGAAGCGCAGGGTCACAGGCACCACAAAACACCAATGTATCTGTGGGTTATAACACACAGAAAGGTACAGTCCATTAATGATAATAAAAGCTCAGGGATTACCTGGATGGCCAGATGTGGTGTCACCGCAGTAGGACTATGCACAAGTCATGCAAATGACCATACCAGGTAAGCAAAAGAGCTTTGTCACACTACACACAGTACTTAAACAATTAAAGCAGACCATGGAAATAACAAGTACTCAAATAGAAGTAAGAATCTTGATAATATGCACCATGGGTGTGTTGAGGGACTCACTATGGATGTATACAGAAGTCCCAGACAACGGTGTGAAACGATACTAACTCAGAACGTACCTGAGGACATGGTGGTGAGTGGACGGTCGGACCCTGGGCGCACAACCTCGACGCGCGTTTCACCTTACGGCTTCGTCAGGAGGTACTTGATTGTGTGCAAGCAGGGTATATATAGGAAAAAGTGGGAGTGGGTGGGTGGAGTGAAATTACCTCTATATGGTGCACCTGCGGTCCACATGCACGGGCGCGGAAAACTCCATGATGCAAGACGTCATGCATCATGGAGTTTTCCGCGCCTGTGCATGTGGACCGCAGGTGCACCATATAGAGGTAATTTCACTCCACCCACCCACTCCCACTTTTTCCTATATATACCCTGCTTGCACACAATCCAGTACCTCCTGACGAAGCCGTAAGGTGAAACGCGCGTCGAGGTTGTGCGCCCAGGGTCCGACCGTCCACTCACCACCATGTCCTCAGGTACGTTCTGAGTTAGTATCGTTTCACACCGTTGTCTGGGACTTCTGTATACATCCATAGTGAGTCCCTCAACACACCCATGGTGCATATTATCAAGATTCTTACTTCTATTTGAGTACTTTGTGTAGTGTGACAAAGCTCTTTTGCTTACCTGGTATGGTCAGTTGCATGACTTGTGCATAGTCCTACTGTGGTGACACCACATCTGGCCATCCAGGTAATCCCTGAGCTTTTATTATCATTAATGGACTGTACCTTTCTGTGTGTTATAACCCACAGATACATTGGTGTTTTGTGGTGCCTGTGACCCTGCGCTTCTCCGTATCCTTGCATTATCTGTAGTTGTTCCATCCTTTATACTTTATAATAAATTTATACTTTTATACATCATTTCCACTTGTTCATTTTGGTTTACCTTAGATGTTTTATGAGTGGTAATCGTAGCTGTCTGGTTGACAGGTGGCCTTTTGTAGGTTAATACTGTTAAGAGAATGACAGGTGAGTCTTTCCAATGTTTTGTGACCTGTGTGTCCTCTGGGCAGCATCAGTGTTGACCCTGTTGGTTCCAGTCAATGGGAAACCTTGGGTTCTGCCTATCCCTTACCTGGGGCTGAGTGCCAGGGTTTGAGTAGCGCTGTCATCTGGGCAACGGGCATTGCCTCGCCCAGTGTCCCTCTTTACCACAATTAAAACATACAGTGGCAGATGGTGGCTGTTGCTGCTCAGGGGTTTGATTTGGGCTGTAAGGTTTCTGCTGAGACTGGAGTGGACCTCTGTTAACTTGACCTTGATAGCCTCTGTTCCTGTTCCCCCGTCCCCTCTGGTTTCTGTTGCCGGCATACCCATGAGTAGTTATAGAATTCCTTACCTCGAAACAGCCTGCTGCCTCTTTCTTATATAAATGCTTTTCAAAATCTACAACGTCATCAGAAATCCAGAAGGATACGTTCTGTTTCATGGTAAGCATCAAACTAGGCAATAGGTTGTTTACAAAGGTTGAGATAACCAAACTATCTTGGTTAGTCGCTGTGAGACCTGCTTCGTGTCTCCAGCAATCTATTAACTGTTTCCAGAAATCAGTAACTAACTCATTGTTCTTTTGTTTGCATGCTACGGCTATGGGGAGGGAGGACCTCTGTTTGAAAACCTCTTTCAAGTGTTCCATGAGTTCTTCCCACATCTTGTTCCTGCCCTGTTCTGTGTTCAGGCTCTATGTAGTAGCATCGGGGGTTGTCTGAATGAGGCTAATGCTGGGTATTTTAACCCAATCTCACCCTGAGTGCATCCCTATTATACCATCCACTATCAGCTCCATATCCTCCTGTGTGTAATTTCTCCCCTTACATGCCCTTTTCAGATAGGTGATAGTACCCAATGGTGCTGTAGTGGGTTTGGGACAATGTTTGATAATCCTATTGATGTCCTCTATTTCTATGGGTTTCTTCATTAACTGATCTCCTATTGTCATAAAGGGGAATTAATCCTCAAGTCCCTTCGAAGAATCCCCATGTCCCTTATCCTGTTCTTTACTCCTAGTGTATAGGGTGACGGGACTGGTTAACCTGCCTTCCTCCCTTTGTGTCTTTTCAGTGAAACGTGTGTTTTTTTTGTGCAACCTGTGGGGGGGGGGGGGGGGGTAGGTGGGAGATGTCACGTTGATGAGACCCTAGGGGGTGATTTGTTGAACATATCAATTTTATCCTGAACACTGGGTGATTCTATTGGTGTGGACGCTTGTCCTCCTGTTGCTTCAGTGGAAGAATCAGGTAGTTGAAAGGCAGAAGCTGATATCTGTTCCACCAAGGACACAGGCGGGTGGGGTGCTGTGGGCACTGGTTGCAGGACAATATGACCGACAGACAATATTTCCTCCTCTGAGAAAGAAGGGTAGAGCTTCTGAATGCTCGATTTCTTTTCAGTCACCGTGTGGTTTTTGGTTACACTCGCGGTGGCGGTGGTTTTTCTAGGATTTTGTTCTCTCTTCCCTTTCTGAGGTCCGCCTAAAGATCGTGTTTCTTTGAGTCATTGGGTACATTTTTAGGTGATTTGGCTTTTTTTTGTGGGCCTATCATACCAATGACATGCTATTTCTATCCATTGTTCTCCTCCTTTTTACATATATGTAGTGTCCCACTGTGGGTCTGGGTCAAAGTGTGGCCAGGTGACTTTGTCTCCCAAACACAGTCCTTTGACCATATCCATGTGATAGGGACTATTGTCACCGTCACGTGGAAATGGACTACATGCGTCCATAAACTCTGTCCATCCTGCCAAGTTATCTACCCACGGATTGATGAGGTAGTAATTTGTGGGACTAACCCTTGCAACATATTCTTTACATGTTTCTCCTACATTTGGAGGAGGAAACTCCACTTTTGAACCTTGTCCTCCCATAATAATATATCACAATACACAGCAATAGTAACAAGGAGGTCTTGTCTGTATACTTACCAACCAGACAAGACCTCCACAAAACAAGACAGATAATCAATAATTGATCTTATCACTTTATAGTAATAGTAATCTTATCTATATGGATCAAACCAAGGTAGGTCAGTCTCCCTGAGACTTTTTGCCGTGCGTGACACTCCAAGTGCCAGCCTCATTCATGAAAGTACTCCAAGTACTTATTATAAACTCCCTGAGTCAATTTTTAAGGCTTAACAATGTATCCAGGATACATAAAGAAAACTCACGGGTAGAGATGTGGCCAGTGCCCTTGGTCCGGGCAGTGGACAAAAGGGATGTCTCTATTACCGGACATGAGGATGGCCTTCTCTATCCCGGAAGGAGCCCCCAGACTGAAAGGATTTGGGCCTTTCTGGACCTCTACGACCACCTTGCTGGACCTCTACAACCACCTTTCTGGACCGCTACGGCCACCTTGCTGGACCTCTACGACCACCTTGGTTTGATCTTACTGACGTTATAATTTTTCAAGGCTATGTATGATGCCCTCCTTTATGTGTAACAAAGGGTGCATTGTTGTGCTGGTTCCTTGTAATTTTTGGCAGCCCTTTCATTTAGTGCATAGGCTTTATGATGTAGGGGTCCCACTACCTGAACAATTGTACCACAATGTGAATGAAGGCCTCCTTTATGTGATATACAGGTTGTATCGGAGTGCCTCTTTCTTGTAATTTTTGGCAGCACTTGCACTTTATATACAAGTAAATATACAGGAAAGAATGTTTCCTAACAATTTTTCCTGTAAAATCGATTTTATCTTCAGTTTTGTGTGTATTATTGTCAGTCTGTAAAAGTGGCGTACTACTCGAACAACATCGTTCCCAGCAGCGACCTGGGAGTCCAAGATGCATCCAGACAGCCTCCCCATGCTGTTTCCGAACCATTTTGGTGGTGTTTCCATCAATTTCTGACCTTTTCCTATGAACCAGGCACCCTCCCCTCTTCAGAGCAGGAGGTGCCTGGTTTAATGCTCAGGTTCTCCCATTGACTTCCATTACCGAGCACCCGAGTATCCTAATGTGTGTGGTCCGAGCCCCCGAGTACTATGCTCGATCAACACTATCCAGTAGCCATCCGCAGAGTAATCACACTAAAATGCTGATGGCCCTTGATAACAGGACTATTGTGTTGTTTCAGTCCCACCAGTATTGCCACTAAAATAACATAGGGTCATACGGCCATACCAGTGTCGGTGCTGCAGCGCAAGTCATGTGCAGCGTTCGCTGCTAGTTTAATTATTTTAACTGACATGTTACCAGCTCTTTAACTTTTAGTCCGCCTGCTCCTGATGAGGTGCCCGTTACATGGTACTAGAAACGTGTAGAGTAGGGCTGTATGGTATCAGCTAGTGTCCTCCCGACTTTAATCTAGTGGTTAGAAATACATGGACAGAATTATTTTGTAAACTGGGAATCATAAAACATAACATTTACTAAGTCATTTAAAATAGTGATTACCGCTGGGTGAGAGACAACAATTGCGTTTACCTCTACTATTACAAATCACGATAGTGAAAAAAAGGTTGGGTCTTACCGCGTCTTGTGAGATCCACAACCTATGGAGGAAGGTCCTGGCAGTTGGTGATACCTGGGACCAGCGTGACCAAGGTGCTTGTGTTAGGGTTGGCACTTTATCAGCTCCTAGTATACCCTATTATGGCTTTCCTGCCTAAATGAGGGTTGGGGGCTGTTCTTATTGCCTGCCTAACACACATGGAGTACTCGCCCCGACAGGGGGACCCCACACCGAACCTTTCCCTCAGTATGGGTCTAGTATTCTATGTAGCCCTAATTACAAAGCACTACATGCCATGTTTCAGTCTTGCTTTTCAGACATCATCAGGGGACTTCACAAAAGTATTCAGGGGTAATGAAAGATCAAGGTCGTTTTAGCCTTGTACCTTCACTCAGGATAGTGGGTAGTTCTTATCCATGCTGTATCATGGGAAGTGTCCCATGTCAGCTTGTGTCTCACCTCAAACAATGGTGATTTGGGTGACTGTAGGGAATTGCTGCCAGGTTTCTCAGTAAAATACAGCTGATGTCTATGGTCCTAGCAGGAGGACACCACTTTTAACAGAGAGGAATTGTCAAAAGCTTACTGTACATACAACTCCTTTAAGATATCTAACAAAGGCATCAAAGCCAGGGGTTGTACATGCACTTTCTGAGTAACCCATACACTGACCTTTGCAAGAAGATATGTGTTGAGATGTGGGTGTATGTGTTTCGAAACATATTCTACATTATTCAAACCAGCACCCTCCTTAAAGTGAATTGGATGGAGTCAACCCATTAAAATGAATGGAACAATAGAGCCACAATTACATCTGCTCACTGCTTGGCAACAGGTAAACATTGAGAACATAGTGCTCATATGTGAGCTGTATTTTCCTCAAATTGCTAATCGGTAGGGGTGCTGGGAGTCCTGAGTATAGGTCATCAACATTGCAAAAGCGGAGAAACCTTTAAAGCCGCTTTCACACATGCACTAATTTATTTATTCTTGTCACTACTAGAGGCAATAGGTGCAACTGAGAACAATAGGCTCTACTGGGTGCAATACTCACTGTTGGGGAACATATGACTACTGAAAGAACCATAGGGGGCAGTGTAACTACTGGGATTGCTATTCAGGACATTATAACTGCTGAGAGTACTTTAGGGGTGGTGATCAGTGATCAGCAACACTCATGTGCATATACCCCTTTGAAATGAATGGGTCAGGATTCAGTCTGGATGCTATGCGTTCACAGTACGCATTACATCCGGATGGAAAACTCGCTCATGTGAGAGGCCTTAGGATCATGAAGAAAAATATTTTTGTCAAAGCCAGGAAACATGCTCCTGGCATTCCCCAAACTCAACATCATATGGCAGACTAATTCATCACTAGAAACAATGTACCTCTAAGGCTTCAGGGCCCAACTGTGTTGAGCCTTCCCAATTCCATTGGGAATTCAGTACCCGTGACCGCCCCATTGACAGTGCATTGCTAGTATATCAGTTGCCAAAACTATCAGCACCAATTACTCGTGGGAGGGGTGCATGTAATTAAAAATGTAGCATAGCCTCTGAGTTTGTATCTGTAAAGCGCCACCTGCTGTTTGATTTTTATCTTATTTGTTTGACCTGCTCACTGAGAAGGCTGCACATGCTCAGTTTCAGCCTCCTGAGCGGTGATAGATAGAGAGCTCTAGCAGAATGGACATGCCCCCTTAGCTGCATCAGAAAAGATACTCCCCTTGAGCTTTCAACTTGATATAAGTCTAGCAGAGCAATAAATTGGATTTTTGGTTCCATGTGAGATACAAGGCTGGTTCTAGCTTTGTTAGAAAGAGATTGTCATGGACTATATGATGTCTGATTTTCATTTACATTACATTTAATTTACATTAGTCATGGGATAACCCCTTTAACCCTGTGTGTCATGTGACCAACAGTCTGCTTTTCCAAATAACACAGCATCTTATGTGTGGACAGGAAGTCAGTATCTCTATGTATTCCTATGGGAGCCTCAATGTCAGGTTCATAGGAATTAATAGAGAAGTAACTGACTTCCTGTCCTGTGTCAGTAGGAGATCAGAGTATTGGCCACAGCTGAGGATCAAAAGGGAGTGGATAACTCACAAATACAGCCACTGGTAAGAAGATTACCTTCACTACAGTTTACATCATGTACCTTTCTAACAGGTCGGAGAATAAAGATTTGGTGTGAGTTCTACCTTAAGACCAAAATGAGAAGGAATTTAAATCAATAAATTCTAGGTTACCCTGTATCTTTTCAAATACAAATTTATATCATTTTATTTATATCTGCTCCCCCAGCTCTATAGCCTGCTGCCCACAGATTTGACTGCATGTTTGATGTGACATGTTCCCTTTAACACTACAAGAAACTTTAGACTAGAACCGTCAGAATCACAGGTGCATATCCATGAAGCAAACATGATTATAAAAAAGAAAATGGCTGCACACCATTATACATACAAACAATAGAGCTACGAAATGGGGGTCATTCTGAATAAAAGTGGTATAATATTTACTATAAATGGAAGCTCTTAGTGCACATATTTGATTAAACGTGTGTCGGGCCCATCTACCAGGCGTCAAGGTGGCTTCCGTAGATGGGTCCCTATCACTAAATATACTGCCTCTCTTTTGACTTACTTAAGCCTACAATATTCAGGGCAGTGTAGGAACCAGCTACATACGTACTCTGCTCAGAAGTCCCAGGTAGATGGTCGTGTTCGGTCTATAGTCGGTATTGTACCACTTTTATTTAGAATGACCCCCATTTCTTAGCTCTATTGTTTGTATGTATAATGGTGTGCAGCCATTTTTCTTTTTTATAATTATGTTTGCTTCATGGATATGCACCTGTGATTCTGTAGATTCTAGTCTAAATTTTCTTATAGTATATATTGAGGGTAGCACCTCTTTTAGACTGAACACACTTATCTACCTGGGACTTCTGAGCAGAGTACTTATGTAGATGGTTCCTACACTGCCCTGAATATTGTAGGCTTAGGTAAGTCCAAAGAGAGACAGTATACTAGTGATAGGGACCCATCTGAGGAAGCCACCTTGACGCCTGGTAGATGGGCCCGACACACGTTTGATCAAATATGTGCGCTAAGAACTTCCATTGACTAATTTATAGTAGGTATTATACCACTTTTATTTAGAATGATTCCCATTTCTTAGCTCTATTGTTTGTATGTATAATGGTGTGCAGCCATTTTCTTTTTTATAATCATGTTCCCTTTAACGTTCAACCCCAGAGTCGAGCTCTTATAGACTTTGGCTGAATGAAGGTGCTGTATTTATTTACGTGCATAGCTATATACCCATATTAACTATCATTGACTTGTACTTCAAGAAAGTCCACAGACGATTTTATAAGCCAAATGTAATGGACACAATTTTGAAATATGGATATGTTCACATGGCAAGAAAATTGTTGGGTGGAGCATTCTTGTCAACTATCCACTTGCAGATGCTATAGCAGTCCTTATGTGCCTTAGTTGGGTCACGCTTTAGTTGAAAAATGTTTTGCACATTGTCTTTTGTTTGCTTCTAATGTTATTTTAAGAGCCGGTTATTATTTCTGGCTTCCCTGTTGTCATCTTCCTTGCTTTTGCTCTTTCTTCTGTTTTCTTTTCTCTTCTCTCTACTAGGCTACAAGACTCCCTCATGGCTCTGTTCCAGAGTTATGATACTTTGTCATAATATCAAGTACAGCCACTGAGGACAGGTCATCTGTATCCAAATCTCAGAAAACCCCGTTAAAGTCAACTATTCTAAAATTGAAACTCTTATCATTACTTTACCCTGTGCTCTGGTAGACATTCATAAAGTCTCTTTTCTCTTCCGCTAGCAACCTAAGGGATCACAGATCTCGCAGATCTATATTTACTGAACTATTTACCCATTTTTTATTAATCTGCGACTTAGTCCAATACACTTGTCCTCAACGCTACTAAAACCGGACAACCCATTTAAATTAATCAAGAAATACAACACAATGCAGTAAAAATTTTTAAAGACTGGTGATTTATACCCTCTGCGCTGCCAGAGGATGCCCTTAATTTATGACTAAGAGCATCATCCAGCAGTCCATGCACTCAGATTGAACTTTACTCCAGCCCCTGAATGGAGTAGATTTCAGTGGTCATTTACACCTGGCATAAATGTTTGTGAATTTGCATAAGGCCCTGGAATAAGCATAGGACCAGAGACAACCCATTCCTCCCCAAATGGAAGAATGGAAGTCTGTCTAAGGCCCAGATACAACAACAGGGACTATAATAAATACAAACAAATGCGACACTTAACTTCTGTAGAGATGGAAGAACAGGAACACTAGAGAGGATCTCACACCAGCTCAGCCAAACCCAAATGAAGCTATAAACTGCATAGTCAGAAGGGTGGGGTGAGACTATAAAGGGTAGAAGTGATGTCATTAACCCTATCAACACTGAATCAAGAGAAATCAAGGAGGCTGTAAGAACTCTCCACGCTCAGCCAATCTCCTTGATTTTCTGACATCAGTCACCTGAATAACCGTGACAGCTGATGGCTCTACCTGCGCTACCCTCCCACTCCTCCCTTCTGCTCCCCAGTGTCAAGGACAGCATAAAAAACGTTGCGTGCGCATAAATTTAGACACACAGGCATTTACAAAATTGCAAAACAAGGTCTTGCGACTTATTACACTGGCGAAGGAAATTTCTACCTGCCACTTTTCACAGAACTTTGTTGTGAACAGCAAGCTTAACCCTTTCATGACCATGGGTCATTTATGCCCCAGTGCCCAGGTCAAAATTTACAAATCTGACATGCGTCACTTTATGTGGTAATAACTTTGGAACACTTTTACTTATCCAAGCCATTCTGAGATTGTTTTCTCGTGACACATTGTACTTCATGATAGTCATATATTTGAGCCAATATATTTCACCTTTATTTATGAAAAAATCCAAAATGTACCCAAAATTTTGAAAAATTCTCAATTTTCCAAATTTCTATTTCTCTGCTTCTAAAACAGAAAGTGATACCTAATAAAATATTTATTACTTAACATTCCCCATATGTCTACTTTATGTTGGCATCATTTTGGAAATGTCATTTTATTTTTTTAGGAAGTTAGAAGGCTTAGAAGTTTAGAAGCAATTCTTAAAATTTTTAAGAAAATTTCCAAAACCCACTTTTTAAGGACCAGTTCAGGTCTGAAGTCACTTTGTGGGGCCTACATAGTTAATACCCCCATAAATGATCCCATTGTAGAAACTACACCCCTCAAGTTACTCAAAACTGATTTTACAAACTTTGTTAACCCATTAGGTGTTCCGCAAGAATTAAAGGAAAATGGAGATGAAATTTCTAAATTTCACTTTTTTGGCAGATTTTCCATTTTATGATTTTTTTTTCTTTAACACATTGAGGGTTAACAGCCAAACAAAAATCAATTTTTATTACCCTGATTCCATGATTTACAGAAACACCCCACATGTGGTCGTAAACTGCTGTACGGCAGGGCGCAGAAGAAAAGGAATGCCATACTGTTTTTGGAAGGCAGATTTTGCTGTATTGGTTTTAGATGCCATGTCCCATTTAAAGCCCCCCTGATGCACCCATACAGTAGAAACTCCCCAAAAGTGACCCTATTTTAGAAACTAGGGGATAAGGTGCCAGTTTTATTGGTACTATTTTGGGGTACATATGATTTTTAATTGCTCTATATTAAGTTTTTTGTGAGGCAAGGTAACCGAAAAATGGCAGTTTTGGCTCCGTTTTATTTTGTTTTTTTTACAAGATTCATCTGACAGGGTAGATCATGTGCTATTTTTATAGAGCAGGTTGTTCCGGATAGAATGATATCAAATATGTCTACTTTCTTTGTTTGTTTCAGTTTTACATAATAAAGCATTTTTGAAAAATAAATTATGTTTTTGTGTGTCCATTTTCTGAACGCCATATGTTTTTTATTTTTCTGCCGATCGTCTTGTGGAGGGGCTAGTTTTTTTAAGAAAGTGTTGAGGTTTTTATTGGTACCATTTTTAGGTACATAGGATTTTTTGATCATTCATTATTACACTTTATGGGGCAAGGTGACCAAAAAATTGGCTGTTTTGGAACAGTTTTCATTTATTTATTTTTACAGTGTTCATCTGAGGAGTTAGGTCATGTGATAGTTTTATAGAGCAGATCGTTACGGACGTGGCAATACCTAATATGTATACTTTTTCTATTTATTAAAGTTTTACACAATAACAGCATTTCTGAAACCAAAAAAATGATGTTTTAGTGTCTCCATAGTCTGAGAGCCATAGCTTTTTTATTTATTAGGCGATTGTCTTAAATAGGGTATCATTTTTTGCGGGATGAGGTGACTGTTTGATTGGTACTATTTTGGGGGTCATAAGCCTTTTTGATCGCTTGCTGTTGCACTTTTTGTGATGTAAGGTGACAAAAATTGCTTTTTTTGAACAGTTTTATATATTTTTTACGGTGTTCACCTGAGGGGTTAGGTCATGTGATATTTTTATAAAGAAGGTTATAACGGATGCGGCGATACCTAGTATGTATACTTTTTTTATTTATTTCACTTTAACACAATAATAGCATATTTGAAATAAAAAAAATATGTTTTAGTGTCTCAATGTTCTAAGAACTATATATTTTTTATTTTTTTAGCGATTTTCTTATGTAGGGTCTCATTTTTTGCGGGATGAGGTGACGGTTTTATTGGTGCCATTTTGTTTGATATACACCTTTTTGATCGCTTGGTGTTGCACTTTTTGTGATGTAAGGTGACAAAAATTGCTTATTTTACATTTAGTTTTTTTAATGGTGTTTGTCGGACAGGGTCTATCATGTGATATATTTATAGAGACGGTCGTTACGGACGCGGTGACACCTAATATGTGTATTTTATTTTTTCATTTTTTATAGGAAAAGGCAATTTATTTTTTTAATTTACATTTTTTTTATTTATTTTTTACTTTTATTATTTTCACTTTCTTTTTTTATCAAGTCCCTCTTGGATCATGAAGATCCAGTGGGGCTGATGGCTGTACTATACTTTGCAATGCTCTTGCATTGCAAAGTATAATACTATTAGATGCCCTGCCATGGCAACCATCGGGCACTGCCATCACAGCGCGGCAGCCCCGATGGTTGAGAGAGGGAACCCCCTCCCGCTTTTAACCCCATGGATGCCACAACTGCGGCATCTAAGAGGTTACAGCAGAGTGTCAGCATAGAGCTGACACTCGCTGCTGATGGCGGGAATGGAATGGAGCCGCCGCCATCAAACACAGCAGGGGGACCGCACCGCAAGGTGGCAAAGGGCGCAGCGCTGGAAAGGGGGAGGGGGAAGGTATGGCCAGCATTGAGGGGCAGGAGCAAATGGGGGCAGGGTGAATGTATGGGGCGGGGAGGGGGCGGACCGCATCAGGGGCAGGCTACATGAATATGGATGGGGCTGGGGAACTGCATCAGGGGCAGGCGTGGACAGGGGGGTTGGAGGCGCACAGATCGGGGGGCACAGAGACACTACCTGATTTCAGGCTCTGATCTGCAGAGCACAGATCAGAGCCTGAAACCGGCATTTTTTCACTGCCGCGATCCAATTGGTTAGGCTGCACAGACTAACGAATCTGATCGATTGCCGGCAAGGGGCCACTCTGATTGGTCCCTTGCCGGCATTACTGCACTGTATGCTGTCTGTGACAGCAGCAGGACAGGGGCAGAAGCTTTAATCCAAGCGCTTTGCAGCGCTTGGATTAAAGAAATGGCTTGACGTTTATAGACGTGATAGCTGCACGGGGCATGTGCAAATATCACATATATAAACGTATTGCAGTCGTGAAGGGGTTAATCAGATGTCTGTCTGAGTTAAATATCTGGCGATTTGCGATATTGGAAGGTATGTTAGTTTATGTATTAGATTTTATACAGTAAAGTCTTATATGTATCATTTGTTAAGAAAATATTTCACAGAAAATTAGCAGACATAAGGCACCAGTTACTGTATAAATGTAAAATAAAAGCCCTGTGAAATATTTCTCAGCTTAGAGTTCTCTTTAGTAGAAAGTATATATCTAATAACATGTCATGTGTATGTAGATAAACATATAGAAACTGGCGAAAACATATGAAACAGATTATTAAACAGTTGAACATCACATAAAAAATTATAGCAGTTTATTTCCCATTAAAAAAGCTAACTGTGCTTAATTTATTTTTCTAGGTTATAAATGGTGACCCAATGTTGTGTGTTAGTAACTGCATGAGTCTTGCAATATTGTAATGACAGATTTATAAAAAGACTGTACATTATGTGCATTGTCATGCTGTGCACTCCAGCAGATTATAGAGTACGTGGCAGATTATTAAACCATGGGGACGTATTTGCGTATATTTACATGGGAATTTTCCATCATTATAAGCTTAAAATATGTTCACCATAATTACTAGGAGAATTATAGTAGTAATGTAACACAGGGCCAAGTTAAGAAAAATCATTGCAGTTTACATTGCCTATAGTGAATACTGCTATTGCTATGGAAATTGTTATTCATTTAATACGATAAAAAATAAGAAATAAACCACTAATTTTCCAAAGCCACAAATGCCTTAAAAATAGAAAAAAAATATTTTCTTAAGATGTCCATACAGTACAACTATGGTATAACAGATGACGTTGGTAAACTGTGTAACATAACAGTATAAAAAAAATGCCCCCTTAGTCTAGCACATACTAGAAGGACAGTAATTGATGTTAATCATAGAAGGGGACAAATTGTAACAATGCCTCTAATGGTCTTCCACATATGCCCAAGGGTTAAACGTCCCTGTCTAAGGGCCCATTTTCAAGGGTTGATAAATAAGGTAACATTTTGTTACAAATAATTGCATACTTAAACTGCATTTACAATCATCCCCTCTATATGGGGATGAACAATCGTTTCATTATTATGATCATTCATCCTCATGCAGTCTGACTATTTGTTGGCAGCACATCCCTGTATTTACACAATTGGCCTAATAATCTAGCCATCTAAATAGGCCCTTATCCAGTGACGATACCCAATTGTTTTTCCTTGGATTCAAGGATGAAAAAATAAATAGGTTGGGGGGCGGAGTCTGCCCTCACTAGATGGTGTCTGCTTGATGGTGTGTGCTTCATAATAGTGAAGACACACTCCAAAGACAGAACCAGGGACTCCACAAGCACCCCAAAAGCTTCAAAAGCCCAGTTGGACATGGAGAAATTCCTCCATAAATAAGCTGCCTTGCCCTCAGCCCAGGCTGCCAAGATGGCGCAGACTCTCCCAAACTCGGATCAGCTAAGTAGTATACAGTGCTTCTGAGCTACCAGAGGGGAGCTACTCCCCAGTTCTCAAACACAGGTACTTGGATCAGGCTCTACAACAAGCATTAAACCCTTTAGCTGCAAACCTTACTGTTATAAAGGCTGATGTCCACCATATTGGTGGCAGAGTAGATGTACACTTAGAGCCGCCATTAACAACTCCTGGAAGAACAGGAGAAGAGGAGCCAGAGGAAGAGCATTAAGTTCCGCTGCCTGCCTGAAGTGGCATAAAAGGAACACTTCTTTGCAGTGATGGGGAGTCTATTCAGTTTGCTACTAGGCCCAGATAGAGCATTAGTGATAGTCGTTTAACGGGTACACAGGGCCCTCCATACTAAACCATCTCCAATAGAGAACTCCAGAGACATTATATGTGGCCTCTTGAGCTTCAGGGACACTGAAGCTATTTTACATAATTTTCAGGGAGCTTGGTGAAGTGGCTTTCAAATGCATGCAGCTCCAAATATTCCAAGATCTAAACAAGCCCTCCACATTGCAAAAATTGAGGATCCTGAAACCCTTGACTGACAAACTGTGGGCCTCCAAGATTCCTTACTGGTGGCTGTCCCCCTTCAGTCTTCTAATTATATCTGTAAATCGACATTTGACCATCCGTATCCCTGAAAACCTCCAACATTTGTGGGACTTTACACCTGTCACCTATGGATATTCCGTTGTGTTTGACTTTTGTGTACTTTGGTTCTCAGCTACAGTTAGTGCTAAATCTTGTGTGTTTTATTTCAGTTTATTTGTCTGCCTTCACCTTTCTTTTCTGGGACAGGAGATAATTCTCTTGCACTTTATAGTGAGATAGCTAACTCAACATTTTGCCTGCAGGCCTAATAAGTGGGAGTTTGTCCAATCGGGTTACACTTCTCTTTGTGTTTACCTCCCCCTGCTTGCTCCTTAGGGAACTTAATGTTTTTGACACTCTGCTTTTCTGTTATTGCAACAATTGTTTTAGGTTTGTTCTTATTTTTATTGTTATGTTGGGTCAGGGAGCATACAGATAGCCTTAGCTTTGGTCAACAATGTGGGTAACAATGGCTGCTTTCCATCTCAAATGTTCCTATTTTAATGTCAAAGGTTGCAACTCCCCAGTTAAAAGAAGTTGTGTCTTTAAAATATAAAAAAAATGCAGACGCGGATATCATTATGTTCCAAGAAACACACTTTAGAGTTGGTCATGTGGCGAACCTTTCTCACTCTTTCTTTCATTCTTGGCACTACTCCTGCTATGACTGTTCTGCATCCAGGGGTGTCAGTATTGGCTTCCATAAAAATGTGCCTTTAACTAGGACGGCAGACCATATAGACCTGGAGGGAAGGTATTTGCTACTTAAAGGCCTGTTGGGTAATGTTGAAGTCACATTATGTAATCTATATGCCCCTAACACTGGTACAGCCCAGTGGTTGAAATATACTTTGCAAACCATCTCTATATTTGCTTCTGGATTACTTATTATTGTGGTGACTTCAACCTCACCCTTAACCCCCTCCTGGATTCTTCTAATCAGAAGCCCACAATCTCCTATAGGGCGCTAAAGGGAATTCATCATAAGTTGCGGTATTTAATATGTGTCATGTATGGAGGTCATTGCATGCAGATCGTAGAAATTATACTTTCTATTCAAATGCACATAGGTCCTACCAAAGGCTCGACTACTTTCTCTTGGGTAACAGGTACCTGTCTCAGGTCATGGATGTAGATATTCACTGCATCACTGTCTCTGACCATGCCCCTGTCTCTTTTACTTTATCATTCCCTGAGCTCCCTGGGAAGAGAGTGGACATGTCTGCTTAACAATACTCTAATAGACACCCCTTCCACTGTCCAATCTCTAACAAGCTTGATAGGTTGTCACGGACGTACCGAGACATACGGACGTTCCCGCGACAGGTGGCAGGAGATCTGTGAGACTGACAACACGTGGTTTGATCTGACATGTTTTCCTTTTGGATAAAATTACGTCTGTGTTGTTTCTGGTGCTTGCCACAATTTCTTTCCCCAGGTGTGGCTATTATGGTCATTTAGCCTTCTCTATTTATTGTTGTTTCTCCCACTATGCTATGCAGTTTATAGCTTCTGTTGGACTTGTGGTTAGCTTGTGTTTGGTTCTCGGCTGAGTTCCTGGTGCTACCAAAGCTTCTTTGAAGATAAGTGTTTCCTTTCTCTTTGTCATTAGGCCTGAGGGAGACTCCTGTTCGTCCTTCCTTTGGAGGAACAGGTAGACTCAGTCCTGACATTAGTTCCAGGGTCTTATAGGGTTAGATAGGATTCTAGATATCTGGTGTATGAACTTGCCTACCTTTGGGGCCTGTTCATACTGGTAGTCTGTCAGGACTGGAGTTAGCGTTCTCTCTAGGAGGTGTCCATCTTCCTTCCCTATTTTCCAGGCCTTATTCCAGTATCCCCTTTCCCTCCTATGCTCGATGTGGTGTTTGCCTCCCACACACCAGCGTAACATAGGTATTTTCTGGACAACGTGACTCCTGAGGTCTTCCAAGTCTCCAAATGGGAAGCCCATAAGGCTGTAGTGAGAGGAGAATTTATAGCACTGGGCTCATGTTTGAAGAAACTACAAATCACTACCCTTTTGTCCCAAATAGCAACACTAGAAAAAAACCCATAAAAGATCATTAGCAATCAGGGATCATGAAGCATTTTTTGAGCTGAGGACCTCACTTAAGTACTTACTAAATGTTAGAGCTGCTCATGTATATTTGAGGATAAAGCATAAACACTATGCACATGGAGAAAGAAGCAATAAGATCATGACTGCACTAAAAAACGCACTGAGCAATCCCACATTAAGCAGATTAGATCACCGGAAGGCAAGCTCCTTACTGCCACTGCAGACATAGCATCTACCTTTTCCACATTTTATCATGCTACTCAGAGGCCCAAAAGACCAGACTTGCTAAAATTCACCAGTTTCTTACTTCCCTAAGCTTACCTGCCTTGTCTGAGGAGGATGCCATGCCACTAATGGCCCCTATCACTCTACAAGAAATTCAGAAAGCCCTTAATACTACATCAACAGGTGCCCTTACACCTTCCAATCTTGTATTATATGAAGTTCTTGCCATTTTTTGGCCCCAGACTTGCACTTTTTTCAATGCTTTATTAGAGGGGACTCTCCCAGCTAAACAAGTGCTTGAGGCTCACATACCGTATATACTCGAGTATAAGCCGACCCGAATATAAGCCGAGCCCCCTAATTTTACCCCCAAAAAATTGGAAAAATTATTGACTCGAGTATAAGACTAGGGTGGGAAATGCAGCAGCTACTGGTAAATTTCAAAAATAAAAATAGATACCGTACCAATAAAATTACATTAATTGAGGCATCAGTAGGTTAAAGGTTTTTGAATATTTATTTCAAAGAAAAACAATATGGTATCAACAATAACTTAACAGTACAAAAACCAACTAAAGCGAATATTAGATTTTTGGGAAAATACCAGTTCATACGAATTTTTTAGACGAGGGGGCTTTTGAGCACAAAAAAAAGTGCCAAAAAACTTGTCTTCTACTCGAGTATATACAGTAGTTGTCCTCCCCCAAGCCTAGCAAAGACCATGAGTTCCCCTTGAGTTATAGGCCTATCTTGCTTTTAAATTCGGATGTCAAACTCCAGAATAGTTCCATTCCTTCAAAAGCTGATTTCCCCTGACCAGTCTGGCTTTTTATGGGTAGAGAATGGAGAGACAGCACCTTTAGAGTTATTCTGGCTTTGAAGTGTGATTCAATGCACAGCCTCTATACAATGTACAGTGCTGTGCTTGGTGAAGCGCTCACAGGAGCTGCCTTCTCAAAACAGCTGATCGTTGGGGGGTTCCGGGTGTCGGACCCTCACCAATCAGATACTGATGGCCTCTCCTGAGGAGAGGTCATCAGTATAAAAATTTTGGAAAACCCTTTTAAACCATAGGGCAAAATGTTTTAGTGTAACGCATATCTGCCTGACACAGTGCGGAGCCATGCATCCTCTCACTCCTCCTCCCCTGTGTTCTTCTTTTAGAGTATGTGGTCTAAGACAATGGATAGAAATAGACAGAAAGGAGTTGGGGTAATAAACTAATGAAGTCTGTCATAAACTAATGAAGTGCTGTCTGCAGATGCCATCACTTTATAATACGGAATAGCCCTGAGATTTTAACTCTGAAAGATTAAGTGCTAAAAAACATTACCATATCATTCATAAACCTGTAATGGCACTACTATAAGGCTACCTGCACATGAACTTGGGCTGGCTTGCAGAAATTCTGTATCACTTTCTGTGTGGATTTCTTTGAGTTTCTGCACCAAATCCATATCACAAACTGCTTGTGTTACTTACAGGTTCTTGTACAGCTTTGATGCAGATCTCACCCTTGCATTGAAAAGGGTGAAATCTGCGCAAAAGAACTGTACAAATAATTGACACCGTGTGGATTTCAAAATCCACACGGCAGGTCAATTTCCGCATGGAATGAAAAAGCAAAGAGTACATGAGACTTGTCTCACACGCTTTGCTAGTACTTTATTGCGTCGTGTTTTTTCCGCACAGGAAAACTGCAACGTGTGCAGGCAGCCTAAGGGGTGCCTTCAGCCAGGTCTTTCTTTTTTATATGACTTAGTTCACAGATATTTTCGCTGATATTGTATGTGGGTTGGTTGGGGTCGTCTGCCAAGGCTGCTCTTTAGTCTTAATCCGCCTGATCAGGATATGTTAGTATCCAAAAAAGTCGATGGCCCTTTAAATCAGAATCAAGACTGTTTTTTGCTCTAGTTCAGCCACTTTGCACTATATCAATTTGTACTGTGTCCTGAGATCGTCTATAGACAACTTTTGCATGGTCTGGCAGCAAATTAGTGACAATGTATTTCCTGATCCATTACATCTCCTGAGCAATGTAAGCTCTCCGCAGTCTCTGCACTTCCTTCTCATTGTGACCATTTACCATGTACAGCGCACAGTGGGTTAGTGGCTGCTATTATTTCACTTTTTCTGCAGAAATTCACTTCATTGACTCTATTTCTTTTCATTAGATGCCTGACTGCTATTGCTCATTTTAGATAAGTGTTTATCCGGTTCATATGCTGTAGGGCTCAATAGAGATCATTTGGTGAATTTGAATAATTGCTTTCTGCACCAATTGCTGTCTTGGTTCGAAGTGAAACATAAATGTTATTTTTAATCTACTGCATGCAGTGATTACTGTTGTGCTCCGAACAATCTCAATTTGTTGTCTCAATTTGTATGTCTTAAAAAATGTTTATAGTTTTTTTGTCTATATTTTAAGTACGGTCATTCCTTTGTTATAGGCTCACATAATACCTGCAGTAGATCATAAACCGTCTAAATGCATTTTGTTGTTTTTAGTTATGTTTATGTTATAACTATTCAGGGGGTACTATTTCTCCTTATGGAGGTTGCCTAGTAGGCATAAGGAGTCTTAGAGGCCTGGCAATGCTCCTCTGAATTCTGGGGAAAAAATATGCAAATTAGCTCTCTTTCCAAAAAGAATCTGGTGGTATCAGAGGCTCAGCTTTTTTTTCTTTTTGGAAAGAGAGCTAATTTGCATATCTTTTCGTCAGAATCCAGAGGATCATTGCCTAACCTATAAGACTCCTTACACCTACTAGGCACTGTCCAGAAGGAGAAATGGTACCCTCGAACCATGAAAAAGGCCTCTCACTCAGTTAACTCAGTTCTCTCTGCTCTATGCTGATGAGGAGCAATCACCCCAAAACAGCTGTCTGCAGATGAGGTATTAGTCTGGCAATCATCCAAGTTATGCTTCAAGTCCTGTTTAAAAGGTCAAGCTTTGACTTGTAGGATAGTTACCATGCTTCTTGAGGCATCAGAGGCTCAGCTTTCTTTAATTTTTGCCAATTCGCATATCTTTTTACCTTACAAGTACTAATACTATGGCTGACTGATTAACCACTTGACAATTCTCAGAGTAAGGGCTCATGCACACAAACGTGTGCTGCCCGTTGCCGTATTGCGGTCCGCATTTGCGGATCTGCAATACACAGGCACCGTTCCGTGTACATTCCTCATCACGGATGCAGGCCCATTCACTTCAATGGGTCCGCAAATCCGGAGATGCGGAACGGAATCACGGAATGGAACACTACGGAAGCACTATGGAGTGCTTCAGTGGGGCTCTGTTCCATACTTCCATTCCGCAAAAATATAGAATTTGCTCTATCTTTTTGCAGAACGGACGAATGCAGACCCATTCAAGTTGAATGGGTCTGGATTCATCCCAGCAGCCGTACGGAGGTTGCCCGTGCATTGGGGATCGCAAATTGCGGTCCCCAAATGCATGGAACGGCCCCCCTATGGCCGTGTGAATGAGCCCTAATAGGCGACACATGCAGGGGTCAGTAGAAGGAAGTGAGTCTACTCAGAAAACTTTGTCATGTTAAAACTGATCATAATCTCACTATTGAAAGATTGGCATTGTAGAGGAATCCCATTCCACTTTGCCATACATTTTCACCTCTCCCAGGAACTATCACATAGCAAGCAACTCATTTGTTTCCAACTGCAATGGTAGATTGGTGACATGGACAACAAAACATATCTTAGTAATCACAAGTAGAGATGAGCGAACTCGAACTGTATAGTTCGGGTTCGTACCGAATTTTGGGGTGTCCGTGACACGGACCCGAACCCGGACATTTTCGTAAAAGTCCGGGTTCGGGTTCGGTGTTCGTCGCTTTCTTGGCGCTTTTTGAAAGGCTGCAAAGCAGCCAATCAACAAGCGTCATACTACTTGCCCCAAGAGGCCATCACAGCCATGCCTACTATTGGCATGGCTGTGATTGGCCAGAGCACCATGTGACCCAGCCTCTATTTAAGCTGGAGTCACATAGCGCCGCCCGTCACTCTGCTCTGATTAGCGTAGGGAGAGGTTGCGGCTGCGACAGTAGGGCGAGATTAGGCAGATTAAGGCTACTTTCACACTAGCGTTCGTCGGTCCGCTCGTGAGCTCCGTTTGAAGGGGCTCACGAGCGGACCCGAACGCAGCCGTCCAGCCCTGATGCAGTCTGAATGGAGCGGATCCGCTCAGACTGCATCAGTCTGGCGGCGTTCAGCCTCCGCTCCGCTCGCCTCCGCACGGACAGGCGGACAGCTGAACGCTGCTTGCAGCGTTCGGGTGTCCGCCTGGCCGTGCGGAGGCGTGCGGATCCGTGCGGATCCGTCCAGACTTACAATGTAAGTCAATGGGGACGGATCCGTTTGAAGATGCCACAATATGGCTCAATCTTCAGGCGGATCCGTCCCCCATTGACTTTACATTGAAAGTCTGGACGGATCCGTACGAGGCTATTTTCACACTTAGCTGTTATATGCTAAAAATAATGCAGACGGATCCGTTCTGAACGGAGCCTCCGTCTGCATTATTATGATCGGATCCGTTCAGAACGGATCCGATCAAACGCTAGTGTGAAAGTAGCCTAACTCCTCCAAAGGACTTGATTAACTGATCGATCTGCAGCTGTGGATCATTGAGCTGCTGATCCTCAATTGCTCACTGTTTTTAGGCTGCCCAGACCGTTTGTCAGTCACATTTTTCTGGGGTGATCGGCGGCCATTTTGTGTCTTGTGGTGCGCCAGCACAAGCTGCGACCAAGTGCATTTAACCCTCAATGGTGTGGTTGTTTTTTGGCTAAAGCCTACATCAGGGTGAAGCTGTCACACCAAGTGCATTTAACCAGCAATAGTCTGTTTATTTTTTGGCCATATACTACATCAGGGGCAAGCTGCGCCTGTCACCAAGTGCATTTAACCCTCAATGGTGCGTTAGTTTTTTGGCTAAAGCCTACATCAGGGTGAAGCTGTCACACCAAGTGCATTTAACCAGCAATAGTCTGTTTATTTTTTGTCCATATACTACATCAGGGGCAAGCTGCGCCCGTCACCAAGTGCATTTAACCCTCAGTAGTGTGGTTGGTCAAGCTATCACACCAAGTGCATTTAACCAGCAATAGTCTGTTCATTTTTTGGCCATATACTACATCAGGGGCAAGCTGCGCCCGTCACCAAGTGCATTTAACCCTCAGTAGTGTGGTTGGTCAAGCTATCACACCAAGTGCATTTAACCAGCAATAGTCTGTTCATTTTTTGGCCATATACTAAATCAGGGGCAAGCTGCGCCCGTCACCAAGTGCATTTAACCAGCAATAGTCTGTTCATTTTTTGGCCATATACTACATCAGGGGCAAGCTGCGCCCGTCACCAAGTGCATTTAACCCTCAGTAGTGTGGTTGGTCAAGCTGTGACACCAAGTGCATTTAACCAGCAATAGTCTGTTCATTTTTTGGCCATATACTACATCAGGGGCAAGCTGCGCCCGTCACCAAGTGCATTTAACCAGCAATAGTGTGGTTATTTTTTGGCCATATCCCAGTCTAATTCTGTCACTAAATCCATACCGGTCACCCAGCGCCTAAATACTAGGCCTCAAATTTATATCCCGCTAAATCTCTCGTTACCGCTGTCCTGTAGTGGCTGGGAAAGTTATTTAGTGTCCGTCAAAGCACATTTTTTGTTCTGGGTTGAAATACAATTCCCAATTTAGCAATTTCATAATTTAGTGGTTTCTGCTATATCAGAGCTATTTGAAATCTATCCCTAAAATGGTATATAATATTCAAGGTGCACATAGGGTCATTCAGAATAACTTCACACACACACGCTACTGTGCATATCCCAGTCTAATTCTGTCACTAAATCCATACCGGTCACCCAGCGCCTAAATACTAGGCCTCAAATTTATATCCCGCTAAATCTCTCGTTACCGCTGTCCTGTTGTGGCTGGGAAAGTTATTTAGTGTCCGTCAAAGCACATTTTTTGTTCTGGGTTGAAATACAATTCCCAATTTAGCAATTTAAAAATTTAGTGGTTTCTGCTATATCAGAGCTATTTGAAATCTATCCCTAAAAGGGTATATAATATTCAAGGTGCACATAGGGTCATTCAGAATAACTTCACACACACGCTACTGTGCATTTCCAAGTCTAATTCTGTCACTAAATCAATACCGGTCACCCAGCGCCTAAATACTAGGCCTCAAATTTATATCCCGCTGAATTTGAATACAATACATTGGGCCAAATAATATTTTTGTTGTTGTGGTGAATGATAACAATGAGGAAAACATCTAGTAAGGGACGCGGACGTGGACATGGTCGTGGTGGTGTTAGTGGACCCTCTGGTGCTGGGAGAGGACGTGGCCGTTCTGCCACATCCACACGTCCTAGTGTACCAACTACCTCAGGTCCCAGTAGCCGCCAGAATTTACAGCGATATATGGTGGGGCCCAATGCCGTTCTAAGGATGGTAAGGCCTGAGCAGGTACAGGCATTAGTCAATTGGGTAGCCGACAGTGGATCCAGCACGTTCACATTATCTCCCACCCAGTCTTCTGCAGAAAGCGCACAGATGGCGCCTGAAAACCAACCCCATCAGTCTGTCACATCACCCCCATGCATACCAGGGAAACTGTCTCAGCCTCAAGTTATGCAGCAGTCTCTTATGCTGTTTGAAGACTCCGCTGGCAGGGTTTCCCAAGGGCATCCACCTAGCCCTTCCCCAGCGGTGAAAGACATAGAATGCACTGACGCACAACCACTTATGTTTCCTGATGATGAGGACATGGGAATACCACCTCAGCATGTCTCTGATGATGACGAAACACAGGTGCCAACTGCTGCGTCTTTCTGCAGTGTGCAGACTGAACAGAAGGTCAGGGATCAAGACTGGGTGGAAGACGATGCAGGGGAAGATGAGGTCCTAGACCCCACATGGAATGAAGGTCGTGCCACTGACTTTCACAGTTCGGAGGAAGAGGCAGTGGTGAGACCGAGCCAACAGCGTAGCAAAAGAGGGAGCAGTGGGCAAAAGCAGAACACCCGCCGCCAAGAGACTCCGCCTGCTACTGACCGCTGCCATCTGGGACCGAGCACCCCAAAGGCAGCTTCAAGGAGTTCCCTGGCATGGCACTTCTTCAAACAATGTGCTGACGACAAGACCCGAGTGGTTTGCACGCTGTGCCATCAGAGCCTGAAGCGAGGCATTAACGTTCTGAACCTGAGCACAACCTGCATGACCAGGCACCTGCATGCAAAGCATGAACTGCAGTGGAGTAAACACCTTAAAACCAAGGAAGTCACTCAGGCTCCCCCTGCTACCTCTTCTGCTGCTGCCGCCTCGGCCTCTTCTGCTGCTGCCGCCTCGGCCTCTTCCTCCGCCTCTGGAGGAACGTTGGCACCTGCCGCCCAGCAAACAGGGGATGTACCACCAACACCACCACCACCACCTCCGTAACCAAGTGTCTCAACCATGTCACACGCCAGCGTTCAGCTCTCCATCTCACAAACATTTGAGAGAAAGCGTAAATTCCCACCTAGCAACCCTCGATCCCTGGCCCTGAATGCCAGCATTTCTAAACTACTGGCCTATGAAATGCTGTCATTTAGGCTGGTGGACACAGACAGCTTCAAACAGCTCATGTCGCTTGCTGTCCCACAGTATGTTGTTCCCAGCCGCCACTACTTCTCCAAGAGAGCCGTGCCTTCCCTGCACAACCAAGTATCCGATAAAATCAAGTGTGCACTGCGCAACGCCATCTGTGGCAAGGTCCACCTAACCACAGATACGTGGACCAGTAAGCACGGCCAGGGACGCTATATCTCCCTAACTGCACACTGGGTAAATGTAGTGGCAGCTGGGCCCCAGGCGGAGAGCTGTTTGGCGCACGTCCTTCCGCCGCCAAGGATCGCAGGGCAACATTCTTTGCCTCCTGTTGCCACCTCCTCCTTCTCGGCTTCCTCCTCCTCTTCTTCCACCTGCTCATCCAGTCAGCCACACACCTTCACCACCAACTTCAGCACAGCCCGGGGTAAACGTCAGCAGGCCATTCTGAAACTCATATGTTTGGGGGACAGGCCCCACACCGCACAGGAGTTGTGGCGGGGTATAGAACAACAGACCGACGAGTGGTTGCTGCCGGTGAGCCTCAAGCCCGGCCTGGTGGTGTGTGATAATGGGCGAAATCTCGTTGCAGCTCTGGGACTAGCCAATTTGACGCACATCCCTTGCTTGGCGCATGTGCTGAATTTGGTGGTGCAGAAGTTCATTCACAACTACCCCGACATGTCAGAGCTGCTGCATAAAGTGCGGGCCGTCTGTTCGCGCTTCCGGCGTTCACATCCTGCTGCTGCTCGCCTGTCTGCGCTACAGCGTAACTTCGGCCTTCCCGCTCACCGCCTCATATGCGACGTGCCCACCAGGTGGAACTCCACCTTGCAAATGCTGGACAGACTGTGCGAGCAGCAGCAGGCCATAGTGGAGTTTCAGCTGCAGCACGCACGGGTCAGTCGCACTACAGAACAGCACCACTTCACCACCAATGACTGGGCCTCCATGCGAGACCTGTGTGCCCTGTTGCGCTGTTTCGAGTACTCCACCAACATGGCCAGTGGCGATGACGCCGTTATCAGCGTTACAATACCACTTCTATGTCTCCTTGAGAAAACACTTAGGGCGATGATGCAAGAGGAGGTGGCCCAGGAGGAGGAGGAGGAGGAGGAGGAAGAGGGGTCATTTTTAGCACTTTCAGGCCAGTCTCTTCGAAGTGACTCAGAGGGAGGTTTTTGGCAACAGCAGAGGCCAGGTACAAATGTGGCCAGACAGGGCCCACTACTGGAGGACGAGGAGGACGAGGATGAGGAGGAGGTGGATGAGGATGAAGCATGGTCACAGCGGGGTGGCACCCAACGCAGCTCGGGTCCATCACTGGTGCGTGGCTGGGGGGAAAGGCAGGACGATGACGATACGCCTCCCACAGAGGACAGCTTGTCCTTACCCCTGGGCAGCCTGGCACACATGAGCGACTACATGCTGCAGTGCCTGCGCAGCGGCAGCAGAGTTGCCCACATTTTAACCTGTGCGGACTACTGGGTTGCCACCCTGCTGGATCCACGCTACAAAGACAATGTGCCCACCTTACTTCCTGCACTGGAGCGTGATAGGAAGATGCGCGAGTACAAGCGCACGTTGGTAGACGCGCTACTGAGAGCATTCCCAAATGTCACAGGGGAACAAGTGGAAGCCCAAGGCCAAGGCAGAGGAGGAGCAAGAGGTCGCCAAGGCAGCTGTGTCAATGCCAGCTCCTTTGAGGGCAGGGTTAGCATGGCAGAGATGTGGAAAACTTTTGTCAACACGGCACAGCTAACTGCACCACCACCTGATACGCAACGTGTTAGCAGGAGGCAACATTTCACTAACATGGTGGAACAGTACGTGTGCACACCCCTCCAAGTACTGACTGATGGTTCGGCCCCATTCAACTTCTGGGTCTCTAAATTGTCCACGTGGCCAGAGCTAGCCTTTTATGCCTTGGAGGTGCTGGCCTGCCCCGCGGCCAGCGTTTTGTCTGAACGTGTATTCAGCACGGCAGGGGGCGTCATTACAGACAAACGCAGCCGCCTGTCTACAGCCAATGTGGACAAGCTGACGTTCATAAAAATGAACCAGGCATGGATCCCACAGGATCTGTCCATCCCTTGTCCAGATTAGACATTAACTACCTCCCCTTAACCATATATTATTGGACTCCAGGGCACTTCCTCATTCAATCCTATTTTTATTTTCATTTTACCATTATATTGCGAGGCTACCCAAAGTTGAATGAACCTCTCCTCTGTCTGGGTGCCGGGGCCTAAATATATGCCAATGGACTGTTCCAATGTTGGGTGACGTGAAGCCTGATTCTCTGCTATGACATGCAGACTGATTCTCTGCTGACATGAAGCCAGATTGTCTGTTACGGGACCTCTCTCCTCTGCCTGTGTGCTGGGCCTAAATATATGCCAATGGACTGTTGCAGTGGTGGCTGACGTGAAGCCTCATTCTCTGCTATGACATGCAAACTAATTCTCTGCTGACATGAAGCCAGATTGTCTGTTACGGGACCTCTCTCCTCTGCCTGTGTGCTGGGCCTAAATATATGCCAATGGACTGTTGCAGTGGTGGCTGACGTGAAGCCTCATTCTCTGCTATGACATGCAGACTAATTCTCTGCTGACATGAAGCCAGATTGTCTGTTACGGGACCTCTCTCCTCTGCCTGTGTGCTGGGCCTAAATATATGCCAATGGACTGTTGCAGTGGTGGCTGACGTGAAGCCTCATTCTCTGCTATGACATGCAGACTAATTCTCTGCTGACATGAAGCCAGATTGTCTGTTACGGGACCTCTCTCCTCTGCCTGGGTGCTGGGCCTAAATTTATGAAAATGGACTCTTACAGTGGTGGGTGACGTGAAGCCTGATTCTCTGCTATGATATGAAGACTGATTCTCTGCTGACATGAAGCCAGATTGTCTGTTACGGGACCTCTCTCCTCTGCCTGGGTGCTGGGCCTAAATTTATGAAAATGGACTCTTACAGTGGTGGGTGACGTGAAGCCTGATTCTCTGCTATGATATGAAGACTGATTCTCTGCTGACATGAAGCCAGATTGTCTGTTACGGGACCTCTCTCCTCTGCCTGGGTGCTGGGCCTAAATTTATGAAAATGGACTCTTACAGTGGTGGGTGACGTGAAGCCTGATTCTCTGCTATGATATGAAGACTGATTCTCTGATGACATGAAGCCAGATTGTCTGTTACGGGACCTCTCTCCTCTGCCTGGGTGCTGGGCCTAAATTTATGAAAATGGACTCTTACAGTGGTGGGTGACGTGAAGCCTGATTCTATGCTATGATATGAAGACTGATTCTCTGCTGACATGAAGCCAGATTGTCTGTTACGGGACCTCTCTCCTCTGCCTGGGTGCTGGGCCTAAATTTATGAAAATGGACTCTTACAGTGGTGGGTGACGTGAAGCCTGATTCTCTGCTATGATATGAAGACTGATTCTCTGATGACATGAAGCCAGATTGTCTGTTACGGGACCTCTCTCCTCTGCCTGGGTGCTGGGCCTAAATTTATGAAAATGGACTCTTACAGTGGTGGGTGACGTGAAGCCTGATTCTATGCTATGATATGAAGACTGATTCTCTGCTGACATGAAGCCAGATTGTCTGTTACGGGACCTCTCTCCTCTGCCTGGGTTCCGGGGCCTAAATATCTGAGAATGGACTGTTCCAGTGGTGGGTGACGGGAAGCCAGATTCTCTGCTATGGGACCTCTCCAATTGATTTTGGTTAATTTTTATTTATTTAATTTTTATTTTAATTAATTTCCCTATCCACATTTGTTTGCAGGGGATTTACCTACATATTGCTGCCTTGATCCCGAACCCGAACATTTCCGGGAAGTTCGGCCGAACTTCTCGAACCCGAACATCCAGGTGTTCGCTCAACTCTAATCACAAGATCTGGAACGTGGTGGACTTAAAGAGGCTCAGTCACCAGGACCAACGCTATTAACCCCTTAGTGACCAAGCCTGTTTGGGCCTTTATGACCAAGCATTTTTCTTCCTTTTTTCATGGTCTTGTTCCAAGAGCTATAACTTTTTTTATTTTTTCGTCTATATAGCTTTATGAGGGCTTGTTTTTTACGGGACAAGTTGTAGTTTTTAATGGAAGATGGGGAAAAATAGCAATACTGCCACTGCGTTTTTACATTATAAATTTTACGGCGTTCATTTTTCGGTACAAATAACATAATATCTTTATTCTCTGGGTCAGTACGATTACAGTGATACTAAATAATTATAATTTTACTACTTTTTTTTCCAATAAAACCCCTTTTATTAACCCAAAAAATGATTTTGCATTGCCACTTCACAAGACCCATAACTTTTTTTTTTTTTTTTTTATATGGAGTTGTGTGAGGGCTTGATTTTTGAGAGACAACTTGTATTTTTCATTGGTATAATTTTGGAGTAAATGCCGCTTTTTGATCGCTTGTTATTAGGTCTTTTTCGGTGGAAACTAAGAATAAATTTGAAATTTTTTTTTTTTTTTTTACGGCGTTCACCATAGGGGACAATTTATCTAATATTGATGCAGTCCGGGTCGTTACGGACGCGGCAATACCAAACATATGGGGGATATTTTCTTTTTGCTATTTTTTTCATTGAAAAGCGTATGTTCAATGGAAAAAAAAGCATATTTTTTTATTTTATGGAATTTTTTAATTTAATAAAAGTGTATTTTTTCTATTTTTTTTTACTACTTAAAAGTCCCACAAGGGGACTATAATATACAGTATTTTGATTGCTTTTAAAATGTAATGCATTGTCTCTATAATGCATTACATTTCAATAGCAATGCTATTCAAAGATTGACCAGCAGGCTGCGTCAGAGAGGCACAGCCTGCTCGAGATAACGGAAGACAGGCTCGGGGCCCTGATCTGAAGCGAGGTAAGCTTCACAACACATCAGCACCCCGCGATCGCATTTTTGGGGTGCTGATAGGAGACAGAGGGAGTCCGCTCCCTCTGTCACCACTTTACATGCAGCGGGCGCCATTTCGCCTGGCATGTAAAGGGTTAAACAGCCCGGATCGGCACTTCTGCCGGTCAGGGCTGTTAGAGCAGGGCCCCGGCTCTCATGTGAGAGCCGGGTCCACGCTCCACGCTGCACGGGGGAGCCGTGCAGTGCTTAGACTGGGCCGCCGTGAAAACGCAGGTTTTGAATGTAGAGATCAACTTCAAGGGCTTTTTCTTCAGATATTTTTTTCTATATCCTTGTAATGTTGAGAATAATGTTTTTAGGCTTAAAAAGCTAATACATATTACTGGTTTCTTTATAGTCATATATTGTGCCTGTGAATAAACCAGTGATAGCTTTTAGGTTTCTAAGCAAAAAAACAACAACACTATTCTAAATATAGTAAGGCCTTTATTGTTATTATATGATTATATATTATAGTATAGCCTTTTATTATAGGTTAAATGAGAGAAAAAAATTACAAAAAAAAAAAAAGAGTTTATGTAAGTCTTTCTTGGGACTTGAACTTACAATTTCTACATGCATGGCAGATCACTTAGCACTAAGCTATAGCATTAACACATAGAGAAGCATGTTTTTTCTATGCTTATAATGTAATAAATATTACTGGTGTCTTTATAATAATATATTCTGCCTGTGAATAAAGCAGTAATATGTATATTAGCTTTCTGGGCAGATCTCAGTGTGGTCAAGCTATGGCACATAGAGTTATATGATATGTAGATGCTAGGACACATCTCTGCCCTCAGCATGCTGATATCTAGCCCTGTCAATCAATGGGTGTTGCAAAGCAGAGCTCCAAGGATTCAGCCCTGCCTCCTGGGGCTCGAACGTTCTGATTTGCATATTAATAAAACACAGATATCTCTGCAGCTGTTCGGCAGATAAAATAAAGTTATTGTTTTAATCAGCATGATGGATCCTAACAGGCAGTATGCCTTGCTTAATAAGATTGATCCTGGTGACACAGCCTCTTTAATTTGAGTCTAATAATTGACCACCTTTTTATCCTTTTTTTTTTTTTATCCTCTGGGCTTTCATCCAAACCATGTTGTGACCCTACTGTCAGACCACCCTTTAAAACAAAAGCATACTGCAACCTTTTCTAAGCCCCTAAACGTAGTGTGAAACATTTCCAACATAGGAGACAGATCTGTCTTGCTTCAGTATTTACAGTGCTGCCCATAATTATTCATACCCCTGGCAAATTTTGACTTAAAGTTACTTTTATTCAACCAGCAAGTAATTTTTTGACGGGAAATGACATAGGTGTCTCCCAAAAGATAATAATACGATGTACAAGAGACATTATTGTGGAAAGAAAACCATTTCTCAGCTTTTATTTACATTTGAGCAAAAAATACAAATTGTTCCGCACTGTGGAAAATTCCTACCGCACTGTGGTAGGAACCCAAAAGTGACACCTGTGCTGGCCAGGAGAATATTCAAGAATCCAAGGATCACCACCAAGGCCATTCTGGTGAATCTGGGCTCTGCTGGTGGCAATGTCTCAAGGCAGACAATCCAACAGACACTGCACAATGCAGACCAAGGAGGACACTCCAGATAAGGCACACAAAAGCTCGCTTGGCCTTTGCAAAAGCTCATCTGGACAAAGAAGAAGACTTCTGGTCTTCTGTGTTATGGTCAGATGAAACAAAAAATTTATAGTTTGGTCACAATGATGTTTCCTTCATTTGACGTAAAAAAGGAGAAGCCTTCAACCCAAAGAACGCCATCCCCACTATCAAACATGGTGGTGGGAACCTAATGCTTTGGGGGTGTTTTTCAGCCAATGGACCAGGGAACCTAATCACAGTAAACGGCGCCATGAAAAAAGAGCAATACATGAGGATTCCCAATGACAACATCAGGCAGTCTGCAGAGAAACTTGGTCTTGGGCACCAGTGGACATTTCAGCATGACAATGACCCAAAAGTAGTGAAGAAATGGTTAGCAGACAACAACATTAACGTTTTGGAGTGGCCCAGCCAGAGTCCAGACTTGAATCCAATTGAGAATTTGTGGAGGGAGCTAAAGATCAGGGTGATGGCAAGAAGACCCTCCAACCTGAAAGATTTGGAGCTCATTGCTAAAGATGAATGGGCAAAAATACCTGTGGAGACATGCAAAAAGCTGGTCTGCAATTATAGGAAGCGTTTGATTGCTATAATAGCCAATAAAGACTTTTCAAAGGATTATTGAGAAGGGTATGAATAATTTTGGACTGGACACTTTTTGCTCAAATGTAAATAAAAGCTGAAAAATGTTTTTTTCCCACAATAATGCCTCTTGTACATAATCGTATTATCTTTTAGGAGACACCTATGTCATTTCCCGTCAAAAAATTACTTGCTGGTTGAATAAAAGTAACTTTAAGTCAAAATTTGCCAGGGGTATGAATAATTATGGGCAGCACTGTACATACAAGTCTTCAAGTTTTTCCTGACCTGGTAAGCTGAACCCTCAGCGCAATGCTCTAAAACCTGTAAATGACCTATTGTGGTATCACTGTAGGTAGAGATTCCCCTTTTCCTTTCAGTCTGTGATTGGTGAGCATGCCATTACCCAACATCCCTATGCATGCTTTTTTTTTTTTATCAATCTAGATAGTCATTTTGTCTACAAATGTTACTGTATTTTCTGCAGAGTTGCGAACTATAATTTTTTATTTTTCTGGACAACTTATACCAAAATCATGGACAGCCAACATTTTTGACGAACACCTTGGAAAACCATAATGAATTATACAGATTATAAGTAAGGCTACTTTCACACTGGCATTTCACGGATCCGTTTGAAACGCATTTGAAACGTATCAGTCAATAAAATGACTAAATAAAGCCATTCAGACGGATCTGTACAAACCAATCCGTTTGTAATGCGGATCAGTTTGTCACGTTCGGCTCCGTTTTTGCATCCGTTTAGCGGATCTGTTTTGTATTGAGTAGCATCTCAAAGTGTTCCCCCACTTTATGGTAACCAAAAGACCCGCACATCAGCTGATGGACGTCCTAACTTCAACAATCTAATTCGACTTTATTTTCCTGATGAACTTTCTGACATACAACGAAGTTTTCGACCCTTGAACGGATAGAGTTACAATCAAAGTCTTCTCATCAGAGAATCTCTACACGGAGGGCCACTTCGCTCACACGGTTTCTGCTGAACCGCTACTAACAGGTACTGCTGCACCTGACTCTATTAGCCACGTGGGACGCCACTGTGTGCTATAGTCAGACAGCATCTTTACAACAGTGTGTGTTTTACTATACAGGGAATACTGACTGAAGATAATCGATTTAAATTATCGAAAAAAAAAGAAAAATCGGCAAAAAATCGAAATTGAATATCGAATTTAAGCCTGGACAATCATCCGAAAATTTATCTTCATAAATTTTCCTGCATATTGTCGAAGATAAAAGTACTGAGGTGTTATTGATCTCCTCCTCCTCTAATCAGGACATACTTTTTTTCTTCCAAGTTGCATATAGCAATCTTTTGTATGCCACCGCAACCTAATTAGACTCTGAATCTGAACAGTTTTATTTATTTTTATGTATATTTTTAACAGAATATATTTTAATTGTGCATTTTGTTTATTTTATATATTACATTTTTTATCTATATATTGGTGTAATAAATATAATCATTTTTGAATAGTCTTTGTGTGGTCCATTGGGAGAGTGCTCAGCCTTTCTATACACATGTTCATGGTTCAGCCACCTTTGGCACTAATGCTGTTTTGAAGAAAAAAACTACCAAGGGCATTATAATAAACGCACAGTAGTGGTCTATGGTATTTTTTTTTTTAAACAAACTTTATTGTTTTTTTCGAACAATAATACCATTGTGTCATTGTAACATTAACTCATTGTTCATATACATTTATGTGAAGCACATTGTTGTTTTACATCATACAATAAAATTGCATTTGAAAGTCAATTCAGCATCGTTTCGTTGGCACAATGTTCATGTCTTGTTATATTATCACATTGATTTCTTGTATTCTACAATAAAGTGCAATTGAAAAAAATAAATAAAAATAGTGTCTTTATTATTTAACCAACTTACCCCCCTACTACCTGAACATTAAAAACCGATGCTAGTCATCATCCCATTTCTTCGACGTGTAACTCTCAAGTGAGTTAACTATGTGTTGGATTTGAGTATTACGCTCCAATCCCTATCTCTGGTCCAATTTTCCCAGTGTACCCTTTAACTGTTCCGTTAGATACCATGAGGTTAATTTAAACGGTTTTTATCAGAGATTTCTTCATCTCCTAACACCTTTGTTATGAAATTTCTCCACCGTTTCATGAGCCCCTTAATCATTTTCTCTTTACTTTGTTCCGCAGCCAGGAATTCCAACCTCATACATCCCTTCACCTGTTTGATTATTTCTGACATCGGGGGCATAGTAGGTTTTAACCAGTGTTGCAATAGACATCTTTTTGCCGCCATTATACATATGTGAGTAACCTGTGGCATTAGAATATTATCTATGGTATTATGAAATAGAATCAATTCCTGTGTTAGTGATATTTCACTTCCCAGCATATCATTGTCCCATCTCACAAAGACCTCCCAACACAATTTGGAGTGTGTGCACGCCCATAACCCATGATACAAGTTAGTGTTACTAATTTTGCATTTTGGGCATTGTGTTATCCTGTCTGATTGTAGTGTGTTGTGCGATTCATGAAAACCATAGATCGCTCTGTGTATAATTTTATACTGTGTTTCCTGCCATATTTCATTTGGAGTAGCTCTTCTCATATCTAACCAACCCCGAAGAATTATACCTTGTAAATTTGAGGTTTTGAGTTCCTTTTCCCAAGATTTAAAAACTCTCATGGGATTGCTATCCGACTGCTGTGTACGTAGTTTTAGTGCTATATCCGATAGCGATAGGACATTTATATTAGTTGTCCTTAATAAATCAAACTGGTTTGTCGGAAACTCCTGAGAGAGGTCCCTCAATCTTGTTTTAAGAAAGTTTAAAACTTGCAGATATGCTAGAACGTGTTTTGAGGTCAGTCAAAACTTAGAACAAACCTCTTAGAATAAAAGGTATCTGTTTTCTGAGACGTGCCATAGGTCTTTCACTATGGTAATACCCTTTCCTTTCCATTCTGTAAATTGTTTGTTCCGTGCTCCTTCCCTAAACTCAGGGTGATCCCAGAGGGACTTATGTTTGGACAGATAGAAGGATAGGCCGTACTCCTCTCGGCTTGTATTCCAGGTCGCTATCGTGTCTTTAAGTAGTATGCTCTGTCCAATCTGTGTGGGCAGGTTTGCATATTTCGTATGAAGTAAAGATGTTAATGACCATGGACGGGCTAGCTGAGATTTAATGTTTAAATTAGAGTAGTGACTTGTCTGAGAAAGCCAGTCCATACAATGTCGCAAGTTACTCGCTAAATTATATCTCCATATATTTGGGAAATTAATCCCCCCTTCTTCTCTAGCTAACTGTAGTTTCTGAATTGATATTCTGGGCCTTTTACCCCTCCAAATGAAGTACCTGAAAGCCTTTTCGAGAGTGTTTATATCTGCATGCTTTAGTAACTGCGGTATTGTCTGCATAGGGTATAGTAGCCTGGCAAAGCTGATCATCTTTAGTAAATGACTATCACGACCGGCGTGCCTATCACATATGTGACACAGAGGGAGGGAAAGAGGAAGGCCCTGTCCAAGGGAGAGGGAAAGGTGGTGACCCCTATCTCACCTTGAGGCTGGCACCTGACTGCCCTGACGTCCCTAGACGGGTTCCTCACCCGTACGCCGATCACGTGCCTAAAACCCTGGCTTTCCCTAAGATGAGCCCTAGATAGTGAATAGGGCGGTGGGAACACTAGTCCGCACCACTAGCTCTAAAGGAAAACACCAAGGGGAGGACAGACAATACAGACTAAACATATAATCCCAGGTGGGCGACAACAGAAGACAACAAAAAGCCCAACAGGGATCCGGAGGATAACACTCTGGAACAACAACCAGGATTCACAGCTCCAGTGGGTCAGTATAGAAGTCCAAGCAGGAAGCTCTATATCTGGCAACTAGAGAAACAGCTGAGGAGGAGAAGCTACGGATCCCTGAGTGAGACAAAAAGGATTGCAAGGCAAACACAGAAAACTATCATTAAGAAACAACGTGATCTTTAGACATAGAGCGCGCAGCCACCCGCTGCGACTTCCTGACCCCGGGTATAACGGAGTCAGACGTGGCTCTTGACACCCTCGTGACAATGACACCTTCCCAATAGTGACAAAGGCAGATGCATCCAATTATCCAATTTCTTATTACTTATTTCTTGTAATATTTTTTGTATCAGGGGTGGATAGTTAAGGTTGTACAATGATTCTAGGGTTCGCCCCACCTTTAGACCCAAATATTTTATAGATGATGTTGCGTTTTTGACTGGTGTCTTACCTAAAAGCGCGGTCAGGTTAGAATAGTTTTATTTCTGCCACAGTAATAATAGTTCGCTTTTATCCTCATTTATTTTAAGGCCTGATACATATCCAAATTCCTTTAGATGTTGCAGGATCTTTTTGCGGATCTTCTAGGAAGACCAATAAGTCATCTGCAAAAAGTGCATGTTTAATTTCCGCCAACCCAATCTTTATCCCTCTTATGTCCTGCGCTGAATGTAAAAAGCCTGAAAGTGGTTTGAGTCTCAGATTAAATAATAGAGGTGACAAGGGGCAACCTTGCCGTGTTCCCTTGTGTATTGTAAACGTGGGAGAAAGAAAACCTGGAGTGTTTATTCTAGCCTGAGGGTTTGCGTATAGCAATGTCAAATAGTTCCTAAATGGGCCCCTCATACCTATCGCATTTAACACCTTTCCCATCCATCCCCAGCCCACATTATCAAACGCCTTTTCTGCGTCAATAGCCAGTAAAGCTGGTGATGGATGAGCTGAGGGCCTCAGTTTAACCTCATCTAAGACCATTATCACTCGTCGTAAGTTTGTGACAGCTGACCGTCCTTTGGCAAAGCCCACTTGTAATGTAGATATTACCTTGGGCAATATGTCACCTAATCTCTCCGTCAGACATGATTTTAATATCTATATTTATTAATATGGGTCTGTATGAGGCATCCATATATAAATCCCTACCAGGTTTCGGCAGCAGTTTGATATGTGCCGTGTTTATCTCTCGGGGTATGGCTGTACCGTCCAAGTATCTGTTAAATAAGGATGTTAATAGTGGAGATATTCTATCTCTTAGTATTTAGTAAAATTCTCCTGAGTAACCATCAGGGCCTGGCGCCTTCCTCAACGTTAGATTCATTAAAACCTTCTGAACCTCCAATTGTGTAATCAGGGCATTCAGAATATCTAGGTCTTTGGGGGAGAGACTTGGCATCTGAATGCCGTTCAGCCATTTATCTCCATTTGAATCGTTTTCCTCATTTGCTCTGTAGAGATCTTTATAGACGTCCCTTAGAATTGAATTTATTTCTTTTGGGTCATTTTTCAGAGTGCCCTTTGAGTCTTTTAGGGACATGATGGGTGCAGATGGTTTATACACTTTTGCTAATCTGGCCAGTAGTTTACCCAGCTTGTTACCAAATCTATATAGTTTAGCATCTGCCTGAGATTGGAACATTTGCTCCTTTATCTGCAGCCAATAATCAAATTCTAGTTTGTCTTTTTTCTAGTTTGTCTCCGATTCAAATGTTAGTTGTGTTTTGAAAGCTGTGTATGCAATTCTAAGCTTTTCACTATGTTTTCCTATTTGATTTTCTATGTTCTTTCTCAAGCCTGCGACGTATGACATCAGTCTACCTCTTAGCACAGCTTTCCCTGCATCCCATGTCAACTGATCATTATCCGGATTTCCATTAACTTTTCTATATTCATCCCACCATCCTGCGAGTAATTTATGAAATTCCTTATTGGTATATAGGTCTGAAGGAAATTGCCAGATGTAATCTGTCCCTCTAGGCACAAAGTACCTGAGTTCTACTACTATAGGGGCATGATCTGATATCACCAATTCCTCAATGCTAGACACCTGCTAAAAAGAGCTGACCACATCATTATATAGTCAATACGTGATCAGGATAGATGTGCTGAAGAATAGTGGGTATATTCACGATCATCTGGATGTAGCACTCTCCATGTGTCTACCAGCCCAGTTGATGTCATCAGCACTTTCAGCACTATTGTACTGCGTTGGGCAGGAGGTCTTCATTCCACTCTACTACTGAATTCATGTCTCCAGCTACCACCTTCTCCGAATTTTGGTCGCTCAGGATTTTAGTTATTACTGTTTTGAAATGATGTTTCCTATCATTGGGGCCATATATGTTGTATATGCTGAACTGACCCACGGAAGACTTTAAGCTAACTTGAATTAATTGCCCCTCTTCATTTGCAAAATGGGAAACCACAGTATAAGTAATATTTTTTCTCAATAGAATGAGTACCCCTGCCTTCCTTGCCAATGATGGGGAACCATAAACAGCTCCTACCCACAATTTTCGCATGCAAAAGAAGTCCCTCTCCTCCAAATGGGTTTCCTGGAGTATAGCGATGTCCGCCTGCAACCTATTAAGATGACGTAGTGTCATCATCCTTTTCTGTGGCGAACAAAGCTCCTTAACATTCTTTGAAATTAATTTAACCATGGTACCACGAATGTATGTACACCGTCTGGTAGAGGATGGTTATACGACAACTAGCATCTATCACATTTGTGCTCCACAGTGTTGTAAATACACACCTCCCTTTCCCACTTAACCCTTTAGGGACACAGCCTTATTTCACCTTAAGGACCAGGCCATTTTTTGCAAATCTGAACAGTGTCACTTTAAGTGCTGATAACTTTAAAACGCTTTTACTTACCCAGGCCGTTCTGAGAAAGTTTTTTCGGCACATATTGTTCTTCATGAAACTGCTAAAATTGGGACAAAAAAGTAAATTTTTTTGCATAAAAAAATACAAAATTTACCAAAAATGTGGAAAAATTAGCAAATTTCAAAGTTTCAGTTTCTCTACTTCTGTAATACATAGTAATACCCCCCAAAATTGTGATGACTTTACATTCCCCATATGTCTACTTCATGTTTGGATCATTTTGGGAATGATATTTTAATTTTTGGGGATGTTACAAGGCTTAGAAGTTTAGAAATCTTGAAATTTTTCAGAAATTTTCAAAAACCCAATTTTTAGGGACCAGTACAGGTCTGAAGTCACTTTGCGAGGCTTACATAATAGAAACCACAAGAGTTATTGGCAAATGGGGATGAAATTTGAGAATTACATTTTTTTGCCAAATTTTCCATTTTACTCCCATTTTTTTCACTAACAAAGCAAGGGTTAACAGCTAAACAAGACTGTATCTTTATTGCCCTGACTCTGCCGTTTACAGAAACACCCCATATGTGGCCGTAAACTACTGAACGGCCACACAGTAGGGCATAGAGGGAAAGGTGCGCCATATGGTTTTTGGAAGGCAGATTTTACTGGACTGGATTCATTTACACCATGTCCCATTTGAAGCCCCCCTGAAGCACCCCTGGAATAGAAACTCCCTAAAAGTGACCCCATGTAAGAAACTACACCCCTGAAGGTATTCAAAACTGATTTTACATACGTTGTTAACCCTTTAGGTGTTGCACAAGAGTTATTGGCAAATGGGGATGAAATTTGAGAATTCTATTTTTTTGCCAAATTTTCCCTTTTAACCCATTTTTTCCACTAGCAAAGCATGGGTTAACAGCCAAACAAGACTGTATCTTTATTTCCCTGACTCTGCCGTTTACAGAAACACCCCGTAAGTGGTCGTACACTACTGTACGGCCACACGGTGGAGCGTAGAGGGAACGGAGCGCCATGTTGTTTTTGGAGGGCTGATTTTTATGGATCGGTTTATTTACACCGTGTCCTGTTTCAACCCCCCTGATGCACCCCTGGAGTAGAAACTCCCTAAAAGTGACCCCATCTAAGAAACTACACCCCTAAAGGTATTCAAAACTGATTTTACATACGTCGTTAACCCTTTAGGTGTTGCACAAGAGTTATTGGCAAATGGGGGTGAAATTTGAGAATTTAATTTTTTTGCCAAATTTTCCCTTTTAACCCATCTTTTCCACTAGCAAAGCAAGGGTTAACAGCCAAACAAGACTGTATCTTTATTTCCCTGACTCTGCCGTTTACATAAACACCCCGTATGTGGTCGTACACTACTGTACGGCCACACGGCGGGGCATAGAGGGAACGGAGCGCCGTGTGGTTTTTGGAAGGCTGATTTTTATGGACCGGTTTATTTACACCGTGTCCTGTTTCAACCCCCCTGATGCACCCCTGGAGTAGAAACTCCCTAAAAGTGACCCCATTTTGGAAACTATGGGATAAGGAGGCTTTTTTGGGGACTATTTTTAGGGTACTTATGATTTTTGGCTATATTGCATTTTTGTGAGGGAAGGTTACCAAAAATTGAAATTCTGAAATTTAATCTCCATTTGCCATTAACTGTTGAGGAACACCTAAAGGGTAAATGAAGTTTGTATAATCAGTTTTTAATACCTTAAGGTGTGTAGTTTCTTAGATGGGGTCACTTTTAGGGAGTTTTCACTCTAGGGGGGCATCAGGGGGGCTTCAAAAGGGACATGGTGTCAATAAAAAAGGCCATCAAAATCGGCCTTCCACAAACCATGTCGGTCCTTTCCTTTTGCGGCCTCCCTTTTACTGATAGCAGTTTACGACTACAAATGTGGCGTTTCTGTAAACTGCAGTATCAGGGTAATAAATATTAACTTTTGTTTGGTTGTTAACCCTTGCTTTGTTACTGGAAAAAACTGATTGAAATGAAAAAGTGGCAAAAATAGCGGTTTTGGCACCGTTTTTTTTTTTTGGACCGTGTTAATCTGGGGGGTTAGGTCATGGGGTATTTTTATAGAGGAGATTCTTCCGGATGCGGCGATACCTAATAAGTCTACTGTTTTTACAATTATTTTGGTTTTAGACTATATTATCCTTTTTGATACCCCCAAAAATTTGGGGTATCTCTAAAGTCTAAGAGTCATTTATTTTTTATTTTTTTAGCCAATTATCTTATGTGAAGGCGGTTTTATTGGCACTATTTTGGGGGCTATATGACTTTTTGATCGCTTGCTATTAAACTTTTTGTTATGTAAGGTGACCGTGTTAATCTGGGGAGTTGGGTCATGGGGTATTTTTATAGAGGAGATTCTTACCGATGCTGAGATACCTAATTTGTATACTTTTAATAAATTATTTTAGTTTTTACAATTTTTTGGGGTGCCTCAAGTCTGAGAAACAGGTTTTTTTTATCCGATGTCAGTGCTAAATTGGGATATAAATTTAGTACTCCATGGAAGTGTGGTACTCCCTGAAGCAACCAATAATGCAGAGGCCCGGATGATCGGGGCACGTGTCACATTGAGTAGTGGTGTCCTTCCGTATCCCCCTCCTGTGACACACTCTGCACTTTTTTGGGGTTCGTCCCTTCCTTCCAGTATGGGGGACCACACCAGGAAAGTATTGGCCAGGGACGATCCGGGCGCCTACAGTCCCCGAGGTACTCCGGCCTGCTCTTTCCCGGTCCAAAAAGATCAGGGCCTTGAGGACTGCCTCATAGAACTGAAGGAATGTCCCTGTGTTGCCAGCGCTCCGGGACAGCACAAAAGAGTTGTACATGGCAACCTGTACCAAGTAGACCACAACTTTTTTGTACCATGCCTGGGTTTTGCGCATGGCATTATATGGCTTGAGGACTTGATCAGAGAGATCAACTCCTCCCATATACCGATTGTAGTCGACGATACAATCGGGCTTGAGGACCGTTGACGCGGTACCTCGCACAGGGACAGGGGTGATGCCGTTACCATGAATTGTGGACAGTACAAGGACATCTCTCTTGTCCTTATACCTGACCAGCAACAGGTTTCCACTGGTAAAGGCACGGGTCTCACCCCTGGGGATAGGTACCTGGACGTGGATCTAGCGGCAAGGGACTGGAACAAGGGGATACTAGTATAAAAGTTATCCACGTAAAGGTGGTAAGCCTTATCTAGCAGTGGGTACATAAGGTCCCACACAAGTTTCCCGGTAACACCCAGAGTGGGGGGACATTCTGGGGGTTGAATACGGGAATCTCCCCCTCGTATACACGAAACTTGTAAGTATATACTGAGGTACTCTCACAAATTTTGTATAGCTTCACGCCATACCTCGCCCGCTTGGAGGGCACATACTGGCGGAAAATGGGTCTCCCCTTGAATACAATGAGAGACTTATCAACCGCGACCTCCCTTCCAGGTACATAGGCCTCCATGAATTTGGCCCCAAAGAGATCGATTACCGGCCGTATCTTATACAGACGGTCATGGGCAGGATCACCTCGGGGGAAAAATGCTGCATTATCTGAATAATGCAGACATTTCCGGATGGCCTCAAACCGGGAGCGTGTCATGGCCGTACTGTAAAGTGGGGTCTGGTAGAGGACGTCCCCACTCCAGTACAGCCTGACACTGGGTTTCTTGACCAGGCCCATATGCAGCACGAGGCCCCAAAATGTCCTCATCTCGGCTGCACTGAACGGCGTCCAGCCACCGAGCCTGGCCAAAAAGGAGCCCGTGTTTTGAGCAACGAACTGTTGGGCGTACAGGTTTGTCTGCTCCACCATCAGATTTACCAGTGGGTCACTGAAAAAATGGAAAACAAAAGTCATATTCAGTGTAGCCCACTGTGTAAATCTCGATTCCTGATTGGCCTACAAAATCAGGAATCACGCTCTGGGGTACACCAGACAAGTTCACCGGCAGGGTGCTCCGGTGGATTTAACTGGTGGGCCGGAAAACTAGTACGAGCCCCAGAGCTGCTCGTACTAGGGTGGGCCACAGGGTCCCTAACATGGTGGTCCCCTTGCTCTGCCTGGCGGCGTCTCCGCCGCCTTGGGGGCTCATCATCATCGCTAGATGATGAGGAGGACGCGGATGACAACAGGAAAGTGGAGTCATCCTCGTCCTCACTGGGACTCTCGGAGTTGGAGGCAAGCTGGGCGTATGCCTCCTTGGCCGAGAAAGTCCGGCAGGCCATAGGGGAGTGTGTGTCTGCGTGTGTGGAAATCTTTATTTAGTGTGCGTGTGTGTGGGGGCACGGGTGTTCACGAACTCACCCTAGCACTAACAGAAAAAAAAAAAATTGAAAAAAAAATTCAAAACCGCTGATCAACCGTCGCTAAGAGTGCCGGCCACAGTCAGCGTACACAAAAAAAAGTAAAAAAAACAACAATCCTGCACCCCAAAAAAGTGTGTGGGGGGGATAGCGGGGGAGGGGGCAAGCGGCAGCACCCTTGGGGGGGTCTAGGGTCACACAGCTGTGCTGTGGACCCCAGACACCCTAACTTAGTGTGATGCAATCAAAGTTATTCAAACTAACTTTCCCTTTATTTTTCCTGCCTAGCCCAACCTTTCCCTAAGTACCTGCGGTTCAGATGGGGGGTGCTGGGGCACAGATTGGGTCCTCGGGGGCACAGATGGGGTGATACTGGCACAGATCCACGAGGCGCAGCAGCGCTCCTCTCTCCTCCGGGACACAAAAGGAGGAGGAGAGGAGCGCTGGCAACATTTGAATCTGCTGCCGGCCCGCCCACCAACCAATCAGAGGCGATCCTGAGAGGTGATGTCACCATCACCTCTCAGGATTGCATGATGGTGATTGGTGGGCTAAAATCACACCACCATCCTGTTCCGGGTTATCGGGTCTTTAGAGACCCGAATAACCCGGAAACGCAGAAAAATGTCTGAATTGACCTGCCGTTTGCTGCAATCGCCGACATGGGGGAAGTCACTGGACCCCCCCGGCGCATTGAGCCAAGGTGCCTGCTCAATGATTTGAGCAGGCATCGGGTTCCGATCACCGCCCGCCAGGCGGCGGTGATCGGAACTATACATGACGTACTGGTACGTCATGTGTCCTTAAAGGGAACCTGTCATGTGGATATTTGATTATATTCTAACTAATTATATACAATCATTAACTACTAAAAAGTACCTTAGATGTATTCACTTACTGGTGTGACAGTTGGTTACCTCATAATATACACACAAAGATGCCGCATGCTAAAGAGCTGATTCGAGTCCTGCGTGATGTCATTGAGTCCAGCGTATATTTAATTCAGAGCTATAGCCACTCCCCTGCCCACCTGCTGCCGATTCCTATGGAAACAAACTGTCATTCAGCAGCAGGTGGGCGGGGAGAGTCAGGAGCTCATAAATATTCATGACTTATCATTATCAGCTGGAGCTTTTCAATACAAGATGTTGGCAGATTGACTGGGTCAATTAAAGAAAGTGACCCAACATTTTGCTAAGAGAATCAGTCACTTATTTATGTTGCCCTTAGTTAGGACACCATAAAACTGGTGACAGGTTCGCTTTAAGTACCAGGACAACATGCCGTACCGGTACGTCATGTGTCCGGAACAGGTTAGGCCTGTTGTGCTGTACCCCATGCCCACTGCTGCCTCGATCCTTCCTGCAGGCATGAGTGGTGTGCTACTTACCCTAACCGCTCCCTCGCTGTCCATCCCCCACTCCTCTTCCTCCAGCTACAGTGATGTCTGTCACTGGCATCTTCTGCAGGCAATGACCTGCATGTCTAACGTAAGGCCTCCAGGCCTATTCCATAGGGTGCACGCATGCTCACGCTTAGCCTCTTAAAGGGCAGCATGCCCTCGTCCAAATCCTTCCCCATCTAATGTCAAGGTGTCTCTGTGTACTTAAGGTGCCCTCCCCATCTGAACTTTAGGTTTTCTAGTGTCTAGTTATCAGCAAAGATGTTATTCTCTGTCCGACTACCTGTTTACCTAACTGCAGCCTGACAACTGACTCTGACTCCTAGCAGTCTGCCCTGATCTAACCTGTTTCACAAATTGGCCCATTCCCACCTGCTGTGACCTCAGACTAGTTTCTTGCATTCGGTATACATAACCTTGTTACTGGGCTACATATATCGCCTGACCTCTCAGTGTTTCACGTCAATGTCTCTGACCACCGAGACTCAGATTTTTTAAAAGAAATATTCTATTCAGTGCTATATCTTAATATCTCAATATGAAACCTCTATGCTTTAATTTTACATATGCAAAAATCACTAGTTCTGGTCAAGAACATGATCACTTGTATGTAATAAAGGAGTTGTTTACCTTTTATTAATTGATGGCCTATCGTCAAGGTAGTCCATCATTAGCAAGGATGGTCTACAAAGTTGACAAGCTATCTCTGATTCTGTTGCCGGAGCTATTGCCTAACAGCTGATCGGCGGAGGTGCAGGATGTTGGACTGCCATTAATCAGCTAGTGACGGCCTATCCTGAAGATAAGCAATCACTTACTAAAAAGTGAACAACCCCTTTAAGTTCTCTTCCGTTAAGGTTGCCCATTATTGACAAGGCAAGGGGGCATTAATCAGACATTCATCAATGACATGAAGGAGCTCTAAAGATCCAAAGCGGAGATGGAAGCATTTGTCCATCGGACCACTGTAAGTCATACACTCCACAGAGAGGCCTTATCGAAGAGTGAAGAAATAAAAATTGCTTAAAGGGGTTCTCCGGGAATTAAGAAAATTAAAATTCTTAAATATTACTTTAGTATAAATATATTCCCAAATACATTTGATTAGCTATAATGGTTCATTTTGTCTAGGGAACAATCATTAGGAGAAATAAAAATGGTAGCCGTCCTATTAGTACACACAAAACCTGTCCTAATCACATGGGAGGACGAGTTACTTCACAACACTGAGGTAAAGAGCTGCCTCATCCTCCTCTCTACTCTGCTTGTCAGGGACTATAATCCTGAATGCAGATGATAAGATCTTCAGCTGAATCTCTGTAGGAATGATGTTCATGAGGAGACATAAAGTACAGACAGGACGGAGAGGACAGACTGTGGTAATGTGGGGCTGTGGTAATGGAGACTGCATACAAGTACTGCTGCTCATTATCTACACCCCCACTATCCTCTCTGTACTTCATGTCTCCTATGAACTCCATTCCAACAGAGATTCATATGAAGATCATATTAAACTATATTCAGGATCATAATCCCTGAGAAGAGAGGAAGATGGCGCAGCTCTTTAACTTGTCCTCCTGTGTTTAGGACAGGTTAGGACAGGTTTTAGGACAGGTACAGGTTTTGTGTGGACTAGTAGGATGGCGGCCATTTTATTTCTTCTAATGATTGCTCCCTGGACAAAACAAGCCATTATAACTAATGAAAGGTATTTGGTAATATATTTATAATGAAGTAATATTTAAGTATTTTCATTTTCTTAATTCGCACAGAACCCCTTTAAAGAAAAATATAAGCATATTCATTTGGAGTTCACCAAACAGAATATGGCAATGACAGGTAAGTGAGACTAGTACCACACTTACCTGCCACAGACACACAACCTGGAACCCACGTGCAAGTGCTGCTGTCCACAAACAACACAAAGGATACCGCACACACAGACATCACACGGGAACCCAGGAAACCATATTCTGCAATAAATAAAGACCAAACAAACTGTCACAACCAGACAGCTGAGAAGCTCTGACAGAAGCCTTTCAGAACCTCCTCCTTGAGTTTTCTTTGTGCTGTTCAGTTCCTCATCTCGTTAACCTCTCTCAGCTGTCATGTAGTTGGACTGATTGCTTCCCTTTAAATTCCTCCCCATAATGCATTACTGGGCGGCTTATACTACTTCCTGGAGTGTGTGTGCATGCTGATCCTGTTTTCCACTCTGCTACAAAGTTAAGTGCTGAACATTTATCTGTTATTTTCTGTTTGCTGGATCCCAGGTGACCCTGACTCCCTCTGTGTCTGGTGTAGGGAGCCGGTGGTCGTGTCCCCTCACTATTGTAGGGTGTTCAGGGGTTATATAGTCGAGGTACGTGGATATGCAACCATCCACCTCTGGGATCTTTGCATAGGCTGAGCAGCCAGGGAAAGTCTCAGGTCTTGTGCAGGGGTCTCCCTTTTGGTTCCTTAGCTTTGGATCCAGTGAGTCATATATGCATGTTGCTTTGTCTTGTTTCCTGTACACCGTCCGTGACATTATAAGCCGCCAAAACCGTCTCAAGCATGGATCCGGTTTCACTTTTGGCTGAACGCTTCCAGGGTCTTTCATTGGAGGTAGCTGATCTCCGTAAGACTTTTTCTCAGCTTCAAGTGACCGGTTCAGCTTGCGTTCATGGAGTTTGTTCTGAGCCTAAGATCTCGCTCCCGGATACGTTCTCCGGGGGTAGTGAGAATTTTGTGCGTTTTAGAGAGGCTTGCAAACTCCATTTTCGCCTTCTTCCCCATTCCTCTGGTGATGAGGAACGGAGGGTGGGGATCATTATATCGCTGCTCAGGGGTAACGCTCAGTCTTGGGCCTTTTTCGCTGCCGGAGGGGGCACGGCCTCTCCGTTCAGTGGATGAATTCTTTTTAGCCCTGGGTCAGATATATGATGATCCGGATCGTATTGCTCTGGCTGAGTCTAGACTACGTCTATTATGCCAGGGTAAACAATCCGCAGAAATATACTGCTCAGAATTTCGGAGATGGGCAGCTGATACTGGTTGGAATGATGCTGCACTCCGAAGTCAATTTTGCCATGGTCTTTCAGAGGGATTGAAAGATGCATTTGCCTTTCATGAGAGGCCTATTTCTTTGGACTCTGCTATGTCTCAGGCCGTTCGTATTGACAGGCGTCTTAGAGAGAGAGGAGAGATGTCCCCTTTCTGTCATACTCAGTCCCAGGACAGTGCAGCAGTCTCATTCTGTGCGCAGGGGTCTCGGTCGCTGTCAGCCCCTTCTGAGCAGGAGCCCATGCAGCTGGGGTTGATTGCTTCTGACAATAGAAGATTCAGCTCGCATGGGAGGGTTTGTTTTTGTTGTGGAGGTATAAATCATTTGGCAAATATTTGTCCCTCTAGGAGATTCAGGCAGTTTTCTGGGAGTAATAAAGAAACAAACAGGAAAAAATCTTTTAAAAATGTTCCGTCTGTTACTATTGGCAGGGTTGAGGCGGAAATTGAAGGTTTTCAGTTTGCTTGTAGTTCCCGTTTTGTCCTGCCGGCTAGGGTGGCGCTAGAGAGCAAGAACATTTTTTGTGAGATTTTTGTGGATAGTGGAGCAGCTGTCAATCTCATTGATAATCAATTTGCAATAACTCATGGTTTCCAGGTGCGCACTTTGGGAAAGGATATTCCTGCTTTTGCTATTGATTCCGCTCCACTTTCTCAGAAATCATTAAAGGGCATAGTTCACAATATCCGTTTAATTGTGAGTGATGCTCATGTTGAGGATGTGTCATGTTTCGTCCTTAGCGGTTTGCCTACTCCTCTAGTGTTGGGGCTACCCTGGCTCACTAAACATAACCCCACCATTAATTGGCAAGCGAGGCAAATAAATGGTTGGAGTGACTTTTGCAGAGAGAATTGCCTCACGACATCTGTTTCTGAGGTTGCTAGTAAGACTGTACCATCTTTTCTCTCAGAATTTTCGGATGTCTTCTCTGAGAGTGGCGTTCAGGATTTGCCCCCGCACAGGGAGTACGATTGCCCTATTAATCTCATCCCAGGCGCCAAACTGCCTAAATCTCATTTATACAATCTTTCCCAACCTGAGAGGATCGCTATGCGTGCTTATATCTCTGAGAGTCTGAGAAAAGGACACATACGACCCTCGAAGTCACCTGTTGCCGCTGGTTTTTTCTTTGTTAAGAAAAAAGATGGTTCTTTAAGACCTTGTCTGGATTTCAGGGAGCTGAACAGTATCACTATCCGTGACCCTTATCCGCTTCCTCTGATCCCGGACCTGTTTAACCAGGTTGTTGGGGCTAAAGTCTTTTCCAAATTAGATCTAAGAGGGGCATACAACCTGGTCAGGGTCAGAGAAGGAGACGAATGGAAGACGGCCTTCAATACCCCTGAGGGCCATTTTGAGAATTTGGTTATGCCTTTTGGTTTGATGAATGCCCCAGCCGTTGCCCCAGCCGTTTTTCAGCATTTCGTGAACAGCATTTTTTATCATTTGATGGGAAAATTTGTATTAGTGTATTTGGATGACAGTTTGATTTTTTTCTCCTGATTTCAAAACTCATAAGGAACATTTACGTCAGGTCTTGCTCATCCTGCGGGAGAATAAATTATATGCGAAACTGGAAAAATGTGTGTTTGCGGTTCCAGAAATTCAATTTCTGGGGTTTCTTCTCTCCGCTTCTGGTTTTCGCATGGACCCCGAGAAGGTCCGCGCTGTGCTTGAGTGGGAGCTTCCTGAGAATCAGAAGGCGCTGATGCGTTTTTTGGGCTTTGCCAATTATTACAGGAAGTTTATTTTGAATTATTCCTCTATTGTTAAACCACTCACTGATATGACCAGAAAGGGGGTAGATTTTTCTTCTTGGTCAGTAGAGGCGCGTAAGGCTTTTTCTAATATCAAGGAGAGTTTTGCTTCCGCTCCCATCTTGGTGCAACCTGATATTTCTTTACCCTTCATAGTTGAGGTTGATGCTTCTGAGGTGGGTGTGGGGGCGGTCTTGTCTCAGGGTTCCTCTCCTGCCAAATGGCGACCGTGTGCCTTTTTCTCGAAAAAACTCTCCTCCGCAGAGAGAAATTACGATGTGGGAGATAGGGAATTGTTGGCCATCAAGTTGGCTTTTGAGGAATGGCGCCATTGGCTAGAGGGAGCCAGACACCCTATTACCGTATTTACTGACCATAAAAATCTGGCCTACTTGGAGTCAGCCAAGCGTCTGAACCCCAGACAGGCCAGATGGTCTTTGTTCTTTTCTAGGTTTAATTTTGTTGTCACGTTCCGCCCTGGAGTTAAGAATGTGAAGGCAGATGTCCTGTCATGTTGTTTTCCGGGAGGCAGGAACTTTAAAGACCCGGGTCCCATTTTGGCTGAAGGTGTGGTGGTCTCTGCTCTTTTTTCTGAATTGGAGGCAGAGGTGCAGGCAGCCCAGTCAGAGGCTCCTGATCTTTGTCCTCCTGGGAGGTTGTTTGTGCCTCTCGCTTTAAGACACAAGATTTTTAAGGAACACCACGATACGGTCCTTGCTGGGCACCCGGGGGCAAGAGCCACACTGGATCTCATCGCTTGGAGATTCTGGTGGCCTGCGCTTCGTAAGTCGGTTGAGGGTTTAGTGGCAGCCTGCGAGACTTGCACTCGTGCCAAAGTCCCTCATTCACGGCCATCAGGTCCTCTCCTTCCCTTACCCATTCCTTCCCGTCCTTGGACACATCTGTCCATGGATTTATTAACGGACCTGCCTCGTTCCTCGGGGAAGACTGTGATTCTGGTGGTGGTGGACCGTTTTAGCAAAATGGTGCATTTCATCCCTTTTCCTGGTTTGCCCAATGCTAAGACGCTGGCGCAGGCATTTATTGATCACATTGTCAAATTGCACGGTATTCCTTCAGACATAGTCTCTGATAGGGGCACGCAGTTTGTTTCCAGATTCTGGAAGGCTTTCTGTTCTCGCTTGGGGGTTCGGTTGTCATTCTCTTCTGCTTTCCACCCGCAGTCGAATGGCCAGACAGAGCGCGTCAATCAGAATCTGGAGACATATCTGCGCTGTTTTGTGGTGGAGAATCAAGAGGATTGGTGTTCTTTTTTGTCCCTTGCTGAGTTTGCTTTAAATAACCGTCGTCAGGAGTCCTCTGATAAGTCACCATTTTTTGGTGCATATGGGTTTCATCCGCAGTTTGGGACTTTCTCGGGAGAGGGGTCTTCTGGTTTACCTGATGAGGACAGATTCTCTTCGTCTTTGTCATCTATTTGGCAAAAGATTCAGGATAATCTAAAGAGCATGAGTGAGAGATATAAGCGTGTGGCAGATAAGAGACGTGTGCTTGGTCCGGACCTGAATGTTGGTGATCTGGTGTGGTTGTCTACCAAGAATATCAAATTGAAGGTTCCCTCCTGGAAGTTGGGTCCTAGGTTTATTGGGCCTTACAAAATCCTGTCTGTCATCAATCCTGTTGCCTACCGTCTTGATCTTCCTCAGACTTGGAAGATCCACAATGTTTTTCATAAGTCCTTATTGAAACCTTATGTTCAACCCATTGTACCCTCACCTTTGCCTCCTCCTCCGATTATGGTTGATGGGAATCTGGAATTTCAGGTCTCTAGGATTGTGGATTCTCGTCTTGTCCGCGGTTCTCTTCAGTACCTTGTTCATTGGGAGGGTTATGGTCCTGAGGAGAGGATGTGGGTCCCAGTGACGGACATTAAGGCCTCTCGTCTCATCAGGGCTTTCCATAGGTCCCAACCTGAGAAGGTGGGCTCTGAGTGTCCGGAGTCCACTCGTAGAGGGAGGGGTACTGTCACAACCAGACAGCTGAGAAGCTCTGACAGAAGCCTTTCAGAACCTCCTCCTTGAGTTTTCTTTGTGCTGTTCAGTTCCTCATCTCGTTAACCTCTCTCAGCTGTCATGTAGTTGGACTGATTGCTTCCCTTTAAATTCCTCCCCATAATGCATTACTGGGCGGCTTATACTACTTCCTGGAGTGTGTGTGCATGCTGATCCTGTTTTCCACTCTGCTACAAAGTTAAGTGCTGAACATTTATCTGTTATTTTCTGTTTGCTGGATCCCAGGTGACCCTGACTCCCTCTGTGTCTGGTGTAGGGAGCCGGTGGTCGTGTCCCCTCACTATTGTAGGGTGTTCAGGGGTTATATAGTCGAGGTACGTGGATATGCAACCATCCACCTCTGGGATCTTTGCATAGGCTGAGCAGCCAGGGAAAGTCTCAGGTCTTGTGCAGGGGTCTCCCTTTTGGTTCCTTAGCTTTGGATCCAGTGAGTCATATATGCATGTTGCTTTGTCTTGTTTCCTGTACACCGTCCGTGACACAAACATCTTCTAAACACCATACATAAACCTATGACCACAAGGGTGGCCCCCACTGGCAGACGGAATAACACAGGAGGCTGCTCCAGCTAACCATGGCTGAAGTACCCCTCAGACTAGAGATATTCACTGAGGCTTTATAGGCCCAAGTAGCCACACCCAACAGACACACCCAGTGTTCACACACACAGAAGGGAATTAACCCTTCCAACACCAGGCAAGGGAAGACGGCCACTTAAAGGGGAAGTACACACATAAAACCCACACTTCACCTGTTGCCATGGGCAACGGCATGCGTGGCAATCATGTCCTGGGGATCAGCCATAGGGCTGAGACACTGCCACCACATGCACACAACACCACACGTTGCCACGGGCAACCAAGTGAAGGAAAGTGTCACAAAACATACCACTGGCCGTGACACTCTCACCCCTCAAAGCCCCCTCACCCACACAAAAGGTAAAACAAGTGTGGGACCCCAAACATGGAAGGGGGAAGGGAAAAAATAGCAGGATCAGTGTCAGCGAGTCTCCTCAGGACTGCTGCCAGCCCCTGGAACAACACACAGGGACCAGGGTGCTGACAAAGAAAACAGCCCGGAGAGACCGCACTGAACACTGCATCAACTCTCAGCAAATGGTTCCCACAAAGTCGCTGCCAGCATGCATCCTCTCCCAGCACACACTAAAGCCAGTCCAACGAGGACTGCAGCCAGCCACAGCAACAAAAGATAGAGAACCACTGAGAGGTGGACGAGGAGAAACCCAACCACAAGTGCCAGTTCACACACACTGCAGCCACTGCTACAGAGAACTGCACTGTACTAGGGTTCCCCTTTCACCCTCCCTCCAGAAGATAAGCATGTGTGCCAGAAAGCGGCAGGCGCCACATGCTGCGCCCTCTTCCGAAGGCCGGATACTCCCACCCCTCAAAGCCCCTCCCAACAACAAAAGGGGAAAGTTGGTAAGCACAAAAAACAATGGGAGGGGGGGAGGGGAATGACAAACAAGGGGACACCAACACGGACACCGATGATAACGGAATGGCGGGGAATGCTACTCACCGCGCCGTAAAAGGAGAAACCCCCATAACGCTCTCCCTCCGGAGAACGCGCATGCACCCCATCCGCAGATGGCGGTACATGCTGCACCCTCTTTCGAGGGAAGTACCACGTGAGGAGCCATTGTGGTCATACTGTCACGGCTGAGAATGGGGAAAACCCTCAGCCATGCGGTATCAGAAGGCGGATGGTCAATGCCAGGCCAGGCATCAGGGAGCAGGTCACCTCCTACACATCCCTAATTCTGACCATGTCTCCTATCCGTATGAGCCAACCCTGAAGGTAGGAGGGCTCATACTCCGGAACCTGATATTACTGCTAGCCCTTAGGGTGGCCCTGGACTAGGGGCAGGGTAAGTCGACCTGTTCCTCCTAGACACGGAGGAACTGCAGTCTCACTCGCCAAGCTACAAAGAAAGGGGAACATGAACAGACATATGGCAATGACAGGTAAGTGAGACTAGTACCACACTTACCTGCCACAGACACACAACCTGGAACCCACGTGCAAGTGCTGCTGTCCACAAACAACACAAAGGACACTGCACACACAGACATCACACGGGAACCCAGGAAACTATATTCTGCAATAAAAAAAGACCTAACAAACATCTTCTAAACACCATACATAAACCTATGACCACAAGGGTGGCCCCCACTGGCAGATGGAATAACACAGGCGGCTGCTCCAGTTAACCATGGCTGAAGTACCCCTCAGACTAGAGATATTTACTGAGGCTTTATAGGCCCAAGTAGCCACACCCAACAGACACACCCAGTGTTCACACACACAGAAGGGAATTAACCCTTCCAACACCAGGCAAGGGAAGACGGACACTTAAAGGGGAAGTACACACATAAAACCCACACTTCACCTGTTGCCGCGGGCAACGGCATGCATGGCAATCATGTCCTGGGGATCAGCCATAGGGCTGAGACACTGCCACAACATGCACACAACACCACACATTGCCACGGGCAACCAAGTGAAGGAAAGTGTCACAAAACATACCACTGGCCGTGACACCTACTGGAGCATGGAGAATTATGGCCAGAAAACAAATCTTTTAGGAGCCAGGTTTTGCCCAAGATGGCATGTGCCCAATCATTACAGGCTGTTATGGGTCTATAGAAGTTTACCCCCCTATCCCAGCATATTTGGCCGAGGCTCTTTTGCAACAAACTTGTAGACTTTTTGTGATCATAAAGTCATATCTCTGAGGGTCTCTGGTCTTAGGCTTCACTCACCTGTCCTCTTTCTCTCTTTCAGCCCACTGAGATGCTCTTTGGTGGCTGACTAGCCCCAAACTTTCCCTCTGTCTAACAGCAGGTCTCACTGTCTCTCATATAATTACTGACTAAACACACAACCAAAGGTGCCAAATACACACAGTTATATCGCTGCACCTCAACCTCACCAGATTTTGCAGTGCAAGTCGGCACAGGGCACCAGGTAATGGACCTTCCTAACTGACATCTGTTCCTCCTGCTGGATGACATTCAAGAATATCGTGCCTGGTGTCATAAACTAACACAAGAACGGTGACATGCCAGGGTTGCGTGGCAATAATCAGCACAGTACAGTATTAAATAATGTAATATTGATAGAGATGTGGCCATCATTCTTTGAATCAGCTAAGAAAGATCCCATATACTCCAGCTCTCAGACAACACCTTATCTTCTCCAAAGCACGAAGGTTCCATCTTACCCCAGAGAACACGCCTCCTTGCTATGTCATATATGCTTTTCTGCTGTTAGTGAAGACTCCATTACAAGATGGCCCCTATAGTTAGATATTTACATAGTTCACATATCACAGTTAGTAAAACAATGCGCAGATGCCAAGTGTTATCTCTTTTCTTATTTTCATATTTTAGCCAATGTAACAATGCCACGAGCCTCAGGGGGAATGCCCCTCTGATGTCTATATAACCTGCTTCACTTCCTGTAATAAATGAGAATTTGCTTTGACCCCAGTGTGTGTGTCACAGTTATTTTCTTCCGTGCACGTTTAACCCTTGGATTACTATTAATTTGGAGCAGTAGAGCAAACATAATCAGCCCTGATTGAGGGCATCTTCAACAGTTGGCGCCCGATATGTGGGGCTCAGGAGAAGTAACGTCACTAGCCGAAGTATGGGGGTTCCAAGAGCATGGTGAACCACGCTTGAGGACGAGGACTGCAACCTCAGAGACAAGGTCAGAAAATTCTGGTTATCTCATCTGCCTCTTGTGCTGTATTCCACTGTGCTGTGGTAATCTGTTCTGCTGTTGATGTTGATTTGTATCAGGCACCTTCACAGTTAATGGTGAAGCAGAGCAAGAGATTTCCCCTAGACTGGGGCATCTTTACAGATCTCCCCTTAGGAGGTAGCAGAGGGAGTAGCCCAGGGGGACTACGGTAAATTTATTTTGTCTTGGTTGTAAGTGAATAAATCCATTTAAATCTTAACCCTATGAGTACTAGTACGGTGGCACCCTTATTTAGTGAGGAAGCTCCGAGGAAGCTAGTCTGGGAAAGATTTAGAAAGATGCATTTTGTCTGCTGAAGATTACAGGATGTGATTTTTAATGGAGAATTGAGTGCGTGGAAATAAGCATGTGAAGCATTGTGGAAAGTTTAGTGATGATGCAGTGCAGCGCTGAGGAAGTATTGTGTCTTGTCTGTCTGTATTTGTGTGCCCCGCACGTGCGGGTCTCTGTTGCCCAGTGAATATGGCTGAGGATAGAGGGAGACAGCCAGGGGGATGCAGCTGCGAGGAGTGATGTCATGACATTGGAATGTGTGATAGCGAGAACACTGCAAGACTAAGATATATTGGAAATAATCAAAAGAAAATGTGCGTGAGGTTCTGAGTGTGTGTGGCTATGGAGCATGTATGTATGTTAATTGTATGTTATTTGTTAATAAGTTCAAAGACTTGCATGTGTAAGAGTATGAGAAAGGGTCTGTTTCTATGTCTGTTCGACATTGAATGTTATGTCTGTGTGGACCAGGAATGTGACCTTGTGCGTTGCCAAATAGAAAACTGACTAGTAGAGGAAGGATACACAGCCAAGTTTACTGTGAGCAAAATCACCTCTACTGATGTACTGATGAGGCCAAATTAAGAGTTAAATCGAGAATGAAAAAAAGAATCATCACAGAGATATATGGAGGTGTGTGCTCTGGCTTTAGGCCAAAAATGAGTGAAATTATCACAAAGTTTCTCACATTAGTGAACACAGGACATTTGGCCTTGAATTTAAAACATTCTATTCTTGATATTATAAAAAAAAACAATGCAAGCACCAGCATGAAAATAATTAAGTTTAAGAAATTAGGCTGGACAAAAATGTATGATGAACAGACAAGTAATTATTTTTACATGCCTGATACTACCCTCCAAGATGGGGCTAAGAGACCCTACCACACCTCCAACGGCCATCTTAGCTAAGGTAACTTCTTCACCAGCGGCCGTCTTAACTAATCCAATTTCCGGCCTGGCTGCCATCTTATCTCATGTAACTTCCGGCTGGCCCAGCAGCCATCTTAACTGAGGGAACTTCCTGCCCAGCATCCATCTTAGTTACTGGTATTTTTCCTGATACGGCTACAAGCACGAGAAAATACATATAGATCTAAGTAGCACTATATAGAGTACTGAACTCTGTAAATTAAGGATACACATATATCTATAATTAGGTGTTACTGGTAGTATTGTTTAATTAGATGAAATTCCTTAACTTCTATGTTTTTGTTTCCTTTACTAGGATTAAGTCAGCACTTGGAGGCAACTTTATATCGATTCATAACAGTTTGTTGTGGTTGGTGCAGATATCCAGGACTCCAGTTCAAGTGAAGTACTCGGCCCTGGGGGTCCTGCTCATCTGCTAAAATCACAGAAGGAGGGGACTGGGATAGAAATGATCTTCAGACATATTCTGTTCTTTCTGTCTTTATAAGATGCTGCAGAAGTAGTAAGGAAGAAAGAATGTAGACAGGCACTGAGGGACATCAGCAAGCTAATGAAAAGTGTAGACAGCCTGCTACCCCCCCCCCCCCCCCCTCCCAGTATCAGCTGAGCCCTTAAACATTTTAGCAGATTCAAGTCCGGTCCCAATGATATCCCTCACTCTGAGTGATAAAGAAGTAGTCCCGTTTTTGAATGATAATGGAGCAACCAAGACAGTCATGCACAGCAAATATGTCCTCCCCTGACTTAATCTCCAAGAACACCAGTCCTTGGGTACAAGTGGATGGGAAAGTAGTACACTCCCCTTTTAACAGAACCCATCCATGTTAGATTTCCCCTTACCCAAGAAGTGCTTGCCCAGTTGCTGGTCAGTGATAACGCCCCCTATTGCCTCCTGGGTGCAGACTTGCTTGAAAAAGTACGTGCCAGCATCTCATACCAGGAGGATGGCACTGTGAAGCTCACAGGTGCCCTCAATGTCCAGGAACTTTGTTTGCTGGCCGTTAGGGATAAAACTCCATGGTCCATGTTTGTGTCTGCTTGTGGGATTCACGGATGTTGGCAAGCTCCCAGTTCCTCCTGTGGAAGTGGAGATGAAACCCGGTGCCCCACTTCTCAGGAAGATGCAGCATCTCTTGAGTATGGCAGAGTCAGATGCCATATCTCAAATAGTCCGAGACTTTTTTAAAAAGCTGAGGTTATCAAGGAGATTGTATCCCCTTCTAACACGCTTTTGTACCCTGTGAAAAAGAAAAGTGAGAAGGGCAAACCCACCCAGTACCAGATGGTACATGACCTATGTGCTGTCCATGAAGCCACAGTTTTGAACACCCCCACTGTGCCCAGTACACACCTTGTTGGCTCAGGTTCCCACTACCCATACCCACTCCACTGTGATTGATTTGACAAATGTTTTTATTTTCAGTACCACTACATTTAGACAGTTGGTAGTTGTTTGCCTTCACACATGAGGGTAAACAGGATACCTGGGTGGTACTGCTGCAGGGAGCCCAGAACTCGCCCAGTATGTTTACTGCAGCCATGACACTCCTGTCCTTTTTTAGCTGATCATGGCTGCAAGGTAAAAAATTCAGTTTTGCTGCATTACTGTTACCTTCATTTCACCCCTGAACGTAAGAATGCTGTGGAGGACACCCCTTTGTCCAAAAACATGAATGCACTGAGGACATTTTTGGGCCTCGTTCCTTATTGCAGACCTTGGATAAGCTTTGTTTATCTTTTAGTCCCTTACACTTTATAAATGAGGTGGTAAATATCTGCATGCCCTAAACCTGGCAATTTTGTGCTCCCCTGCACTGGGCCTATCAGATTATTACATTTAGATTGTATTGTATAGAAGTAAATGGCCATGCCTCAGCTGTCCTTACCCAACTGCAGCCAGCTACAACGCCCTGTGGCATATTATTCAGTGAGGTGTAAGGAGATAGGAGGACTAGTGGGTGGTGATTCCCACTCAAATCCGCCTGTTCCAGGAAACCCGTTGCGAGCGCCAATACTAGTTGGTGGGAATTATGTATATTAGTAATATTGGTAAAAAATATATAAAATATATAAAATATATTGGTAAAAATAGTACACTGGATGTGGAGTGGGTACGTGTCTAAGGGACCATTATCCGTGAGATCAACCAAGCCGATGTGTAGCAGGTGGATAGAGCATACGAGTTAAAAGCATATGGGTAAAATTTGTATAAAAAAGATACATGTATCATATAAATACTAAAGTATCATATACTTTTTACTCACTTCACGAGGGGGGTGGTTTAACAGGATAAGCATAATACACCTGTAAACCTAACAACCCCCCAGCCTGGATTACTTCTAGGATGTTACAAGATGAAGGCAGCCAATCACAAAGGGGCTTCTGTTCAGTTGTCTTATTGTAGTAAAAATCTGGCTCAACGCGTTTCGGGACAGGCACGTCCCTTTATCAGGAGCAATAGTATGTCATCTGTAGGTTAGGGGTATTTATACCCCAAAGGTAGTGACAAAAAGACCGCCAAATAAATGTGGGAGGATCTTTTTGCGAAATCTTTGGCCATCCGGAAGCGGAAGTGCCCGGTTGCAGTGGTGCGCATGATCTGAAGGATGCGCACTGCTGTGTATCTCTGTAGCCGATGCGTGTCAGTCTGAAACGCATCGTGATTCTGTGTGCATGCCCAGTAGCTTTGGGTGTAGCGCTCTTCACAGGAACGACTCTGCCGTCTGTGCGCAGGTCCGGAAGTTGATTTTCAGTGGTGGTGCGTTCCAAGCTGAAACGCAAGTTCTTTTTCCGGCTTATACGATTTCCCAGGTTGTTCTGTCTCGGTTTATTGTGTATTTCTCGGGGAAATAGTGTTGGAATTCGTTAGTGGGGCATATAGAAGAGCCTCTTATATAAAAAAAAAGTCATTGTTGTGTCTTTTTTTGTTGTTTTGTGGGGGGGGGGGGGTTATTTAAGTTTCAAATTTGAAAAGGAGTAAAATAAAAATATGAAACAAAATGACCTAAAGGTGGATGTATTGTTTGCCTCGTTATTCTCATTTTCATATTTTTCATAATTTTGGATATATTTGGATATATGTTTTTTTTGTTAGTGTGGACATACAGTGATTAGTCATGTGTTCTAGACACATTATAACAGAGATATACAGAGAAATATATAATGGGATCAGGGTCTAATATGGTGTCAGAGGGGTTGGGTTTGGGGTTCTTGGATTCTATCTGTACCGTTAGACATCATGACCTTAGGTCTAGTGTACTTTAATCCTCAAACCCTCTTTTTTCTTTTATACCGCATATTATTCAGCCAGACTTGACCCGTGGCCAGAGGTGCCCCTTTCTGCATCAGAGCTGTAGCAGCTGTACAAGCCATGCTTGATAAAAGCTCTGAGATAGCCCTGAACCACAAAATGAGAGTGATATTACATCTATCCTCATGAAAGTACAATCCAAGAGCCTTTTTGTTGCCCGCAGAGTTAGATGTGATAACTCTGGTTTAACTCTGCTAAATTCTTATGTGCCGGAAGAGGGCCACCGTACAGTTAGGACTGAACATCGGTATATCTACGTTTGCTGATTTGAATGTTCATACTTATCCTCAATTAGGATAAGCGAATTGGTTCTCACATAGTTTTATAGGGCTGAGAAAAGACATCTGCCCATCCAGCTCAGCTTAGGAATTCAGTCCAAATTTCTCAAAAAGGCAAGAGAGAGAGACAACGATTAGTACACAAATGTGTGTTTCTCAACAGTATATATATGTGTTTTAATACACCAAAAAGTTATTAAATTAACTGATCCCGACCAAATGTTTATTGTGTCGATTTTTTAACCTACTACTAACCCATAGGATCATGTCATGGATTTTCATTCTAGATTGTATTATCTTTCTTGGCTCATAACAATTGAAACTGTTACAGACAATCATGACGTATCACAAACTTATTTCCTGAAGCTTATAGATCAAGTGTTTTAAGTACTATCATGGATTCATCGTGTTGATTATTTGTCCTAATTAATAATATATACCGTATGGGACCATGCTAGATAATATTATCTTTATAGACTTGCTTCTCTATCACAGAATTCCAGCTATTGAAACTTTTTCCATCAATCTATTCATCAAAATATTGTGCCTATCAGGGATATTATTTTGTTGATGTATGATCAACCACTTTATTTGATTAATGTAATGTGTTTTCATTGACAAAGGGTATTCATATGATGCCTGAAATGTCCAAAAATTTAATATTTTGAGTCCAGCCACACATGTTGCCTCTGGAGCAAGGGTGGAGGGAAGAGATAGGGCACCTAAACTTTTTTCCAGACTTCCAGATCCAGAGGAAGAGGCTCATGACTGTTTGCAGATGATGTCACAAGGGACAGCAGGATTTGGTGAATCAGCTATTAGATAATCCAGATCATGTGCTCTTTGTGGATGGATCGAGGTATGGTCAGGATGGCAGGTACTACACAGGTTGGGCAGTGGTGACTAAACATGACACTAAAAAACATAGTCCTTACCACCACACGTCTGCCGAAGAAGCAGAGCTAAGGGCTCTGGAGATGGCTTGCAGATATGCAGATGGAAAAGCAGCCAACTTCCTGACCGTTTCAGGTAAACCCATTAAAATGGGGAAGCAGTGAGGTCTCTGATGGAAGCCCTAATGTCGCCTACTTTGGTGGCAGTAAAACAAAGGTTACTGTAAAACAGACTGAGAGGAGGCAAAGGGAAAAGCCAAGGTAGATCAGATGGCAACAATGGCTGCCAAATTGCGTTGGCAGACCCCTGCCTTAGTGGACAAAGCTCAGGTCCCTGAAATAACTCCTCCTGTCTCGCTGGAAGTTCTTAAGACCCTACAGAGCCAGGCGGGGAAGGAGGAAAGGGACTAATGCATGAAAAAAGGGGGGACTGTAAATGAGGAAGGCCTAAAACAGTTCCAAGGAAAACTCTGCCTTCCCAGGTCTCTCTAATCCACGATGGCACAGGCAACCCATGGGGTGACGCACCAATCAAATAACTACTTTGTGTGATACATGTAGTACATGGTACGCCCCAGGGTTCAGCACTGTAGCAGCCAGATATACCCAAGGATGTATGTTTTTTGCCCAGAACAACGTGAGACAAGATGGTTAAGCTACCCTAGAAACACACGTCTTGCCTTTGTATCTGTTTCAATGCTTGCAGACTACCTTCAACCATGTATGAGTATGTATTGGTGTGTGATGACTTGTTTTCAGGATGGCCATACCTGGTAGCTAAGACCACAGCAAAGAAGATTATGGCCGAAGTTGTATACAGGTGTGGGGTACCTGAGACCATTGAAAGTGACAGAGGTGTTCACTTCACAGGTAAAGTGATTCAGGAGATTATGAAGGTTTTGGGTGTAGAACAGGCCTTATATGCTTCGTACCATCCACAAAGCAACGGTAGGGTAGGAAAAAAGGAGCTGAACGGGACACTAAAGTTAAATATTCAAAAAGCCATGAACAGAGTGCCTGCTGGTAGCCCTCTTTTCAGTAAGGTATACCCCTAACCGTAAGACAGGCCTTAGTCCCTATAAGGTCCTTTTTGGGTCAGCCCCTAGGACAGGATTGTATTTCACACAGCAGATCCAGATACAACATGGTTGTCCGACAGATTATGTGATCAGTTTGCACAAGCATTTGACTAAGGCTACTTTCACACTTGCGTTAGGAGCGGATCCGTCTGGTGTCTGCACAGACGGATCCGCTCCTATAATGCAAACGCTTGCATCCGTTCAGAACGGATCCGTCTGCATAACTGTTTATTTCAGATCTGATTTTTCACTTCGGAAAACTCAGATCCGACAGTATATTCTAAACACAGAAGCGTTCCCATGGTGATGGGGACGCTTCAAGTTAGAATATACTGAGAACTGTGTACATGACTGCCCCCTCCTGTATTTAACTTATTGGTGGCCAGTGCGGCCCCCCCTCCCTCCCCAGTATTAATTGTAACCAGTGCGGCCCCCCTCCCTCTATATTCATTGGTGGCCAGTGCGGCCCCCCTCCCTCCCCAGTATTAATTGTAACCAGTGCGGCCCCCCTCCCTCTATATTCATCTGTGGCCAGTGCGGATTCCCAGTATTAAATATGACCAGTGCGGCCTCCCCCTCCCTCCCTCCCTGTATTAAATATGACCAGTGCGGCCTCCCCCTCCCTCTATATTTATTGGTGGCCAGTGCGGATTCCAAGTATTGTGACCAGTGCGGCCTCACCTCTTCCCCCCCCCCTCCTAATTAAAATCACCCCCCCCCCCCATCATTGGTGGCAGCGGAGAGTACCGATCGGAGTCCCAGTTTAAATCGCTGGGGCTCCGATCGGTTACCATGGCAGCCAAGACACTATTGCAGTCTTGGCTGCCATGGTTACTTAGCAATCTTAGCATTATACTTACCTGAAGAGCTGCGATGTCTGACCGGCCGGGAGCTCCTCCTACTGGTAAGTGACAGGTCTGTGCTATAGGCAATGCGCCGCACAGACCTTTCACTTACCAGTAGGAGGAGCTCCCGGCCGGACACAGACATCGCAGCTCTTCAGGTAAGTATAATGCTAAGATTGCTAAGTAACCATCGCAGCCAAGACTGCAATAGTGTCTTGGCTGCCATGGTAACCGATCGGAGCCCCAGCGATTTAAACTGGGACTCCGATCGGTACTCTCCGCTGCCACCAATGATGGGGGGGGGGGAAGAGGGGAGGCCGCACTGGTCACAATACTTGGAATCCGCACTGGCCACCAATAAATATAGAGGGAGGGGGAGGCCGCACTGGTCATATTTAATACTGGGAGGGAGGGGGAGGCCGCACTGGTCATATTTAATACTGGGAATCCGCACTGGCCACAGATGAATATAGAGGGAGGGGGGTCGCACTGGTTACAATTAATACTGGGGAGGGAGGGGGGCCGCACTGGCCACCAATGAATATAGAGGGAGGGGGGCCGCACTGGTTACAATTAATACTGGGGAGGGAGGGGGGGCCGCACTGGCCACCAATAAGTTAAATACAGGGGGGGGGGGTCTGCCCCCTGCTGCCTGGCAGCATCTGCCAGGCAGCAGGGGGCAGTCATGTACACAGTTCTCAGTATATTCTAACTTGAAGCGTCCCCATCACCATGGGAACGCCTCTGTGTTAGAATATACTGTCGGATCTGAGATTCACGATGTAACTCAAATCCGATGGTATATTCTAACATAGAGGCGTTCCCATGGTGATGGGGACGCTTCAAGTTAAAATATACCATCGGATTGGAGAAAACTCCGATCTGATGGTATATTAATAGGGACTCCTGACTTTACATTGAAAGTCAATGGGGGACGGATCCGTTTGAAATTGCACCATATTGTGTCAACGTCAAACGGATCCGTCCCCATTGACTTGCATTGTAAGTCTGGACGGATCCGTTAGGCTCCGCACGACCAGGCGGACACGAAAACGCTGCAAGCTGCGTTCGGGTGTCCGCCTGCTGAGCGGAGCGGAGGCCAAATGGTGCCAAACTGATGCATTCTGAGCGGATCCGCATCCACTCAGAATGCATTGGGGCTGGACGGATCCGTTCGGGGCCACTTGTGAGAGCCTTCAAACGGAACTCACAAGCGTAGCCCCGAACGCTAGTGTGAAAGTAGCCTAAAGTACATTCTCGAGTTTTTGCTTCACTTCCAGATCTTGATAAAGTACCAGGAACCCACCCACTTGTCTCTGGGGATTGGGTGGTGATAAAGGGACACAGAAAAGTCCTCAAACCCTGGTTTGGTGGTCGATTCAGAGTGTTGTTCACCGCAAGCACATCAGTGAAGCTCAAAGTAAAGCCTAATTGAAGTCATCTCAAGAAAGTGTTGAGTCTGGAGACTTGAAAGGATAATGTTTCTTGTTCCCCCTTGTGTGACTGCTGACCTTGACTAAAAGAATATGGATTCTAATTGAGATTGGGTTGGGGAAAAGTTGTGCAAAAGGAAGAACAAAGTTGTTACAGTCCGTTACTTCTAGCCCAGTGATTCATTCATAGTATTGCCCAAAGATTCTCAGTATTAATAGTTCTTATGTTCACAATAAATAATGGCCAGGGCTTACTTCCTATTCCTGAATTTATTGTTAATTCTGCTGTTTGCGTTAATTGTTTCTTGTGTCATCCCCTGCATTAGGAGGCTTTAGTTCAAAGTCGTAGCTGAGGCTACTCTGGAGATGATCATGGGAGACCTCCATGAGGATGGGAGACAAGGTCCACTTTGTTCTGTTGCCCCCCCCTTCCCCCGCTAAGACGACACCACCTGGAGATCATCAACCTTACGGACAGACATCTGACTTCCCCTTGTTCAAGTCCAGTATCATGGGAAGCTATACACTAGGGTAGGTTGTAATGGAAGCTGGTGAAGAGGATGTCAGAGCACTGGGACAGATCTGCTAGGTTTTCATTAGGGAAAGAATGAGGTCCAAGGGGGGACTGACAGAGATATGGCCATCATTCTTTGAATCAGCTAAGAAAGATCCCATATACTCCAGCTCTCAGACAACACCTTATCTTCTCCAAAGCACGAAGGTTCCATCCTACCCAAGAGAACACGCCTCCTTGCTGCGTCATATATGCTTTTCTGCTGTTAGTGAAGACTCCATTACAAGATGGCCCCTATAGTTAGATATTTTTTACATAGTTCACATACCACAGTTAGTAAAACAATGCGAAGATGCCAAGTGTTATCTCTTTTCTTATTTATATATTTTAGCCAATGTAACAATGCCACGAGCCTCAGGGGGAATGCCCCTCTGATGTCTATATAACCTGCTTAACTTCCTGTAATAAATGAGAATTTGCTTTGACCCCAGTGTGTGTGTCACAGTTATTTTCTTCCGTGCACGTTAAACCCTTGGATTACTATTAATTTGGAGCAGTAGAGCAAACATAATCAGCCCTGATTGAGGGCATCTTTAACAATATCATCATGTGTCACACACGTTAACACATGTAACAGTGGTTACAGCTCTAAATATAGCAGTAGAAATTTCTAAGGTGTCAAGTGTATGATATCCGCAGTTCACTCACGTTTCAGGTAGATGGATAGGGGTATTTGGATGAATTCTACTAAAAATATGATTGCTGGTAACTAAAGAAAAAGAACTCATGCTGTGTGGTGGTACATAAAAGAGGTTATGACACTTTATAGCAAGTGAAGTACCATGAAATTGTAACCTCATCCTCATTCTCTGCACTTCCTTCTCTATTCCCTTGGTGATAATGGTCTGGCTATTGTTGCACAGTTGGCTGTTCTCCACATCTTTGCTCAGCAATAAAAGTTTTATATTGTTTCCTGATAATTTGTTGTTAGTTTCTGTTATATAGCATTGAAGCCAGTGGGTAAATATATATTAAGAACTATTTTTATGAGTCAGAATGTCATTTGTGATTTACAATCTGCAATTTGTGGTAGAATATCAAGGGCTGGGGGCAGTGTCTTCTGCAGCTACTTTATGTGTGCTGTTTTTTCAGGTCTTTCTGGATGCTCACACCAATTTGACCCTATCACTAGCAATATAAAAAAAATTATCACCTATAACCTCTTGAATTTCTAAGTTTTATCCGTTTGTGGTTTTCTGTCACAAACTTAGAAAATTCAAAAAATTCATGGCATCCGTTCATGCAGAATTCCATAATATTTCAACCCCTTCGAGACATCCACCACACATGTACAGTATGTTTAAAGATGCCGCTGGCTCAGTTGCTGATCCAGCATCAGAGTGAACTGTGTTTCACAGCGAACATCCACTGGCAGTGCCTGAGTGCTGGTCGCTGGATATAACTCTGATCATGGACACTTAACCGCCCAGATGCCAGTAGTGACTGCCACATCTGAGTGGGTCGTCAGAGGGAGGGAGCTCCCTCCATCCTCCAGTCATCCCCTTTCCCCTCATGACAGCCTGACACTTTGCGAAGGCTTTCAGGCCTCTCATGGTAATCTTCCTATAAAGCCTTGCCTCCAGTGGGGCTTAATAGGAAGACCACGATCCCATAGAGGGAATAAAAGTAAGAGGTAAAAAAAAGTTTTTAAGAATTTTCAAAAAACCTAAAAGTATTAAGAGTTTAAATCACTCCCCTTTCAGAATTTTACATATAAGACTGGGGCTACACTGTGATTTTGGCTGCTACACTTGTTGTTCTGTGTAGCAGTGCAGCCAATGAACTGAAAGGGATAGCAGCATACTGTTACACAGGTCACGCAGTGCGTGTTGTGACGAAGGTAAAATAAACATAATTGATACTGCAGAAAATGTGCAAACTTTTAAAATATTAATATAAATATCTTATATGCAGACAGGTTTTTTTCAGGGTGATTTTCATGTCTGATATGGCAGGTAACAGACGTGCGGCGCAGAGGGGAGAGAAGGGGAGAACCCTTTCACTAGGGAAAGGGAGGAGTGGTGACCCCTAACTCACCTAGCACTGGCACCTGGCTTCCCTGACGTCCCCTAGACGGGCTGCTAACCCTACGCAGATCACGTGCCTTGTCCCTGGCTTACCCTGAAATAAGCCGTAGGTAGTGAATAGGGCTGTGGGAGCACTAGTCCTCACCACTGACACTTAGTGTAACAACAGGGAAAAGACAAACCAAACAAAAAACACCACAAACAATCCCAGAAGGGGGACAACAAACAGGTCAGAATAGAAGATCTGGAAAGGTCTATATGCAGTGTCCCAGGGGGTCAGTAGTGTATGCTGGGCTTTGTAGTGCAGATTGACTCACTAACCTGGGATCCACTGTCGTCTTCAATTGGGGCCAAATACTGGAACAGGCAGATGATTAAAAGTTTGTGACGCCAGTGTCAATTAAACGGTGACACGCCGTGTATGGTATTGTAGAAGAATGAAGCAAGCATAGGATAGCCAACAAAAACTGGAACTTTTACTGAATATCAGTGAGTATAATACATGGACGCAGTTGGAAGCGCAGTTCCATGAAAGACAGTTGGTTTTCCATAAGAATACAGGTGGTTCTTGGGAGTACAGAATGGCCGGTCTTAGCAATGTATTATACAGAGTGTTGATTACAGGAGATGCAGTACAGGCGGCTTGCACACTATTCCTGACTGGTCCTGAAACATGTGACTTTCTCTCCAAGGTCTAATGCCCTTTATCTGGCGTACCCTTGAAGCTGTCCTTATCTAGTACCTCCTCTGTTATCTTGAGTACCTCTTGCTTTATCTGATCGGCCTCTGTGGTATTCTGTGTCTTCAGGCTGATTAGCTATGCCCTTCTGACTTCTATGCATACGTTCTCAGGAGGGGAACCCTCTCTGCACTGAGTCTGGAAACTTCTAACCTTCCTGAGCTAGGCCCTAGCCTATTTATACTGAACTGGGGGCTCCCTCTGCTGGCTGTGATAAGGATTGCCGGTAACCGGCCTGACTGGCTTAAAGGGAACTACACACTCAAATCTAGCAGTGTCGGGTAGCCTACCCGTATGCTGCACACCCCCAGACTTTAACGTGAGTAAGGCCTCGTACTCACACACATGCCTGAACCAACATAAGCTGATGCGTAATTTAAACATGACATTATAAATATGATAAACAACTATTTCACACAAAAATATAACATTTGCAACAAATGACGCAAGAAAAAGGGGCGTCTTCTTTCTTCTTAGGCACGGCCGCTGACCTGGCACAGCGGACTTAAGGTGAACCAGGTTAGTCTATTTTTCTTGACTGAAGTATAATAAGGAACTACACAGGGTTTCCCCGTGGGTGTAGAACAGGCAAGGGCTCACGTGGAGGAGTCCATTCTTGCGCACAAACATCAAGCAGGCTATTTCCGATAGTAACTGTTCGGGAGGAGACACCACCAGTATAGTCAAAGTCTCCTAAATGGACTAGCGGACGTCCCCTGGTCATCCGGGTGGACCTTCTCAACACAGGGGTTTCCTCTCCTCTTAGCACCGAGGTAGAAGAGAGAGGAGCAACAGGAGGATCTCCATCCGTGAGACCTTGGTCAGGAACAACAGGAACAACAGGAACAACAGGATCCACTAGAGGGGGAACTGGGTCCGAGGCATCCTGAACCGGCTCTTCTGGAAGTAAAGGTACAGTAGGTGCCAGAGCGGGCACCAACAAGTTCAACCATGGTGTCAGAAGCCAATGCATGGGATCAGCGTCATACCTTAGATTTCGGACAGCCTGCATAGGATCCTCGGGCTGTATCGATGATTCTGACACAGGGGGTTCAGATATAGAACTCTCGGCACGGGGTTCTGGTGTCAGGCAGAGCTTTAACCGGTTTCGGTGTACAATTTGGGATCCCCTGCCTTCCCGGGTGATCTCATAAGTGTGAGTTCCAACATTTGGGATTGCAGTGACAACATAGGGACTTTGCTCCCATTTACTGTCCAGTTTACTGGTACGGCGGTTATTTTTTAACCATACCACAGCCCCTATTGTCAAGGGTTCTGCATGGGCTGCTTGGTCATAGTCTCTCTGCTGCCGGTCTCTAGCATAGTCCATACGTTCCTGAACAATAGCTTGGGCCGTATTCAATCGCCTTTGGTGTTCAGCAACCCAGTCGGTATTAGGTAATGGGTTGATGCAATCAGGTACAAGTACGTCCAAGGAGTGGTCAGCAGGCAATAACCCTTGGCGCCCAAACATCAAATAAAAGGGGGTATACCCGGTGGAACAGTGTATGGTATGATTATACGTGAACATGAGCTGTGGCAACAGATTAGGCCAATCTCCCCTGGTTTCAGGAGCCACGGTCCTCAGCATCTCTATCAAGGTCTGATTCATTTTTTCACACAATCCATTACCTTGCGGATGGTAGGCCGTCGTCCGGATCTTCTTACAGTTGTGCAGGCGGCACAGTTCATGGAACAGATGGGACTCAAAAGCAGGACCTTGATCGGTGAGGATCTTTTCTGGACAACCGTAGGGCAGGAGGAAGTGTTTCCAGAACAGTTCGGCTGTAGTCTTGGCCGTCTGGTCTCTCACAGGCACCGCTACAACAAACTTAGTGAAATGGTCAATAATAGTCATAGCGTACACATACCCTGAGCGACTAGGCTCCAGTTTCACATGGTCGATGGCGACAAGTTCAAGAGGACGAGTACTTACAATGGGTCTCAGTGGTGCCCTCTGATCATGGTGTTCACCTCGTTTCAAGGCACAGGCTACACACTCCCGACACCACTTCTCCATGTCTTCTCTCATGCCCACCCAGTAAAACCGCTGGCGGATATTTGCCTCAGTCTTTTGGACCCCAAAGTGACCGGATTGATTGTGGTACATCTCCAACACCATACCTGCATCTCGTCGGGGTATGAGAATTTGATGCACTCTTTCGTTGGACACTGGGTCTAGGCTTCTCCGTAGCAACAGGCCCTTTTGTATGAAGAGTTGATGGCGCTGCCTCCACAGTTTGATGAGCTCAGGATCTGTACTCTTACGCCGAATCCTCTCAGGGGCTCTGCCACTGGTAATGAAGTCCAACAATTCACCCAGCACTCTACTTTCAGACTGTAGTTTCACCCACCTTTCTTCTTTGAGTTCCGGCCTACTGGAGGGTGAAGGAACTGCAGCTCTGTTACTGGTAGCCCGAGCCTGATCCTGTTGAGCAAATTTATGGTAGAAGGCCGGCATTTCTACATCTTCCCAAGCATCTCGCACATCATCAGGAGCTGTCTCTGTGGGAAGTCTGGATAAAGCATCAGCATTGTCATTAGTACGTCCAGCGCGATATTTTACAGAGAAATCATAGTTGGCGAGACGAGAGGCCCATCTTTGCTCCAAAGCCCCCAATTTAGCTGTATTTAGGTGTGCCAGAGGGTTATTATCAGTGAATGCAATGAATGGGGTAGCGGCTAGGTAATCTTTGAATTTTTCCGTCACTGCCCACACTAGTGCCAGGAATTCTAGTTTGAAGGAACTATAATTCTGGTCATTTTTCTCAGCTCCTTTCAGGGAGCGGCTTGCATAAGCTATCACTCTTTCTTTTCCCTCTTGAATCTGGGCTAACACAGCCCCCAGGCCCCGCTTGCTAGCATCAGTATACAGATGGAAGGGCTTGCTGTAGTCGGGATAACCTAACACGGGAGGCTCGGTCAGTTTCTTTTTTAACAACTGGAACGCGATCTCTCTCTCTTCATTCCACTCAATGAGCACTGGAGTTCTAGGACTTTTCTTGGGCTGCCCCCTCAAGAGTTCCTGGATAGGATCGGCTATTTGAGCAAAATGGGGGATGAAACGTCTATAGTAGCCGGCAAAACCAAGGAAACCCCTCACCTCTTTGACGGTAGTGGGTACCGGCCAGTTACGGACAGCCGCTAACTTATCAGGGTCAGGTTGTACACCCTCTCCGCTTACCACATGCCCCAGGTATTTTACCGCAGGTTTGAGCAAGTGGCATTTAGATGGCTTTACCTTCAGGCCATATTTGACAAGGATTTCAAAGACCTCTGCTAAGTGTTTCAGGTGGTCTTCATATGTTTTTGAGTACACAATGACGTCATCTAGATACAGCAGCACTGTTTCGAAGTTTTTGTGACCCAAACACCGCTCCATTAGTCTCTGGAACAGGCCCATGGGAGTGGTGAAAGCAGTCTTTTCCCTATCTGCCGGGGCCATGTGTACTTGCCAGTAGCCACTGGTCAAATCCAATGTGGAGAAATAGGCAGCGGAGCCCAGAGCAGTTAGTGACTCTTCAATGCGGGGCAGTGGGTACGCGTCTTTGTGGGTTATTTGGTTAATTTTTCTATAGTCCACGCAGAAACGGATACCACCATCCTTCTTCTTTACAAGGACCAGGGGTGCCGCCCACGGGCTACGACTGTCCCGGATTACATTAGAGTCTTTCATCTCTTGGATCATTTCTTTTACAGTCTGATATGAAGTAGGCGGTAAGGGTCGGTATCTCTCCTTGATAGGAGGATGAGAGCCAGTAGGTATGGTGTGTTGTATGGCACTAACCTCTCCATAATCAGCAGCATGTTTACTGAAGGCCTGGTGGTGCTCTTTGACAAGCTGTAGTATCCCTTCTTGTTGATGTTGGGGGGTAGTCTCGTCCCCGACATGTAGCTCTTCCCACCAGGGTACTTGTGACTGGGGCACCGGCGGACATCCGCTGACTGCAGCTGGCGGCTTTTCTGTCACTGGAAGACGGATGATGTCTTGGAAGAACACCTGAGAAAGCTGGGCAACAGGGTAATGCTTAGTAAGCGCAACAGGATGATCACTCAGGTTAATCAGACGGACAGGTACTTTACCTTGGGAGACGTTCACTAGGCACTTGGCAGCTCTCACATAAGGGTAGTTCTCCATCTGGATTGGTTCCACCAGGGCTGGATAATCTTGGCCTTGGACTCCCAGGACAGCACGACACCATAAGAGAGTTTGGGAATTAGGAGGCAAAGTCACAGGCTTATTATCACGAATCTTGGCAGTACAAATTTCTCCTTTCCCGTTAGCAAACCTCTGCTGGGCACTTAACACAGTGATAGTCTTTTGAATCACCCTCTTGAATGCAGAGGAAGCGGTGGGCAGAGTCTGATGTAATACGGCAAGTATTTCAGCATAACAGTTTTTGAAGACATTGGTGCCTAGAATGACAGGATGTCCTCCTCTGTCGCCGGCCTGTACTACTATCACCCCCTGTTGAGGCAAGGTTACTTCTCCCACCTGCAGGGTGGGTTCCCAGTATCCATGGATCTTTACCGGTTTGCCATTGCTGGCGATAATCTCTACCCAGGATTCAGGCGGCTGGGTCAATTGGTTGGTGTCCCAGAATCTTTCAAAGGCGGGCAGCTGAATAGTAGTGACCTGAGACCCAGTATCTAATAGGGCTTCAAAGGGGACCCCGTTAATCTCCACATTGATTTTAGGATGGGATCCTACATACCGTGGCATCCAATTTGGATCTTTTGGACCTAGTGTTCTACCTCCCGAGGGGTGGTCCTCAGCCTCAGGGGTTGCCCGTTTAACTGCCAGCAAGTGGATTCTGTGTGTCCCATCTTTTTGCAGTATGTACACACGGGCCGCTGGCGACCCCTATTGCGCCTCCCAGGATCCCTGGGGTGAGTCTCTTGGTATGGAGGTGGGAACGGCTTAGAGGGTGACAGGAACTCCTCTTCTGACATCATAGGTTTTTCCCATTCCTCCATTTTTCTGCACACTCTCTCTAGGCTTTTAGTGAGGTGATTTACTTGCTCTGTCAGCATGGCGATAGTATCGGTAGCTGTAGCTTGAACAGCTTGACCGGCCTCAGCTCGGTTAATGATAAGCGGTTTTGACCTGCAGGCTGGTAACTCAGTTGGGGTGTTCAACTCTGTAGATACTGCTGACCCCAGAATTTTTATAGCCAGTTCTTTAAAGTCCAGAAAGGTACTGTTAGGGTGTTGGGCGGACAGCATCTTTAATTGGGTCCTTATTTGCTCACTAGACACTCCGGTAATAAATTGTTCCCTCAGGGTCTGATCCTGGTTATCAGCTTCCTTGGGATCTATCTGAATTACAGCCCCCAAAGCCTCCTGAAGTGATAGGGCATAGTCGCGGAGGGACTCACCGGACTTCTGTTTCTTGCCAAAGAAGTGCATCTTTATCTCGGAGGCAGTCCTCGTTTCAAAAGTGGCCCTGAGGCGGGTGAATATCTGCTCTAGAGTACTCCGTTCCGCAGCAGGCCAGGATAATACCTCTCTGCGGGCAGCCCCCTCCAGTTGCGCTAGCAAGATTTCCATTTGCTGATCGGCATTTATGGGGTATAGTTTGAATAAGGCCAGCAACTTTTCTTTAAAGTCTCTTAGAGTATGGACCTCTCCGTTATAGCGGGGAAACCATGGGGCCCCAAAGTAGTAAGGCATGGTAAAGGGCATCATGCTGGGGGCTATAGGATGATTAGGAGCCGCAAGCTCTCCCGGGTCCGGCCGCTCGGCAACTCCCGGATCTGACATGTTAACTTATTACGAGGTGGCCGCTGGTGACTAAAGGGGCCGGAACAATCCCCTTCCCTCCGGATACAAGTTCTTACCGGTATCGCCGGGTTCGCACAGGCCAAATCTCGTGAGACTCCGGACGTCCTGTGTACGCGGTGACGTTGCTGACGCAGGAAAAGCAGGGCCGCGGCGGTGCGATGATGAAGAGGGGCGGGATTCTCTGTGTCTTTGAAGGGATCCGCCCACGGAGGTCCTCAGCAGCGCGGGAAACTTTACTCCAGGCGGCCGGTGGCCATCTTGATCACGATTCCCTGACAGCAAGCAGGGTGTTGCAAAGTCCAATAAATCACAGTCCACAAATACGATTTTCTCTCTGGGGGTAGCGCAACACAGTACAGCGCCTCTGATTCCTCCCAGGCACAATTTTAATCCACAGATTTGGGAATAAAGGTTACAGTCTTTGCAATACGGTGGTGGAATAGTTAAAGCACACAGTTCACACTTCTCTGCACTTCAGAAGTATGTGTATCCTGTTCGTGACGCCAAAAAGAGCGATGCAGTGTCCCAGGGGGTCAGTAGTGTATGCTGGGCTTTGTAGTGCAGATTGACTCACTAACCTGGGATCCACTGTCGTCTTCAATTGGGGCCAAATACTGGAACAGGCAGATGATTAAAAGTTTGTGACGCCAGTGTCAATTAAACGGTGACACGCCGTGTATGGTATTGTAGAAGAATGAAGCAAGCATAGGATAGCCAACAAAAACTGGAACTTTTACTGAATATCAGTGAGTATAATACATGGACGCAGTTGGAAGCGCAGTTCCATGAAAGACAGTTGGTTTTCCATAAGAATACAGGTGGTTCTTGGAAGTACAGAATGGCCGGTCTTAGCAATGTATTATACAGAGTGTTGATTACAGGAGATGCAGTACAGGCGGCTTGCACACTATTCCTGACTGGTCCTGAAACATGTGACTTTCTCTCCAAGGTCTAATGCCCTTTATCTGGCGTACCCTTGAAGCTGTCCTTATCTAGTACCTCCTCTGTTATCTTGAGTACCTCTTGCTTTATCTGATCGGCCTCTGGGGTATTCTGTGTCTTCAGGCTGATTAGCTATGCCCTTCTGACTTCTATGCATACGGACTCAGGAGGGGAACCCTCTCTGCACTGAGTCTGGAAACTTCTAACCTTCCTGAGCTAGGCCCTAGCCTATTTATACTGAACTGGGGGCTCCCTCTGCTGGCTGTGATAAGGATTGCCGGTAACCGGCCTGACTGGCTTAAAGGGAACTACACACTCAAATCTAGCAGTGTCGGGTAGCCTACCCGTATGCTGCATATATCTGGCAACAAGAGAAGCAGAAAGGAAAAATATATAGTAGCTGGGAGTGGCTGACAGAGAACAGCTGAAAGGAAAAGCTACAGATTCCTAAATGGGACAAAAAGGATCGCAAACCTAAGCAGAAAAACCTGGACTGGAATCCATTCACACCACTAGGTCATGGAGCGATCTCTTGAAACCAAGCGAGTAGCCACCCGCTGCGACCTTCTGACTCCAGGCACAACAGGGTCAGCGATAGGTCGTGACACCCTCGTGACAGTGATTTTTCTTTGTCAGCATAGAGAAGAGATAACTGGCTTAACTGAGTAAGAGGCCAGTGTCAGGATTGTGGGAGCACTATTCATCCTTGTGGAGAACATCTAGTAGGCATAAAGAGGGTTATATTGTAAGCCATGGAATGCTCTTCTGGGAAAAATGTCAAGCATTGACTTATAGGATAGCTACCTTACATCTGGTGGTATTAGAAGCTCAGCTTTCTTTCTTTTTGGAAAAAGAGCTACCATATTTTTTGCTTTATAAGATGCATCTGCCCATAATACGCATCTAGGCGTCAGAGGAGGAAAAAAATATATATATTTTACATCAGACCTCATGTCACGAACCAGCAGGTGTGAACCCACTGTGCCACGTGACGAACCTCTTCTTAAGGTGTTGTCTAAGTGAACCCCTCATTCTTCACAGTACCCCAGATGCTGGAGATCGACTTTCCCGCTACCTCTTGAGGAGTATTAGGAAACAAGGTAGCTGAACCAGGGGGTACCAGTGCAAGGTTACAGAGGTACAGTCATAGCCAGCAAACCAAGTCATAACCAGGGGCTACAATGCAGGACCAAAGGATGAGGTAGAGGCGTAGTCAAACAAGCAATAGATCAGGGCAGGTGGCACAGGTACAGGTCAAGCAATTCTGGTCAGCAACAGGAGAGTCGAGGCAAAGCATGTAAGGATCAAACAAGTAGCGGAATCCAGAAACACAAGCGAAGGTAAATAGGGAAATACCTGCAACTTCCAAAACCGGAGCCTGGGGCCACGGCAGTAAGTAGGGGAACATTGGCTGTTAGAAACCACCATTACACCTCAGATCAGACCCTCAGTCTTCATCAGACCTTAGATTTAGTTAAAATGAGAGTGAAGTAAATATGAGAAAAATCGTAAACTTTTGCACAGTTGTGTGTCAAAAATTAGCAACTGTTTCCTGCTAGAAAATTAACAATAGCCTCTTGATAAATCTTCCCCCTAAGATAGCCCCATTGAAATAGAGATGCAGTTCAGCTAATGCACCAGCAATGACATATGCATAATATGCTAATAAATCAGCTGCCATATGCATTTTTCTGTCCACAAAAAGTATGAAAGAAGTGCACACCTTAAAAAAATGATGGATATACACTCATGCGAATAGTCCCTTAGATGAATACTTGGTAAGAAATAAAAATACTGGGTGCCACATAGGACATTAAACATGGGGTCTAAAAACTCAATAGATTAAAACCAGAGATCATCTGCTGGAGTATGAACTGGACTGTCGGGAAAGATAACTATTGGGTTAAAAAATGTTTTCAGGGCCATACCAGCTCCAGTCTAGTACAAGCTTTTCCTCAAGAACGGACAATTATTAAAGAGGTTGTCCGGTCCCAAATTTCAAATCAAATTTATTTTTATGTGTTCCTAACACTCCTCACAATGCATACATATGCCTTCAATACCAATTTTTGATGTCTGTGCTTTGTTTTCCCCAGTCTGGGCATCACACTATCCTGGCAGGTCTGTTTACATTTACAGTTTTCTGTTTACATAACTGCTCTCCAGATTGATGAGTCAGAGGCTAGCCACGCTCCTACACTGATCAGTCTGCAGGAGCTCCTCCCACTACACCTCCTGTGGACATGTTACTACACCGACACATGAATCCTGCTGGTCTATTTCTCATTCAGGTTCTAAATCATATCACTGACAGTCCACAGGCTCTTCCCTCACCATCTAGTAGTGCAATAAACAGCTGGAATCAGCAAGCATATCCAAGCACATCTGTATGTAAGCCTATCATGTGCAATACAGCCTTCTGAGCCTGATATATACTGTTGTGCTTGATACTGCCTACTGAGCTGTGTATCTAAAGCCACATGCACACGACCGTATGTGTTTTGCAGTCCGCAAAACACGGATCCGCAAAACATACGGATGACATCCGTTTGGCATCCATATTGCATCCGTTTTTTCGGCCGATCCACTGTAGCAATGCCTATCCTTGTCTGCAAAACAGACTAGAATAGGACATCAGTATGTCATTTTTGTAAAAGACAGAACATGTCCTAGTCTGGTCTTCCAAATGCAGACCTCAAGCCCATAGAAGTCAATGACTCTTCAAAAAAATGCGGATCGCACATGGAAGACATCCTTATTCAGCAGATCTACAACTTGCAGGATACATATGTGTGCATGAGGCCTAATCTTTTTTGGTCCTGCCTGTTGCAGTGTTTATTTTGGCCAATCATTTGTAATACACCGTGTAATACGACCATGATCAGCCCAGGAAACACAACCCTGTTGCCTGCCGCATCTCCTAGGCCGACCGCACTCTCCTGACCTGAACGGACTGTATCACAGTAATTTATGATACAGCAAGTCTCTTATCTGATCAGGCGGTATACATGATTATGTGAGTGCGCTACAACTGCTCCACAGTCAGATGAAGACTGGTTGTATCATAAATTACTATAATAGGCAGTTCAGGTCAGGGAAGCCACGGTCGGCCTGGAAAATGTGGCCGACACATGAACTGTGATTCCTGGGCCGATCACGGTTATTTGCATGAACCCTATAACTTATACTGAGCGTCCATAACAGTGACATCCACAGTGCCCCCATAACAGTGACATCCATAGTGCCCCTATAACAGTGTCATTCACAATGCACCCCAAGTGTCATCCACAGTGCCTCCCAAGTATTATCCACAGCGCCCCCCAAGTATCATCCACAGTGACCCCCAAGTATCATCCACAGTGCCCCCAATGCCCAAAGTTATGTCCACAGTGCCCCAGTGACATCCACGGTGCCCACAAATGACATCCATCCACAGTGCCCACAAGTGTCATCCACCGTGCTGCCAAGTGTCATCCACAGTGCCCACAAGTGTCATCCACAGTAACCCCAGTGACATCCACGGTGCCCACAAGTGTCATCCACAGAACCCACAAGTGTCATCCACAGTGCCCCTAAGTGTTATAAACAGTGCCCCCAAGTGTCATCCACAGTGCCCCCCAAGTGTCATGCACAGTGCCCCCCAAGTGTCATGCACAGTGCCCCCAAGTGACATGCACAGTGCCCCCAAGTGACATGCACAGTGCCCCCAAGTGACATGCACAGTGCCCCCAAGTGACATGCACAGTGCCCCCAAGTGACATGCACAGTGCCCCCAAGTGACATGCACAGTGCCCCCCAAGTGACATGCACAGTGCCCCCCCAAGTGACATGCACAGTGCCCCCCAAGTGACAACCACAGTGCACCCTCCCCAGTCACATGCACTGCATAGCAACAACACAGAGGCTGATTGCTATGCTGTGAGTCCTGTGACTTCTACACAGTGCTTACATTGCACTGTGCATGAATCAGTACAGGCTTCACACAGAAGTCTGTACACTGAATATATGGCCGGCGGTCCTGGTGCATGCGCACTAGTGTGCAGGCATCGGGAACAAGGAATGCCAGCAAGAGGCGTGTTGTCAGCGATGACACGACCGTCTCCCGCAGAATAGAGGAAGAGAAGAAGATGGTGGAGGGACTGGGAGCCCTGGAAGTGCTGCAGTAGTGGTGGTCTCATGAGTGACCAGCGCTGCGGAGGGTAAGTATTCTTGAAAATATTCTTCCTTCCACAAGTTAAACGCAAAAAGAAATGTTCTACTTGGGGCCGGATAACCCCTTTAACCATTTTTCAGTTTGGACATTTTGCACCTCCGATAGTACAAAATAGAACAATTTTCTTAGTTTTAACTTGTACAACTAAAAGCTAAATTACAAAATAAAAAGCACGCTAACCCACAGTACCATATATTTTCTGGCCACCTTGCACATTGTCAAAATGCCATGCAGCACTTTATACTGTACACAGACACCTTCATGCAACTTTGCTTCAAAATGTAATTTTATAGATAAATTGCATAAAAGTTGATATTAGTGGGTAAAGGTGTGACCCAGACAGAAAATTATATGGAACATACCTCCTAAAAATAAAAGTGTGCAGAGTTCATATATATACCACTTAGGCCTAAAGTTACACATGCACATTTCATAATATTACCAGAACTGGAGAGACTAAAATCTGGTTTTGAGCTGGAACGGTAAAAAAAAAGTAACAACCTATACAATGCAAGGATTACACCACTTAAAAAATAAGTGCAATCCAAAATCTATATATTTCTTGAAAGCCTGATGATTACAGTTGTCCCGACAGACTGTTGACAACAATGTCTACCTCCATTCAATTTGTGACAAACAGGAATTATAAAAAAAAAAAAAAAGCCAAATTTATGCCTAAAACTTACATCCAAGCATAAGTTTACACACAAAAACAATATAAAGTAATATATCAAGGTGTGCAAAATTTCTTTATATCACATGTGTACATCAACAAAAGCTTGTGCTGTTAAAAACACTGAGACAGACGTCATGCAATATTTGGCCGCCATCCACAAATGCGCTAAAAATGTATCTTTTGTTAGCCGCACATGGCCTTGTGTAAACAGGGATGTGCTGCCGATCAAAAAGGAAACTGTATTGATATGAACAATCGGAGTAATAATTAGTGTTGAGTGAATCAAAGTCAAACTTTGATCCGTAGTTCAGGTAAAATTTGATTCGCCACAAGGCCGAATGTCCTCGTGCTTTATGGTAGTGAATTGATTTTCCCTGAAATAGTGTAAAAAAAAATATAAAATCATACTTGCCTTCTCTATTTGCTCGGGACGTGACGGCCACCACCATCTTAATTGAAGATCTCGCACAAAATCTCATGCGCGGTAACATATGATGTCACTGTGCTAGATTTCGCGCTGGATCTTCAATTAAGATGGGAGCGTCCGGCCCAACGCAAGCAAATAGATGAGATAAGGATGATTTTTTTTTTTTTTTTGTATTTTACACCCAATTATTGCTATCAGATGCCTCGATCATGTATGAATACGGCATCTGAGGGGTACAATCACCACTGCCTGTCATTGCACCCACAACTTACAAAGAAATGCGCTTCGTGATGAAGTAATTAGTCACTAAGAGAATTTTTTTTTTTAATTCGGTGAAGCAGCCGTATTGAATTTCTGAATACTTCGCTCATCTCTAGTAACAATCATTCATCCCTATACAGAAGAAATGATTACTGCATGAAAATGCAAGGGGCAACGAACGGTTCATTATCAGTCACTGCTTATATATCAGCCAGTGAAAATAGGAGCCTGTCCGTCCATACACATTAGACCGCTGTCAGCGAGCATTCGTCTGGCCAACAGCTATCTCTCCTGAGCCCTCTAGCAGCACCTTATCTGCCTGATAGCATAAAGATTAGACATGTTGAAATCCAATTGCACAGTCCTCATCGCTCCCAACATCACTGTTGGGGGAGAGTTGGGAGGCTGCCATAGCCATTGAATGATCTGCTGGTCCTGCCGGCATTTATGTAATGTGTTAGGCCAGCTTCATTTATAAAGAAAAGCCAAAAAAGGGGGTCAGTCAGCACATACCAAACCGCAGTAGCACATTGCTATGGCAGGGAACAACATTAAAAGACAGAAACATGCAATGCGATAATAAACTGCAATATAGAGTACAAAATTGCATAATAATAACAACAAGTGCTACACTATAAGTGCGAGATACTTGGCAAATCGTTTTGTACAAAATTATTTGAGCCCGTCTGCCGAGCGTCAAGGCGATCTCTGTTAGACGGGTTCCTACGCTAAATTCTACCTGTTAGGTGCCATGACGGCCACCATACACTTCAGGGAGTGCAGGTTACACAGCAGGCCCACTCCACAACACCACCTGCGCCAAACGGCTACCAAGGATTGCAGTGAGAGTCCACAAACTATTTCACTCCTGGTGCCATGGCTTCAGTGAGTGAGGGGGAGCAGGCCTGACTATGTACTATGTACTCACCAGGAGTGAGATAGTTTGTGGACTCTCACTGCAATCCTTGGTAGCCGCTTGGCGCCGGTGGTGTTGTCGAGTGGGCCTGCTGTGTAACCCGCACTCCCTGAAGTGTATGGTAGCTGTCATGGCACCTAACAGGTAGTATTCAATGCAGGTACGTGGAACCTACACTCCCTGAAGTGTATGGTAGCCGTCATGGCACCTAACAGGTAGAATTTAGCGTAAGAACCCGTCTAACAGAGATCGCCTTGACGCTCGGCAGACGGGCTCAAATAATTTTGTACAAAACGATTTGCCAAGTATCTCGCACTTATAGTGTAGCACTTGGGTTATTATTATGCAATTTTGTACTCTATATTGCAGCTTCATTTATAGCCTATACGGTTGTTTGTGGAATCATACAGTGTATTTTATAGTGAGGGAGGATATCTGTGCCTGCTCTGCTGAAAGCTCTGCATAGCACATCAGTGCAGGAGACCCTATACCCATGTGTTATGCAAGGCTTTAGCAGTGAGCACAGGCAGGAGCTCTGCCTAGCACATCACTGCTGCTGTCTGTGCGCGCTCTGCTCTACTAAAGCCTGGCATAGCACATCACCAGGCTTTACCAGAGCGGAGCGGGTACAGGCAGGAGCAGCAATGTGTGCAGTACAGTGGAATCTGTATACATGTCAGAGTTCAGAATCCAAAGCGCTATAGACACCCGGAACTTTGGGTGCCTAATATGTCACTAAAATAGTAAGACAAGTAAATAAAATAAGTTGAAAATGAATAGAGTTAAATAAAAGTGGCACAGTGCCCCCCAAGTGACATGCACAGTGCCCCCCCAAGTGACATGCACAGTGCCCCCCAAGTGACAACCACAGTGCACCCTCCCCAGTCACATGCACTGCATAGCAACAACACAGAGGCTGATTGCTATGCTGTGAGTCCTGTGACTTCTACACAGTGCTTACATTGCACTGTGCATGAATCAGTACAGGCTTCACACAGAAGTCTGTACACTGAATATATGGCCGGCGGTCCTGGTGCATGCGCACTAGTGTGCAGGCATCGGGAACAAGGAATGCCAGCAAGAGGCGTGTTGTCAGCGATGACACGACCGTCTCCCGCAGAATAGAGGAAGAGAAGAAGATGGTGGAGGGACTGGGAGCCCTGGAAGTGCTGCAGTAGTGGTGGTCTCATGAGTGACCAGCGCTGCGGAGGGTAAGTATTCTTGAAAATATTCTTCCTTCCACAAGTTAAACGCAAAAAGAAATGTTCTACTTGGGGCCGGATAACCCCTTTAACCATTTTTCAGTTTGGACATTTTGCACCTCCGATAGTACAAAATAGAACAATTTTCTTAGTTTTAACTTGTACAACTAAAAGCTAAATTACAAAATAAAAAGCACGCTAACCCACAGTACCATATATTTTCTGGCCACCTTGCACATTGTCAAAATGCCATGCAGCACTTTATACTGTACACAGACACCTTCATGCAACTTTGCTTCAAAATGTAATTTTATAGATAAATTGCATAAAAGTTGATATTAGTGGGTAAAGGTGTGACCCAGACAGAAAATTATATGGAACATACCTCCTAAAAATAAAAGTGTGCAGAGTTCATATATATACCACTTAGGCCTAAAGTTACACATGCACATTTCATAATATTACCAGAACTGGAGAGACTAAAATCTGGTTTTGAGCTGGAACGGTAAAAAAAAAGTAACAACCTATACAATGCAAGGATTACACCACTTAAAAAATAAGTGCAATCCAAAATCTATATATTTCTTGAAAGCCTGATGATTACAGTTGTCCCGACAGACTGTTGACAACAATGTCTACCTCCATTCAATTTGTGACAAACAGGAATTATAAAAAAAAAAAAAAAGCCAAATTTATGCCTAAAACTTACATCCAAGCATAAGTTTACACACAAAAACAATATAAAGTAATATATCAAGGTGTGCAAAATTTCTTTATATCACATGTGTACATCAACAAAAGCTTGTGCTGTTAAAAACACTGAGACAGACGTCATGCAATATTTGGCCGCCATCCACAAATGCGCTAAAAATGTATCTTTTGTTAGCCGCACATGGCCTTGTGTAAACAGGGATGTGCTGCCGATCAAAAAGGAAACTGTATTGATATGAACAATCGGAGTAATAATTAGTGTTGAGTGAATCAAAGTCAAACTTTGATCCGTAGTTCAGGTAAAATTTGATTCGCCACAAGGCCGAATGTCCTCGTGCTTTATGGTAGTGAATTGATTTTCCCTGAAATAGTGTAAAAAAAAATATAAAATCATACTTGCCTTCTCTATTTGCTCGGGACGTGACGGCCACCACCATCTTAATTGAAGATCTCGCACAAAATCTCATGCGCGGTAACATATGATGTCACTGTGCTAGATTTCGCGCTGGATCTTCAATTAAGATGGGAGCGTCCGGCCCAACGCAAGCAAATAGATGAGATAAGGATGATTTTTTTTTTTTTTTTGTATTTTACACCCAATTATTGCTATCAGATGCCTCGATCATGTATGAATACGGCATCTGAGGGGTACAATCACCACTGCCTGTCATTGCACCCACAACTTACAAAGAAATGCGCTTCGTGATGAAGTAATTAGTCACTAAGAGAATTTTTTTTTTTAATTCGGTGAAGCAGCCGTATTGAATTTCTGAATACTTCGCTCATCTCTAGTAACAATCATTCATCCCTATACAGAAGAAATGATTACTGCATGAAAATGCAAGGGGCAACGAACGGTTCATTATCAGTCACTGCTTATATATCAGCCAGTGAAAATAGGAGCCTGTCCGTCCATACACATTAGACCGCTGTCAGCGAGCATTCGTCTGGCCAACAGCTATCTCTCCTGAGCCCTCTAGCAGCACCTTATCTGCCTGATAGCATAAAGATTAGACATGTTGAAATCCAATTGCACAGTCCTCATCGCTCCCAACATCACTGTTGGGGGAGAGTTGGGAGGCTGCCATAGCCATTGAATGATCTGCTGGTCCTGCCGGCATTTATGTAATGTGTTAGGCCAGCTTCATTTATAAAGAAAAGCCAAAAAAGGGGGTCAGTCAGCACATACCAAACCGCAGTAGCACATTGCTATGGCAGGGAACAACATTAAAAGACAGAAACATGCAATGCGATAATAAACTGCAATATAGAGTACAAAATTGCATAATAATAACAACAAGTGCTACACTATAAGTGCGAGATACTTGGCAAATCGTTTTGTACAAAATTATTTGAGCCCGTCTGCCGAGCGTCAAGGCGATCTCTGTTAGACGGGTTCCTACGCTAAATTCTACCTGTTAGGTGCCATGACGGCCACCATACACTTCAGGGAGTGCAGGTTACACAGCAGGCCCACTCCACAACACCACCTGCGCCAAACGGCTACCAAGGATTGCAGTGAGAGTCCACAAACTATTTCACTCCTGGTGCCATGGCTTCAGTGAGTGAGGGGGAGCAGGCCTGACTATGTACTATGTACTCACCAGGAGTGAGATAGTTTGTGGACTCTCACTGCAATCCTTGGTAGCCGCTTGGCGCCGGTGGTGTTGTCGAGTGGGCCTGCTGTGTAACCCGCACTCCCTGAAGTGTATGGTAGCTGTCATGGCACCTAACAGGTAGTATTCAATGCAGGTACGTGGAACCTACACTCCCTGAAGTGTATGGTAGCCGTCATGGCACCTAACAGGTAGAATTTAGCGTAAGAACCCGTCTAACAGAGATCGCCTTGACGCTCGGCAGACGGGCTCAAATAATTTTGTACAAAACGATTTGCCAAGTATCTCGCACTTATAGTGTAGCACTTGGGTTATTATTATGCAATTTTGTACTCTATATTGCAGCTTCATTTATAGCCTATACGGTTGTTTGTGGAATCATACAGTGTATTTTATAGTGAGGGAGGATATCTGTGCCTGCTCTGCTGAAAGCTCTGCATAGCACATCAGTGCAGGAGACCCTATACCCATGTGTTATGCAAGGCTTTAGCAGTGAGCACAGGCAGGAGCTCTGCCTAGCACATCACTGCTGCTGTCTGTGCGCGCTCTGCTCTACTAAAGCCTGGCATAGCACATCACCAGGCTTTACCAGAGCGGAGCGGGTACAGGCAGGAGCAGCAATGTGTGCAGTACAGTGGAATCTGTATACATGTCAGAGTTCAGAATCCAAAGCGCTATAGACACCCGGAACTTTGGGTGCCTAATATGTCACTAAAATAGTAAGACAAGTAAATAAAATAAGTTGAAAATGAATAGAGTTAAATAAAAGATTAGTTACCCTATACAGTAAATTGCATCACATTTCTGAAAAGGAAGTTTGGCGCACTTTGGACTGTCCTAAAGTCAAGAAATGAAATCCACACCTGCTATAAGGTAGAGATCTGCACATTTTGTTTTTAGTAAAATTGCCTTTTTAAAGCCCCAACCACTGCAAAGCTGTTTATAAAACCCAAATTAACTGTACTCCACCTTTGCCCACACTTATCTTTGCTTAAAATTTACAATGAGCCATTTACATGGAAAGGCAGCTCTAGTTTTGGTGACATTTAAAAGTCACCTTTTATAATAAGATCTTAAGATTGCATGCGTATGCGCTTCAATATGACTTCTCCATGAGTCACTGTTTTGTTGCCAAATGTCATCTCAGCTCTGATATAGGAGCATGAAGGAAAAGTGCAAGTTACATTCTTGTCGGAACTCACATCAGGGGACAATGAATGGCTTTTTTTCTTCGAATATTCTTCAGATTTCTCAAGCAGGGTGCAGTATATTCTGAATGAGTAGTATGTGTCTGCTTACCTAATACTCCAGCTTTATTCAACGTATTTGTCAGCAAAAAATCACGCGAAATAATGCACTAACACAATAGATATAGATGCAAACATTATATATGAACTAAGCTCTAATGATAAAATCTGAGACTCTAAGACAATATATTTTGATCAAAACACATCTGTGCCCACCTACCTCCGCCAAGGTGGTCTTAGTCAGGCAGGTCCTACGCTAAACCTACCTATGCCGTTGGGCATCCATGTTCAGTAGAGTGGACCCTGCACATCTAGTGTGCTGTTCCTAGTCACCTCTATGTGCGTCCAGCAGCCGATGAGAGGAGGAGCAAGCACAGCTATATGTACCACCTAATCAAGGCGGCCTGTTTGATAGGAAGGGCAAAAGTGCACATGAATGCTACTCCCAGGATAAAATAGAAGCGCATGCACACTTGAAGGTGCCACTCCCTCAAGAACAATAATTGTGTGATTTTTTCCTTATAAATCTTTCCATATACATCTGCATATTCAGTCATCATATCGTGCAGGATGTTTTGTATCTTTTTCTGCGATTTTTGATAAATGTATTTCTCAGCACAAAATGATGTAAAGAGAAAATCTAACAGACATATTAAAGGGGTACTCCAGCACAAATAAAACAATGCTCAATGGCTTGCAAATGGTTAAAAAAGGATCTTATACTCACCTTGCTGTTCCCCCGCCACTGCCGTTATGATGTTGCTTGGGTCACAGTAGCGCTCCACATCCTGCACTTGTTCTCAGAACAGCAGGAAATGGTTGGGAATGACATTTAACCAGTTGAACTGGTTAAATATCAACTGGTCAAACTTCTGTCATCTTGATTGCAGGAAATATGTCTGTGGGTAGTAGCTCTGGTAACTTCCTATACCATCACATAGGGCAGGGATGGCCAACCGGAGGCTCTCCAGCTGTTTCAAAACTACAACTCTCTGCATGCCCAGACTGCCTACAGCTATCAGCCTACAACAGGGCATGGTGGGAGTTGCAGTTTTACAACAAAAAGATGTATAACATAAAAACTTGATTCAAACAACAGGTCATTTTCTGTGGACACATTTTCTGCAATCTCTTTGAGGAAAAGCTATGTTCTTCTCATACTGCCCCAGCAGAAACAAATACCTCAGTGCAGCACAATATATTACCCAAGCAGAACCAAATACCACAGTGCAGCACAATATACTACCCAAGCAGAACCAAATACCACAGTGTAGCACAATATACTGCCCCAGCAGAACCAAATACCACAGTGCAGCACAATATACTGCCCCAGCAGAACCAAATACCACAGTGCAGCACAATATACTGCCCCAGGAGAAACAAATACCTCAGTGCAGCACAATATACTACCCAAGCAGAACCAAATACCACAGTGCAGCACAATATACTACCCAAGCAAAACCAAATACCACAGTGCAGCACAATATACTGCCCCAGCAGAACCAAATACCACAGTGCAGCACAATATACTACCCAAGCAGAACCAAATACCACAGTGTAGCACAATATACTGCCCCAGCAGAACCAAATACCACAGTGCAGCACAATATACTGCCCCAGCAGAAACAAATACCTCAGTGCAGCACAATATACTGCCCCAGCAGAAACAAATACCTCAGTGCAGCACAATATACTACCCAAGCAGAACCAAATACCACAGTGCAGCACAATATACTACCCAAGCAAAACCAAATACCACAGTGCAGCACAATATACTGCCCCAGCAGAACCAAATGCCACAGTGCAGCACAATATACTACCCAAGCAGAACCAAATACCACAGTGTAGCACAATATACTGCCCTAGCAGAACCAAATACCACAGTGCAGCACAATATACTGCCCCAGCAGAACCAAACAAACCAGTGCAGTACAATATACTGCCCCAGCAGAACCAAATACCACAGTGCAGTACAATATACTGCCCCAGCAGAACCATATACCACAGTGCAGCACAATATACTGCCCCAGCAGAACCAAATACCACAGTGCAGCACAATATACTGCCCCAGCAGAACCAAATAAACCAGTGCAGCACAATATACTGCCCCAGCAGAACCAAATAAACCAGTGCAGTACAATATACTGCCCCAGCAGAACCAAATACCACAGTGCAACACAATATACTGCCCCAGCAGAACCATATACCACAGTGCAGCACAATATACTGCCCCAGCAGAACCAAATACCACAGTGCAGCACAATATACTGCCCCAGCAGAACCAAACAAACCAGTGCAGCACAATATACTGCCCCAGCAGAACCAAATACCACAGTGCAACACAATATACTGCCCCAGCAGAACCATATACCACAGTGCAGCACAATATACTGCCCCAGCAGAACCAAATACCACAGTGCAGCACAATATACTGCCCCAGCAGAACCAAACAAACCAGTGCAGCACAATATACTGCCCCAGCAGAACCAAATAAACCAGTGCAGTACAATATACTGCCCCAGCAGAACCAAATGCCACAGTGCAACACAATTTACTGCCCCAGCAGAACCAAATACCACAGTACAGCACAATATACTGCCCCAGCAGAACCAAATACCACAGTGCAGCACAATATACTGCCCCAGCAGAACCAAATACCACAGTGCAGCACAATATACTGCCCCAGCAGAACCAAATACCACAGTGCAGCACAATATACTGCCCCAGCAGAACCAAACAAACCAGTGCAGTACAATATACTGCCCCAGCAGAACCAAATAAACCAGTGCAGTAAAATATATACTGCCCCAGCAGAACCAAATACCACAGTGCAACACAATTTACTGCACCAGCAGAACCAAATGCCACAGTGCAACACAATTTACTGCCCCAGCAGAACCAAATACCACAGTGCAGCACAATATACTGCCCCAGCAGAACCAAATACCACAGTGCAACACAATTTACTGCCCCAGCAGAACCAAATACCACAGTGCAGCACAATATGCTGCCCCAGCAAAACCAAATAAACCAGTGCAGTACAATATACTGCCCTAGCAGAACCAAATACTACAGTGCAACACAATATACTGCCCCAGAAGAACCAAATGCCACATGTAGTACAATATACTGACCCAGCAGAACCAAATGCCACAGTGCAGCACAATATACTGCCCCAGCAGAACCAAATACCACAGTGCAGCACAATATACTGCCCCAGAAGAATCAAATACCACAGTGCAGCACAATATACTGCCCCAGCAGAACTAAATAAACCAGTGCAGTACAATATACTGCCCCAGCAGAACCAAATACCACAGTGCAGCACAATATACTGCCCCAGAAGAATCAAATACCACAGTGCAGCACAATATACTGCCCCAGCAGAACCACATACCACAGTGCAGCACAATATACTGCCACAGCAGAACCAAATACCACAGTGCAGCACAATATACTGACCCAGCAGACCCAAATGCCACAGTGCAGCACAATATACTGCCCCAGCAGAACCAAATACCACAGTGCAGCATATTATACTGCTCCAGCAGAACCAAATAAACCAGTGCAGTACAATATACTACCCTAGCAGAACCAAATACCACAGTGCAACACAATATACTGTCCCAGAAGAATCGAATGCCACATGTAGTACAATATACTGACCCAGCAGAACCAAATGCCACAGTGCAGCACAATATACTGCCCCAGCAGAACCAAATACCACAGTGCAGTACAATATACTGCCCCAGCAGAACCAAATACCACAGTGCAGCACAATATACTGCCCCAGCAGAACCAAATAAACCAGTGCAGTACAATATACTGCGCCAGCAGAACCAAATAAACCAGTGCAGTACAATATACTGCCCCAGCAGAACCAAATACCACAGTGCAGCACAATATACTGCCCCAGCAGAACCAAATACCACAGTGCAGCACAATATACTGCCCCAGCAGAACCAAATACCACAGTGCAGCACAATATACTGCCCCAGCAGAACTAAATAAACCAGTGCAGTACAATATACTGCCCCAGCAGAACCAAATACCACAGTGCAACACAATTTACTGCACCAGCAGAACCAAATGCCACAGTGCAGTACAATATACTGCCCCAGCAGAATCAAATACCACAGTGCAGCACAATATACTGCCCCAGCAGAACCAAATAAACCAGTGCAGTACAATATACTGCCCCAGCAGAACCAAATACCACAGTGCAACACCATATACTGCCCCAGCAGAACCAAATACCACAGTGCAGCACAATTTACTGCCCCAGCAGAACCAAATACCACAGTGCAGCACAATATACTGCCCCAGCAGAACTAAATAAACCAGTGCAATACAATATACTGCCCCAGCAGAACCAAATACCACAGTGCAACACAATTTACTGCACCAGCAGAACCAAATGCCACAGTGCAGTACAATATACTGCCCCAGCAGAATCAAATACCACAGTGCAGCACAATATACTGCCCCAGCAGAACCAAATAAACCAGTGCAGTACAATATACTGCCCCAGCAGAACCAAATACCACAGTGCAACACAATATACTGCCCCAGCAGAACCAAATACCACAGTTCAGCACAATATACTGCCCTAGCAGAACCAAATGCCACAGTGCAGCACAATATACTACCCCAGCAGAACACTGGTTTGGCTTCGAAACGCGTAGGTTACAGTCTTTTGCCCCACGGAGGCCACCGTACTCGTATTAGGTGACGTCACCGCCGGCGGTTTCCCGGGTAACGGACCAAGCTCCCTCGCGACGCGCGTGCTTCCGGCCGGGGCCGCGCTGCTGCTGATAGGAGAGCAAGAAGAACGCCGGGACTTGAAAGAATACCAAACAGAAGCAAGAAGAAGAATATAGAAGAAAAACAACATAACAGAACACCGACATAAGGAACGCTTCAGATAACGAACTAACAAGGTACCCAGGATAGTGATTATACCAATATCCACCTCTGACTTGCCGCTTTATTTCCAGTGTTAACAACTTCAGTGTCCGCTCACCCCCAGTGACCGACAACACACCTCGACCGACCAGGACAGCCATCCACATTCTAATACAACTAGCTCACACAGCAAAATCATATGACTATTTAGATTAACACCAAGCATAGCGCCAACCTAGTAGGACTAGCTGAATTGATTGTGTACCAGCGTTGATGTCATATATCCCCCACGGGTGATATTTCTATTTCATATATTCTTTATTAGGGAGAACAATAGCTCCTTCAAGACATTTAGCAGCGGAGTCTCCCCCACAAAGGTAGACTGACACGTATCTATTCAATAGGAGCGCAGGGAGATCTCTATATTTTCCTTAATATACTGCCCTAGCAGAACCAAATACCACAGTGCAACACAATATACTGCCCCAGCAGAACCAAATACCACAGTGCAGTACAATATACTGCCCCAGCAGAACCAAATACCACAGTTCAGCACAATATACTGCCCTAGCAGAACCAAATGCCACAGTGCAGCACAATATACTACCCCAGCAGAAACAAATACCACAGTGCAGCACAATATACTACCCCAGCAGAACCAAATACCACAGTGAAGAACAATATACTGCCCCAGCAGAACCAAATGCCACCGTGCAGTACAATATATTGCCCCAGCAGAACCTAATACCACAGTGCAGCACAATATACTACCCCAGCAGAACCAAATACCACAGTGCAACACAACATACTACCCAGGGGAGGGCTGGCAGCCTTAGTCCGTCCTGGGGGGCAAATCCAGTCAAGTGGCCCATTTTTATTTTGCTTTTATACAGGAACACATTGCATTTGCTGCCCCTCAAGTGGCACGCTGCGCCAATTCTTTTGCCCGCCTATTTTTCAAAGCCCCCTTCATATTTAAAAATGCGGCACACATAGTGTGCTGCACCAATTCTTTTGCCTGGCCATTTCTAAAAGCCCGGTAGGAAAGCCTGCATATTTTTAGCCCCGTCCCATTATTAAAAGCCCCTCCTACATATAATAGACCACTTTCAACAAACACTGTACGGCTGAAATTCTATTGTTGAGGCCTGTCTCTACACATCATACAGAGAGGGGGGGCCTGTCCTAGCTGCACTGCCTGCTTCACATTATGCAATAAACAGCAGACTACAGCCAGGAAGCTCCTCCGCTCTCCTCCCTCCCCAGATCCTGCTCAAGGCCCGTGGTTCCCCCCACCATCTGCTACCCGCGCGTGGCCTGCTGTCCCCTTTGGCCATCCTCACCCAGCTCTGAATCCTCCTTCTGCAAATGGCAGGGGGAGGATCCGGAGCATCTCCTCTCCTACATAGCGCCACAAACCTCTTACATCCAGTGATGTCACCTTTGTTGTAGACGTTCTCTTTCTTTATCTTCTCCATTCAGACCAGACCACCATGATGATTTTTTAGCCATCTCCCGTCTCTGCAGAGATTGACAAACAGACATTAGTTTCCCACATTTCCATCATCTTCACATCTTCTGAACACCCTTTTCTGCCACCCCCAATACTTTACTGCAGAAACAGTCCCCCTGGAAATACTACTACCAGACAGATAGTGCCCCCTCCAACAATTATTGGCACAAGGTGCTCTAAAAAATACTACACACTAATAGTATAAAGATAATGTCCCCCCAAAATAATTGTGCTAAGCTGATACTATGCCAGGGTGCCCCCCGAAGTAACAGTGCTCCCCAAAATCCCACCAATAGAAATAATTCTCTGCCAGGGCACACTTAGTAGTAATAATGCCCCTATAGTGCCCATACTAATAATCATTGTAGTACAATGAACCAAATGCCACATGTAGTACAATATACTGACCCAGCAGAACCAAATGCCACAGTGCAGCACAATATACTGCCCCAGCAGAACCAAATACCACAGTGCAGCACAATATACTGCCCCAGCAGAACCACATACCACAGTGCAACACAATATACTGCCCCAGAAGAATCAAATACCACAGTGCAGCACAATATACTGCCCCAGCAGAACCACATACCACAGTGCAGCACAATATACTGCCACAGCAGAACCAAATACCATAGTGCAGCACAATATACTGACCCAGCAGAACCAAATACCACAGTGCAGCATAATATACTGCTCCAGCAGAACCAAATAAACCAGTGCAGTACAATATACTACCCTAGCAGAACCAAATACCACAGTGCAACACAATATACTGCCCCAGCAGAACCAAATACCACAGTGCAGCACAATATACTGCCCCAGCAGAACCAAATACCACAGTGCAGTACAATATACTGCCCCAGCAGAACCAAATAAACCAGTGCAGTACATCATACTGCCCCAGCAGAACCAAATAAACCAGTGCAGTACAATATACTGCCCCAGCAGAACCAAATACCACAGTGCAGCACAATATACTGCCCCAGCAGAACCAAATACCACAGTGCAGCACAATATACTGCCCCAGCAGAACTAAATAAACCAGTGCAGTACAATATACTGCCCCAGCAGAACCAAATACCACAGTGCAACACAATTTACTGCACCAGCAGAACCAAATGCCACAGTGCAGTACAATATACTGCCCCAGCAGAATCAAATACCACAGTGCAGCACAATATACTGCCCCAGCAGAACCAAATAAACCAGTGCAGTACAATATACTGCCCCAGCAGAACCAAATACCACAGTGCAACACAATATACTGCCCCAGCAGAACCAAATACCACAGTGCAGCACAATTTACTGCCCCAGCAGAACCAAATACCACAGTGCAGCACAATATACTGCCCCAGCAGAACTAAATAAACCAGTGCAATACAATATACTGCCCCAGCAGAACCAAATACCACAGTGCAACACAATTTACTGCACCAGCAGAACCAAATGCCACAGTGCAGTACAATATACTGCCCCAGCAGAATCAAATACCACAGTGCAGCACAATATACTGCCCCAGCAGAACCAAATAAACCAGTGCAGTACAATATACTGCCCCAGCAGAACCAAATACCACAGTGCAACACAATATACTGCCCCAGCAGAACCAAATGCCACAGTGCAGTACAATATACTGCCCCAGCAGAACCAAATACCACAGTGCAGTACAATATACTGCCCCAGCAGAACCAAATGCCACAATGCAGCACAATATACTACCCCAGCAGAACCAAATAAACCAGTGCAGTACAATATACTGCCCTAGCAGAACCAAATACCACAGTGCAACACAATATACTGCCCCAGCAGAACCAAATACCACAGTGCAGTACAATATACTGCCCCAGCAGAACCAAATACCACAGTTCAGCACAATATACTGCCCTAGCAGAACCAAATGCCACAGTGCAGCACAATATACTACCCCAGCAGAAACAAATACCACAGTGCAGCACAATATACTACCCCAGCAGAACCAAATACCACAGTGAAGAACAATATACTGCCCCAGCAGAACCAAATGCCACCGTGCAGTACAATATATTGCCCCAGCAGAACCTAATACCACAGTGCAGCACAATATACTACCCCAGCAGAACCAAATACCACAGTGCAACACAACATACTACCCAGGGGAGGGCTGGCAGCCTTAGTCCGTCCTGGGGGGCAAATCCAGTCAAGTGGCCCATTTTTATTTTGCTTTTATACAGGAACACATTGCATTTACTGCCCCTCAAGTGGCACGCTGCGCCAATTCTTTTGCCCGCCCATTTTTCAAAGCCCCCTTCATATTTAAAAATGCGGCACACATAGTGTGCTGCACCAATTCTTTTGCCTGGCCATTTCTAAAAACCCGGTAGGAAAGCCTGCATATTTTTTAGCCCCGTCCCATTATTAAAAGCCCCTCCTACATATAATAGACCACTCCCAACAAACACTGTACGGCTGAAATTCTATTGTTGAGGCCTGTCTCTACACATCATACAGAGAGGGGGGGCCTGTCCTAGCTGCACTGCCTGCTTCACATTATGCAATAAACAGCAGACTACAGCCAGGAAGCTCCTCCGCTCTCCTCCCTCCCCAGATTTTGCTCAAGGCCCGTGGTTCCCCCCACCATCTGCTACCCGCACGTGGCCTGCTGTCCCCTTTGGCCATCCTCACCCAGCTCTGAATCCTCCTTCTGCAAATGGCAGGGGGAGGATCCGGAGCATCTCCTCTCCTACATAGCACCACAAACCTCTTACATCCAGTGATGTCACCTTTGTTGTAGACGTTCTCTTTCTTTATCTTCTCCATTCAGACCAGACCACCATGATGATTTTTTAGCCATCTCCTGTCTCTGCAGAGATTGACAAACAGACATTAGTTTCCCACATTTCCATCATCTTCACATCTTCTGAACACCCTTTTCTGCCACCCCCAATACTTTACTGCAGAAACAGTCCCCCTGGAAATACTACTACCAGACAGATAGTGCCCCCTCCAATAATTATTGGCACAAGGTGCTCTAAAAAATACTACACACTAATAGTATAAAGATAATGTCCCCCCCAAAATAATTGTGCTAAGCTGATACTATGCCAGGGTGCCCCCCGAAGTAACAGTGCTCCCCAAAATCCCACCAATAGAAATAATTCTCTGCCAGGGCACACTTAGTAGTAATAATGCCCCTATAGTGCCCATACTAATAATCATGTTCATCATAGCCCCCCAGTAGTAGTAAAGCTCCGCATAATACTCCCTAGTAGTAATAATTCTCCCTATAATATGACAGTACATGAAATACCCCCGCTTAGTGCCCGCAGTTGAGCTAATGTCCCTATAATGTATGCCAGTATAAACAAACGCTATATAGTGCCCCAGTAAATTCCCTCATAGTGCTCCTCTCCCCCTTCCCCATAGTGTCCCCATAATATTCCAGTAAATATTGTCCCTTCTTAGTGCCCCCAGCAGATACTCCTATAGTGCTCCTCTCCCCCATAATGTGCCAGTAAAAAATACCCCTTCTTAGTGCCACCAGATGCCCCAATAGTGCCCCCAAATAATGCCCCATAGTGTTGCTCTCCCCTATAGTCCCTCCCATAATGTGCCAGTAAAAAAGTGTCCTTAGTGCCACCAGATGCCATAGTGCCCCCCATAATGTGCCAATAAAAAAAGGCCCCTTTAGAGCCCCCACTTCCCCATAGTGCCCCCAAATAATGCCCCTATAGTGCCAACAGATGCCCCATAGTGCCGCTCTCCCCTATAGTGCCCTCCATAGTTTGCCAATAAAAAAAAAGCCCTTTTAGAGCCCCCAGATGCCCCCATAGTGCTCCTCTCCCCCATGGCGCCCCCCCCCCCCCCCCCCATAAAGTGTTGCGTTTATATTTTTGTTCTGTGTACTTCTCTTCAGGAAAATATCTTCCCAGCTTTCTCATTTCCAAATTCAACATGAGTCATGGCTAGGGAGGAAACACACATTTAAAGAAGACCTGTCACCTCTCCTGACATGTCTGTTTTAATAGCTATATGCATTCCCTGTGTAATACCAATTCTGGAGCATCTATTCTATCTATTCTTATGACTTTGTTTATGAATAGCCAGCAGCTTGCAGTAAATGTAGTTGAGGGGGGGGGGGGGGTCCTGCACAGTCTGACACCAACACCACTGATTGGACATAGTCCTATATAACTTTTCCAGCAGTCCTTGGCTTACTTAAATTCATCTTTGATCAAATTAGGATGCTTTGTTCAAAGTTTATTTGGTGATGAGAGAACTGGGGTCATACTGCTTTGACTAATCAGATTCGTTCATGTACATAACTGATAATGATGCCGATCTCTACCTCCATGTATGGCTTAAAATGTATGGTTTCCAATGAGGCTCTTTTAATATGACTGCGTGCAATGTGAGACTAGTCTCAGACATGGACCGTTGCTGTAAGTAGCAGCACATGCATTTATGTTTTACCTTACGAATCCAAACATATGTTTGTGGCATGCACCATGTTCATTAACAAAACCAGGTTCAAATTTGTAATGTAAAACATTAATGCATGCACCACTACTTACAGTAACGCCCCCATTATAATCCGCCATTGGGCAAAACAGTTGACTAGATGGATCAATGACAAAGATAATCTACCCTATGTCCATATTGAAAGACAACTTTTGGGAGATGAGGGTCTCTTACACTTTTATGGACAACAGATACTCTATTAGTATGCAGCTCACCCTTGAACTGATCCTACTGTGGCTACCGACCCCTAACTTCAGACCCTCTAAAAACAACCTTTTTACTGCTCTCTGAACAACAGCATAATTGCTCATCTCATTGAGATTCATTAAGGTGTAGATCCAAAGAGCCCCCAATTCTGGAACTATGGCAGATAGGGTCAGCCAGATCTCCAGATTAGAAGAACTTGCCAGCATGGTTTGAAATTGTCAATACGAATTCCTCAAATTAACCTTACCTGGCTCACAAGCCACACCACCTTTCCACGGTTCATTCCACTACACATACAGTATCTGTTATTTCACCATCAATATGTTTTAAACACTAGATAACTTTCTGGGCCCTTGTGCCAATTTCTTGTATGTTCTTGCTGCTCAAGATGTTTTAATTCCATTGATTCTAGTACTATGCATGCTCTGTGCTTTCAGGATTGCATGTCTAACATGTTTATATGGTACTTGCATTGGTTTTATTTAAAAAATCAATGAAATCAGATTGTATAAAAAAGGGTTTGACTATCAAAGGTTAATGTTTAAATGTATGAACTCATATCCTAGCACATGATATGAGTCACACCACCATGACCCGTATGATCTGTGCAGTGAGTCTTGTACAGTCGTGGCCAAAAGTTTTGAGAATGAGACAAATATTCGTTTTCACAAAGTTTGCTGCTAAACTGCTTTTAGATCTTTGTTTCAGTTGTTTCTGTGATGTAGTGAAATATAATTACACGCACTTCATACATTTCAAAGGCTTTTATCGACAATTACATGACATCTATGCAGAGTCAGTATTTGCAGTGTTGGCCCTTCTTTTTCAGGACCTCTGCAATTCGACTGGGCATGCTCTCAATCAACTTCTGGGCCAATTCCTGACTGATAGCAACCCATTCTTTCATAATCACTTCTTGGAGTTTGTCAGAATTAGTGGGTTTTTGTTTGTCCACCTGCCTCTTGAGGATTGACCACAAGTTCTCAATGGGTTTAAGATCTGAGGAGTTTCCAGGCCATGGACCCAAAATGTCAATGTTTTGGTCCCCGAGCCACTTAGTTAGCACTTTTGCCTTATGGCACGGTGCTCCATTGTGCTGGAAAATGCATTGTTCTTCACCAAACTGTTGTTGGATTGTTGGAAGAAGTTGCTGTTGGAGGGTGTTTTGGTACCTTTCTTTATTCATGGCTGTGTTTTTGGGCAAAATTGTGAGTGAGCCCACTCCCTTGGATGAGAAGCAACCCCACACATGACTGGTCTCAGGATGCTTTACTGTTGGCATGACACAGGACTGATGGTAGCGCTCACCTTTTCTTCTCTAGACAAGCCTTTTCCTGATGCCCCAAACAATCTGAAAGAGGCTTCATCAGAGAATATGACTTTGCCCCAGTCCTCAGCAGTCCATTCACCATATTTTCTGCAGAAGATCAATCTGTCCCTGATGTTTTTTTTTGGAGAGAAGTGGCTTCTTTGCTGCCCTTCTTGACACCAGCCATCTTTCAAAAGTCTTCGCCTCACTGTGCGTGCAGATGCGCTCACACCTGCCTGCTGCCATTCCTGAGCAAGCTCTGCACTGGTGGCACTCTGATCCCGCAGCTGAATCCTCTTTAGGAGAGGACTTTCTTGGACGCCCTGAAGCCTTCTTAACAAGAATTGAACCTCTTTCCTTGAAGTTCTTGATGATCCTATAAATTGTTGATTGAGGTGCAATCTTAGTACCCACAATATCCTTGCCTGTGAAGCTATTTTTATGCAACGCAATGAGGGCTGCACGCGTTTCTTTGCAGGTCACCATGGTTAACAATGGAAGAACAATGATTTCAAGCATCACCCTCCTTTTAACAGGTCAAGTCTGCGATTTTAACCTAATCAGCCTGACATAATGATTTCCAGCCTTGTGCTTGTCGACATTCTCACCTGAGTTAACAAGACGATTACTGAAATGATCTCAGCAGGTCCTTTAATGACAGCAATGAAATGCAGTGGAAAGGTTTTTTTGGGATTAAGTTAATTTTCATGGCAAAGAAGGAGTATGCAATTCATCTGATCACTCTTCATAACATTCTGGAGTATATGCAAAATGCTATTATAAAAACTTAAGCAGCAACTTTTCCAATTTCCAATATTTATGTAATTCTCAAAACTTTTGGCCATGACTGTACATTATAACATGTCCAAAGTTTCATTCTAGATCTGTCCTTAACTGACTGATCAAAATAGCAAATTACCTTGTCACTTCCAAAGAAATTTTAGAATAAAAAAGCGCAGCCATTTTTTTAAATACAGATAAGAAATCAATGCTGGATGTTTGACTAAATAAATCTATGGGTGAATTCTGATCTACAAACATTAGAAATGAAAGCTAGCTGCCACCATGTGATAAGAATTAGAAACAGAGGAGCAAAGCCTTGAACATCTAATGGTAATAAAACCTTCCAATCTATTATTATTCTGGGCTCGTCAGTGTCCTTTGATGCCACAACCAAGTTATGTCTGTTGTCAGGAAAAACAAACCAAACAGAAGTGAACTGTCTGAGCAAAGAGGATTTATTTCATCATCCACTGTCAATATTTTTTACTTAAAAGTCTTACTGAGAGCAATTACGAATGCCTACGCATTACAATGAGTTGTCACGCTCGGGAAAGACAAGACTTGAACACTGGTTTGTGCAGTGAGACCATTAGCACTTTGCTGCATCAAGATTTTCCTCCCTAAGGTGGGAGTTGTAGGACTGTCACTGTAGCTGCACTGGAGGATTATGTAATTATAGCGTCTTGCCTCAGCCTTCAGTGCTTATTGGTGCCAAGCATTCTTGACCTGTTATTTTTAATAGGTACTGAGTTTCTAGAATTCTCTGTAGATTACTGTGGCAGCAAACATATTTAATATTTTTAAATTTTGTTTAAATGAACCTGCTCTTTATAGATATATAACAAATATAATAATGGAATTCCACTTTCTAAAAGAGAGGGGGCGATAAACTGATTTCCTACAATTTACAATCCTACACTCACTGGCAAAAAAAAAACAACACACCCCGACAGAAATATCAGACAGATGGCATGCAGTTATCTCAGGCAGATATGTAACAGGTGCGTTCTGATTACACACTGGGTGTTGCCACAAGAGGCCATAAAAGGGTTTCCTCTGCTGCCCCATAAAAAGGCTCTCAGATGCTGCTTTTGGGTAGTTTACCTTTTGGTGAGAAATTGTCGACTGCTAGACATGCACTCTACGACGCACTCAAAGACATTTTCACTAATTGACAGAGTTTGACAGGGGGCACATCATTGTACTGAGAGAAGCAGGATGTAATTTCGACCAGGGGTCAACTACAACTTCCAGCACTTCCACTTGCTCAGCTTTTCTTGTAACCCTGATAGAAGTGAATGAAGCATTCTGGGGACTGTAGTTTCAGAACCACTGGAGTACTGAAGGTTGCTTCTCCTGGTTTAGATGAATTGCCCACCATCTCGGTCAGTGTTGGCGAACCTATGGCACGGGTGCCAGAGGCGGCACTCAGAGCCCTCTCTGTGGGCACCCACACCCTGAAAAAAGTCTAAGGCATGCCAGTATGCCTAACACTTTTCCTGCCATTCATCAGCGCAGTCGCGCTATGAACAGCACAGGCAGCACACAGAATGTAGGCAGGCTATCATAGATAAATGATAAAGTACATAAAGATATATTATATTGGACTGTGGTATTCAGGGTAAATTGCCGTGTTGACACTTTGCAATAAATAAGTGGGTTGTGGGTTATAGTTTGGGCACTCAGTCTGTAAAAGGTTCGCCATCACTGATCTAGGTTGTTCTGACCAAGGTGCTTGGAGCAGTATTTATGTGAGGGCACACACGCTGATCTGGCTCCAGACAACCCAAACAGACCACTAGTAGAGAGGTTTATTTGATCTGCTGACAAACACAAGTAGCTCCCACGGTTTTGTTGTGCTCCATCCAGACATAGGTGACACCTTCATTACACACCCCTGTCTCTACCCAGACCATTGCCAGGTGCTTAGCAGAAGGTAACCTGGTGTCACAGCTCTCATTACGTGTCCTGCCATTGACAGCCAGCCACTGTCATCTTCTATAATCGTCGTAAAGGAGAAAGCTGGACTGCTGTGGACTCATATCGTCTTTAGTGATGATTCCAGGTTCTGTTTGGGATCCCATGAGGGTTGGGTTTTAGTATGGAGGCGCTTCAATCCTGCCTTTGCTGTGGAGTAACACCCAGCACCAACTGCTGGTGACATGATCTGATGAGCCATTGCATATGACAGTCGATCACCCCTACTAGTTATATGAGGGAAATTAACAGCTCAGCAACATATGCAGGACATCCTGTGGCCACAAAAGTTGCCTCTTACAGCAGGGCTTCCAACTTCCATTTTCAGCAAGATAATGCTTACCCGTACACAGCAAGGGATTCCCAGGAATGTCTCCACCAGATTGTAACAGTTCCTTGTCCTGCCAAGTTGCCAGATTTATCGCTAATCAAGCATTTATGGCACCAGCTTTGATGCCAACTTCAGCAACCTATGAGTATGCAGGATCTGGACAGCATAGGATAGAAATATAGAAATACTGAAATTAAGATACATAATATCTTATGACTTGATTCAGTCACAGGTATCAGTAACTATGTGGGTGGGGGAAGCAGGAGTTATAGACTTTTCCTATACATAAGTCTATACAGCATTTACACAGCTTTTTCCATAAAAATACGGAATCAAACTATATATCAAAATTAGGGAGGTCATTTATCAAGCTGAAATAAACCTAAATTAGGTTTGTTGCACCACAATCTGTGACTTCTCCCCGCTCATGCCAGATCTAAAAAAGTGGGCATGGCATAGGTGGGGAAGGGGACAGGCTGGCAGGTCCGTCTCATTTACCATTTTCTACACCTGTTTCAGACGTAGAAAAAGGTCTAACTGTATGACAGCTAGGAAGCTGTCTTACATTTAGAAGCAGCAGTGGATCTGCCAAGGGCCTGCGCCTCTACATAACTCCGGTGGATCCACCACCAGCACAGGGGTTTATTAAGACCGGCGTCTAAAATGCCTGTCTTAATAAATGTGCCCCAAAGTGTCTCCTGATCTACCCTATAATTCCTTCAGATAGGGGAGCAAAGTAGATGTAACAGATCTTCAAACACTCCTCAGTCTAGTGCGACACCTAGAGTTTACCATTACAAAAGTACTCTGAAATTGTTGTCCATAGGAATGTATTGACTAAAATGTGCTCCATTCAATCGAGTACCTTTTAAACATAACATCCTGGGATATCTGAGCACTTTAATCTATGTCAAAAAAATGTATATTTTTATGTAAAGTTAATAGTGGATGACATGATTGTAGATTTAGAAAAACTAGTTGCTTTATCCCTCAGTGTTATATAAAAATCGCTTGGAAATTTCTTGGACATTTCTAAGAAATGTCATGAAAATCGCTTGTTAATGTTTTAACAAGTACTGTTTCTGTTAATATTAACAGTATATTGTAGGCAAATAAGACTGGAAAAAAGCAACTTACAGCTTCCCGTAAACCTTATTTGGAAATATCCACTATGTGAATGGTGTCTAGCCGGTAATATGTGTATTTCACAAATGGGAATATTGCTATGGAGGCTTTAAAAGCTAAAGAAAACATACAGTAGTCTGTGAGTTCCTTAGAGCTAAACTTGAGCACTGTGGCAGAAGAAAAATTGTTTGTGTAATTAAATAGATTGAAAAACCATAAAACAGTTGAAACTGAAAATTTGCCAGTACATCAGAATATAGAAATTATATCCCTATCCTTTCCTTTGTAGCATTCAAGGGAAAGGATAGTGTGTGGCGGCGAGTATGGAATAACATCAAAAGTAATGGATTGTAATAAAATACCTTAAATCTTAATTAAAATGATAGAATTTGGCTTTTCTGAAAAAATAACAAAAAGGATAAAACAAATCATCGCTGTTCCAGAGTTCTTGATCTCAGCCATTTGCTAAGGGGCAGAAGTAGATTATTCAAATAGAATCAATAATTACTTGCAAAAAGAGACAGTGTTTCATTGATTGTATGTTCTGTCCGTGAGGGCAACAGATGAATAAAAAGTAGAATTTTCTGTTTGCTTAATACTTGTACAACCTGATTAATAAACATCTACACAAAGTGCTTGCATTTTTTTTTTTAAAAGCCTACAGTAAAGTACTTTTCTTTCTAAGCCAGTATGTGCTACTAAGTTATTCACCCGCTAAATTATGGCTTGTGATTTGACATCTCAAGCCTAATTTACTGGGAATATAGAACCCCAGCTATTTTCAGAATGACTCACACAAGTGTTTTATTTAATGATATTGCAGGGCAGTGGGATAAAGTAAATGTTTGCTTTAATTACATACCCAATTCGATTTCATTTCCAATGAGTGGGCGATGTTAAAGCAGTTAATTCACAAATCATTTCCACTTTCCTACCCGCTGTGATAAGGGTTTATGTAGCATGTAACTGGAACACCTTGTTTTCCTCAGTCCCTCATCATTCCATTGGTAAACGTATGGCCACACTAGGGTGCCATTAATGACTTTATAGCCTTCCGTGTTAATACCACTGCTCTAAATGTGTCACTGTGTAGGAGCCCTACAGGTATATTCTCCGAATACAGTTATGTAAATTCAACACCATGTACATTTTTCAGACAATGTCTTCATTTCTGTATATTGCCATACGGATATAGTCATTTCCTCAGTGGGTTTAAGCAACACCTGATTAAAGTGGTTTTCCAGGATTATCCTCAGGATAGGTCATCAATATTAGATCGGCAGGGGTCCAACTTCCTCCAAACCCACCAATCAGCTGTATGAAGAAGCCATGGCACTCACCAGTGAGTGCTTAGTCCTTTTCCTAGGCCATGTGATTTCACAGTCATCAGTCACATGGCTGAGACACAGCTGAGTCCCACTCAAGTGAATAGGGCTGAGCTGTGACATCAAGCATGGCCACTATCAAATGGAAGGCGCTGTGCTTGATAAGCTGGAAGGAGGTCACAGCGCTTCAGTCTCCTCAAACAGCTGATCAGAGGGGTCCTGGGAGCTGGACCCCCGCTGATCTCATATTGATGACCTATCCTGAGGATAGGTCATTAATATGATAATCCCTGAAAACCTATTTTACTTACTAATGGTTTGCTGTAGTTGACTTATGTGAATAGCAGAATGGAGGTATGAACTTTTTGTCATTCTACATTGTTGTTTATAGTACACCCCTCACATTTTTGTAAATATTTTATTATATCCTGTCAGGGGACAACACTGAAGATATGACACTTTGATACAATGTACAGTAGTCAGTGTACAGCTTGTATAACAGTGTAAGTTTGGTGTATCCTCAAAATAACTCAACACACAGCTATTAATGTATAAACTGCTGGCAACAAAAGTGAGTACACCCCTAAGTGAGAATGGCCAAATTGTGCCCAAAGTGTCAATATTTTGTGTTGTCACTATTATTGTTCAGTACTGCCTTGTCTCTCTTGGGCATGGAGTTCACTAGAGCTTCACAGGTTGCCACTGGAATCCTCCTCCACTCCTCCATGACGACATCACAGAGCTGGTGGATGTTAGATGCATTGTGCTTCTCCATTTGAAGATGCTCCACAGATGCCCAATAGGGTTTAGGTCTGGAGACATGCTTGACCAGTCCAGCACCTTTACCCTCAGTTTCTTTAGCAAGGCAGTGGTCGTCTTGGAGGTGTGTTTGGGGTCGTTATCATGTTGGAATACTGCCTGCGGACCAGTTTCCGAAGGGAGCGGATCATGTTATGCTTCAGTATGTCACAGTACATGATGTCATTCATGGTTCCCTTAATGAACTGTACCTCCCCACAGCCGGCAGCACTCATGCAGCCCCAAACCATGACACTCCCACCTCCATGCTTAACTGTAGGCAAGACACACTTGTCTTTGTACTCCTCACCTGGTTACCGTGACACACGCTTGACACAATCTGAACCAAATAAGTTTATCTTGGTCTCATCAGACCACAGGACATGGTTCCAGTAATCCATTTTCTTAGTCTACTTACTTGTCTTCAGCAAACTTTTAGCGGGCTGTATAATCTGAACACTGACAGGCTGACCCTCCACCCCTTCAACCTCTGCAGCAATGCTCTATATATATATATATATATATATATATATACGCACACACAACATAACATTGGGATGAGACAAATACAATAACTGATGGATATTTCTTGGCACTACACTATTTTTATACAAAAATGGGGCTACTTATGGCCTCTATAGACCATACAGGCACCATGCACACAGCTTTGCTATGTGCATGTGGCCTTATTCTCCATGTGTCTATGTGTAGGTTTTGTCATTGTGAAAGGCTTGTCCAACTTGGACATGGCAGGTTTTGCAACTGTAATCTCCTGGGCCTGATGCAAAAATGGAACAGAGCCCCCTATTATTTGTCATTTACAGTGCTGGTATATAGGGTCCCCTCAAACTTCAAGGCAACCACACAACCTCTGCACCCCCATAGTTATGTCCCTGCTTCTGATCCCAACATATTACGTTTTGTCAAAATCAGTTAAGTACTTTATGCAAGCTTTATCCTGCAAAATAACATTATAATAAAGTATTCACAGTATCTAAAATAACACGATCAGTTTATATTTTCTCAGGAGAAAACTTACAATTTGTTCTGTGAATATTTCAGACAAAACTGTTTGACAGACAAAAAAAAAAACAGTACGGTGGTATCTCTTCTCCTAACACGTTCATTGACAACATTTCATGTCGGTAGCACATAATTGCTCATTAGATGATGAGTTACATTACACGCTGCAGCCTACATCTTGAGAAATCGTGAAGTGGGGAAACCAGGTTTAATTACATGCAGAGTCATAATCTTGTTAATGACATTTTACGCTCATATATTAGCTGATATTAGTTATGCATTTTTTATCACATTTAAAGTCTGTAGTTTCGTAATACCTTCAGGTATTAAAGCTTTGGTTTGTATAACACTCCCGCCAACGATTAGCTGATATTATAGTAGGCAATCTTTATGGGATGGGGTCTTTTTTACATGCCCTGTTTTATACATGATGGCTATATTTCGGTATATGTACAGGACCAGGTTGATGTGTGCTTTACATTACTTACTATATATAGGTGTGCTATAGGGTATTTAACACTGGCAGGAACCTGAGTCAGATTATCCCTGATGAAACTGCTGTGATGGCAACACGCATGGGGACTTCACGCCAACATCTAGCTTGCAGGGATGTTACTTCTTCCATCTGTCCAACACCAGTTTTAATTAGAGGAGAATAAAGCTGGTTCCTAAGCAAACCCGATGTTCATTTAATAGGATTAGGTCAAAGAGAGGTGAAAATGTCTAGTTTAGGGACCCATCCGATGTGGTTGCCTTCCTTTGGCAGATAAGCCTACACAGTTTGATCAAAATGTGCACCAAAATGTAGCTCATTTAAAAAGTATAATAAATATAGCAGTTATGCAACTTGAAATATGTCATATATCTTAGCACCTGTAGGGTGTTTCTTTTGGTCCATTATTTTCTCATGTCAGTATGTTTTTCTCATTTGTTATTTTTGTTTTATACTGCATTATTTTCTATGTTTACTTAAAACTATATAAATTATATTCTATTGGTTTCTTTATTTTTATTTGGGGAGTTATGTGGCTACTTTGAATATCATCCCAGTATGCATGGCATTCAACCATTAAAGGGGATGTCTGACTTCAATAAGTTGTATTTATCATACAGAGAAAGGTAATACAAGCCACTTACTAATATATTGTTATTATCCATATTGCTTCCTTTGCTGGCTGGATTCATTTTTCCATCACATTATACACTGCTTGTTTCCATGGTTACAGACCACCCTGCAATCCATCAGTGGTGGTCGTGCTTGCAGACTATAGGAAAAAGCGTCAGCCTCTCTGGTGGCCGGGACCATGGGAGCGCACATAGGCTGGGGCTTTTTCCTATATTGTTCAAGCATGACCGCCACTGATGGATTGCAGGGCGGTCTGTAACCATGGAAACGAGCAGTGTATAATGTGATAGAAAAATGAATCCAGCCAGCAAAGGAAGCAATATGGATAATAACAATATATTAGTAAGTGCCTCGTATTAACTTTCTCTACATGATGAATGCAACTTATTGAAGTGAGACAACCCCTTTAATATGTGAGTGGCCCTTTTTGGCCTTATTAGAGGCCTGGGCTTTTGTTTGTAGTATAATGTGTGCGTTTTGTAGTGTTTTTCTTACCTATCTGTATTTCCATGTTATTTGTGTGACTATTTTATAATAAAGACTTTGCTGGAATAGATTGGTATTAAATGTTACAGGGCCTGAGGCCCATCCACAACCTGCCCCTAACACACCCACTTTTCAGAAAGTGACAAGGAGCAATAGCATTTAAGTAGTCACGGACCCAGCATATGTGACTTTATGTCAGAAAAGTGGTGTATGATAAAATCCCTTATTCTATGATTGTGCAGTCCTTTTTGTGTGTATTCTTTATACATAGGTTTAATGCTGTAGCAGATTATGCTTGTGAGACGGGTAGGTTGTAATTATCTAAAAGGCAATTTACATGAGCAGATTATCGTGCCAGTTATTGGGAACAAACACTTAGAAAAAAGACGACTGAGAGGAGATCTAATTAATATGTATAAATATATCAGGGGTCAGTACAGAGATCTCTCCCATCATCTATTTATCCCCAGGACTGTGACTGTGACAAGGGGACATCCTCTGCGCCTGGAGGAAAGAAGGTTTGTACACAAACATAGAAGAGGATTCTTTACGGTAAGAGCAGTGAGACTATGGAACTCTCTGCCTGAGGAGGTGGTGATGGTGAGTACAATAAAGGAATTCAAGAGGGGTCTGGATGTATTTCTGGAGTGTAATAATATTACAGGCTATAGCTACTAGAGAGGGGTCGCTGATCCAGGGAGTTATTCTGATTGCCTGATTGGAGTTGGGAAGGATTTTTTTCCCCTAAAGTGAGGAAAATTGGCTTTTACCTACAGGGGTTTTTCGCCTTCCTCTGGATCAACTTGCAGGATAACAGGCTGAACTGGATGGACAATTTTTTCCCCCAGCCTTATAAACTATGTTATTATGTTACTATGTCAGTATATTATGGAGTTTAGTGTTACCATAAGCTGGGACCAATGATGAGCATTCAGGGGGACTGAAGGAGGAGCCTGATAACAAAAAGGCTGCCTGAGGCCACTTTCAATCAGAATGCGCATGAGCCCACCTGGTGTGCTTGGAACTACCTGCTTCTGATTCAAACCAGAGAGACACCTGCTGCAGCAGGAGAACAGTCTGCCTGAAAAGACAGGCGGCAGGAGAAGAAGTAGTCTCCTTCCCACAGGTGCCATTGAGAAATGGCACAGTAGCCAAAGAGCACCATGCATCCTCCTGCCAGAGGTGTGCCAGGAGAGTCTTGCCTAGTTGCATGGGTGTGCTTTCACCCTTTCTAGGGTGAGTGCTGGCCAAGACCCGATACTGGAGCTGCTGTGGCCGTTTAGCAGAGCTCAGACTGTGAAGGAGGAGAGGGAATCTGCTTCCTGAGAATATAACCCACAAGAGTAAGAGCACTGGGAGAAAGGGAGTCTCCCTCCTACATCTGCATTTGGGAAAGTGGCACAGGAGCATCAATAGTGGTGAAATTCCCTTGCTAGGGGTGGGCCAGAAGACAAGACCCAAGTCCGTAGTGGGGCAGTGAGTCTGGATTAAACTTCAGACCAGACCTGAATAGACATTTCTGTCTAGGTATATGAAGCAGTGGTCACTATGGCTGCAGTGACAAGAAGATAGGCTTGTTTGTATGTAAGCGATGGCCAAGAGAGTGTATGAGGAAAGAAATTGCAGCTCCCCATAAGCAGCCAGGGGCAGCCAGTGATGTGGAGTAGCTGCATGTCTGAGAGGGATGTTCCTGACTGTAGGTTTTGCCACCAGAGGTGAAAGGACCCTTCAGATGACAGAAGGTTATGTCTCTCTTAACCAAAGTATAAAGTGAGACAGCAGGGTCACTTAAGAATAAGAAGCAGTAGGGTTCAGGGCCGGACTGGCCTGCCGGGATATCAGGAAATTTCCCGAGGCCGCGGCCCTGGTGACAAGTGGTGGCGGCCGGTGGCAGGGCACAGCAGCAGGAGATGAGCGCTTCCATTGTGGAAGCGCTCATCTCCATAGTAATTTTTATTGCCTATTTTTTATATAGGTACAATACTGGCACATGATAAGGGGGGACTACTGGGCTGGCACATGATAAGGGGGGACTACTGGGCTGGCACATGATAAGGGGGACTACTGGGTTGGCACATGATAAGGGGGGACTACTTAGCTGGCACATGATAAGGGGGGGGCTACTGGGCTGGCACATGACAAGGGGGGACTAGTGGGCTGGCACATAAGGGGGCTACTGGCACATAAGGGGGACTACTGGCACATAAGGTGGGCTACTGGCACATGATAAGGGGGCTATTGGCACATAAGGGGGCTATTGGCACATAAGGGGGACTACTCGCACATAAAGGGGAGCTACTGGCACATAAGGGGGACTACTGGCACATAAGGGGGCTACTGGCACATAAGGACGACTTCTGGCACATGATAAGGGGGCTACTGGCACATAAAGATGACCACTGGCACATGATAAGGGGGGCTACTGGCACATGATAAGGGGGGCTACTGGCACATAAGGGGGCTACTGGCACATAAGGGGGGCTACTGACACATAAGGGACGGCTACTGGCACATAAGGGGCGGCTACTGGCACATAAGGGGGGCTACTGGCACATAAGGGGTGGCTACTGGCACATAAGGGGGGCTACTGGCACATAAGGGGGGCTACTGGCACATAAGGGGGGTTACTGGCACATAATATGGGGGGCTACTGGCACATGATAGAGGGGCACTCTGGCTACTGGCACATGATATGGGGGGGGCTCTGGCTACTGGCACATGATGGTGGGGGGGCTCTTATTACTGGCACATGATTGGGGGCATCTATGGGGGCACATCTTACTGGCACATGATTGGGTGCATCTACTGGGGCACTTATTACTGGCAGATTATTGGGTGACACTATAGGGGGCTACTGGCACATAAGGGGGGCTACTGGCACATAAGGGGGGTTACTGGCACATAATATGGGGGACTACTGGCACATGATAGAGGGGCACTCTGGCTACTGGCACATGATATGGGGGGGCTCTGGCTACTGGCACATGATGGTGGGGGGGCTCTTATTACTGGCACATGATTGGGGGCATCTATGGGGGCACATCTTACTGGCACATGATTGGGTGCATCTACTGGGGCACTTATTACTGGCAGATTATTGGGTGACACTATAGGGGCATCTACTGAAGCTAAAAAGAAAGGGTATTTTATATGGGGGGCTCTGTATAGGGGCATTTTATAGTGGGACACATTATGGTGGGTACTATGGGGAAGGGGGGAGGAGCACTATGGGGGGTCATCTACGGGGGCACTGAGAAGGGGTATTTTATATTGGCACATTATGGGAACATTAGCTCAACTGGGGGCATTACAAAGGGGTATGTTTTGCACATTATAAGGAGAATTATTCCTATTGGGGGGGGGCATTATGGTGGGCTTTATTACTCCCCCATGGTATGACCCCCTAGTAGCAGCACCAGCCTCTCCCTGCTCTGCTTTTCCTCTGCCCCTTCTCCAAATCCTTATTATGAAATCTTTCTTATTAGGATAAAACACAACATCAGCTCCGCTGAGCCCCCGGCCAAAGTGTGGAAGTGGTGTCCGAGATCCTCAAGGGCCAAGCCAAGTAATTGTAAGTTTTTATGTGAAATATGTTTATGTTTGTAGTTGATCTTTATTATCGATTTTACATTGCAGATTTCTTTTTTTTTGCAGCATATGGGTGAGATTTTATAAATATTTTTATTATTTGGTCGTTGAGGGGGGATTGTAACAGGACTGCCGTAGAATATCTAAAATAGTTGGTCAAGTAAAATGTTGCATGCAACAATCATTAAATAGGTGGCCAACAAAAAAGGGGCGGGTCAAAGGGCGTGGTAAAACACTGTCTGAGCATGCTGAGAGTTGTAGTTTTGCAACAGTTGGAGGCATCCTGGTTGGGAAAACACTGTGATAATATGAACAATGGGGGTTCTACATAAGAGCTATAGTGGGGCAAAGTTCATATTCGTGTTTATACACGAGTTTTAAAATGAATGCTTTCTCCTATTATAAACAAGTAAATAATGACGCAAATGCTGTGGGGCTGGCTTTTATCCCCAGTCCGGCCCTGGTAGGGTTAGTGCCACAAGGCCAAAGAGAAGCCAACATTCTTGTCTATGTGTCATGTTCTGGGAACATTGGAGCAGTAGGAGAACGGATGCCCCAGGCAAGAATGAAAAACTGCAGTAAAAGGAGACTCCAAGCTCAGGCATTTGAGACATTGACCGCTGGATCAGGGAGGCACATATGGACTGTAAATACTGACTATGTATGTATAAAGGACTGTGTCTCTGATCAGAACTATGCATACTGCGTCTTAAGGAGACTGTAACTGCTATGAGCATGTACACTCATATTGAGTGAAGTAACCTCTGAGCATAAAGACCTTGTGAATATGTAATATGTAATGTTTCAAGTATGTGCACCTTCCTCTGCTTTATTTCTGCACTATTCAAGGTTCCTACTGGTGGAGCAGGCCAAGGTTCTCTTTCTGGCTGCCTACTTTTAACAAGGGTAGTCAAGCAAATACAGAGTTTTAATATATAAAAACATACATACAATATCACCTAAAAATGCACTAATCACAGTGCACAGTCTACTTGGAAGTAATAAGGGCCCTGTTCATGGAATAATTGTTGTCTAGACTTTACACTGGAAACACGTGCAGTTTTGTTGCAGCTTTTGATGCAGTCTCTGAGCCAAAGTCAGAAGTGGGTTAAAAAATAATTAGAAAAATAAAAGAACTTATACCTCGTCTCATTCCTACTAGATAATTTTCTGGCTTTGGCTAAAAAAAATAGCATAAAGGGCACCTCAAGCTATAATAAAAACTGAACTGTGCATTTCCATTCTTAGGGTCCTACAGCTTCAGCTGAATCTTCTAGAAAAATATCCATGTTTGGCCTGCCAGGACACAAGTTACTTTTATAGGGATAAGAAAATACATGACTGCCAGACACCTGGAGAAACAAAGAGTCATCCATCTCATCGCTGTTTGATCCAGAGAAAGTAGTAATGGGTTAACTATAGAGATGAGGGAATTGTTTTTTGGTTCAATTCGAATGACTCTATCAGCAGATTCAATATAGGTAGAAATTAATTAGATTTTAATTGAAAGTTCTCACAAGTTGCCCTTACAAGTTGTGTATGCCACTTTGAGGTCTCCTAGGAATGCATCCAACCCCATTGAAGCTCTTTGACACCATATCCAGCAGATCATTAGTAATGTCAAAGTGACAGTGACTTCTTATATGGCCATGGGTAAACACATAGAGGGTCATTTTTTAAGACCAGCGTTTTAGCCCTACACTAGTGGTGGATCCACCAGTGCAGGCCTCTTCATAATTTCGGCGGACCCACTGCCACTTCTAAATGTAAGACAGCTTCTGAGCTGTAAAATGGAGGACACCACTTTGAGTCATTCATTTGAATCTCAAAAGTTTTGGATCCGCAGGACCTCTGTAGTTTTGGGAAATTTGAGACTAATTTGATTCCTTTAGATATAGCTGAACTTGTAATTTAAAAAGCGGGTTTTAGGATTTGTTAAATGACAAGGATAGTGGAGAGATTACGCCATTTGTACTTTCAATCCATTCAAAAATGTTCCTGGCCACGTTCCCATGGCATTTTCTTTTTTTTTTTATAGTTTCCAATGACAGGTTTTTTCTTGCAGCACATTTATTGTAATGATGGAAATGAATTTCAATTACAAAAATGTATACCTTAAAGGATGAATATTTGTGTCTTTCGCCAAGAATTAATTAGGTGTAATTTATAGCATGTTGGTGTGCTTTCAGACTAATTCTTTAAATAGCATTTGTCTTCCCTTTGGCAAGGTTAATGGCAGCACAAGATATTTTTCATCTTATATTGTTGAATCCCTAGCACCTAAATTGCAGCCTGTATTCACCTGAAGGTACATGTCTTGTGGCATTTCTGGTAGCTAAAATGCTGAGGACAGATAACATGTGGATATCTCTGCTGTATCTATTAATAATGATTGATGAGTTACACACAATCAGCAAATAATTTGTACTGGAATAGTAGACATTAGATCTAGTTTTTATTCAAATACACAAGAGAAATGTCATAATAGCCTGATAGATTATGATGACAATCTATGTGTCCAAAGTCAGTATACATGTATTATTCAAGCATAATAAATCATTGATATCCTTACCTGCTGGCCTGTGCCAAACGCTGTTTCTCATAATCATGACCCTGTTTGCTTAACCCCTAGAAGACACAAAACTGACATGTCACTTTATGTGGTAATAACTTTGGAACGCTTTTACTTCTTATCCAAGCCACTCTGAGAATGTTTTCTCATGACACATTGTGCGTCATGATGTTACTAATTTGAGTAGATATATTTCACCTTTATGTATAAAAAAATTCCACAATTTACCAAAATTTGGGAAAAATTAGCAATTTACAAAATTTCAATTTCTCTGCTTTTAAGGCAGATAGTGATACCTCATTTGACTGGTACTATTTTGGGGTGCATAAGGCTTTTTGATTGCTTGGTATTACACTTTTTGTGATGTAAGGTGACAAAAATTGCTTTTTTGGCACAGTTTTTATTATTACGGTTTTTACGGCTTTCACCTGACGAGGTGAAATATGTGATATTTTTATCGAACCGGTCGTTATGGACGCGGCAATACCTCATATGTCCGTTTTTCTTTTTTTTTTTTCTATTTTGAAGTTTTTATGTATTTATTGGGGAAAAGGGACTTTTTTTTACTTGAAACATTATTTTCCTTTATGAAAAAGACTTTATTTCACTTTTCCTTTTTGTCCCACTGTAAGACTTCAACTTTTGGGGGTCTGATCCCCTCTACAATGCATTATTATACATCCTGTATAGTAATGCATTGTGTCTGAGCACTGTGTACACAGTTGTCTTTGAGAGCCAGCCTAATAAGGCTGAATCTCATAGGCTCCTTAGAAGGCAAGCCCTGATGCCTGTGTAAGACATTGGGCTGCCTTCTCAGCCATCGGGTCCCTGTCACCGCAGCAGGGGGACCCGATAGGGTTGGGGGAAGACTCCTAAATAAAGGGAGTCATATAGATAGGGAACTAAGATATCTGTGAATGTCTTATAGTAAATGTTGGAGAGGTCATCTGGGACCAGGCTTTTAAAGAGATGAAGTGATTGAATGGTCTTTTTTATTTCTACAGCTTGGTGAGGCTCACTCAACTTGTGAGATTGTGAGGAAGACACTATAGGTGATCCAACAAAGTCATTAATCTGGGATGGAAAGACTGGAGGAACCAATGTATCCTGGTCTAGATTATATACTGAGGAATAGTATTCCATAAATTTATTGGTTATGCCTTTAGGGTAAGATATTCTAGAATTAGAGGAGGAATGAAGTAAGTATGGTATCCTGGTTTTAGCTAAGTGTTTCTTTCGGGGAGAGTTTTCCTGCCTTATCATCTTGAAAATGAAAGTGATTTTTAATCTGTTTCAGATTGCGTTCATACTTATATAGTAGGCAATATTTCAATTGTACCCTAAGGGATCTGGGTGAGATAGAGCGTTCAACTGTTAGGGAGGTTTTAATTTAATTTGTGAGAGAATGTGGTTCCGTTTTTGTTCCCAATCATTTTTAGTCTTAGTGTCTATCTTAAAAAAGAGGCCCTGGATATAAGCCTTATGGGCACACTATAGGCTATGTGCATTACTAATGGAACCTACATCATGTAGGAAATATTCTTTCAAAGCGTTCTCCAAAGATTGTTTATAAGTAGGGTTGGACAGCAGATAAGAATTTAATTTCCATAGAGTTTCTTTAGCTGTATCGTTAAAGATATAGTAACATGATCTTGCCATTTAATTAGATCAATCTTGGAGCTCTCAGCTGTGGTTAACAGTGCCCTACCAAGGAGGAAAAGGTCTATTTAAGAGTAGGAGGTGAGGGAAGTAGAGAAATAAGTATAGTCCCTTTCCATATCGTGATGCATGTGCCAGATATCATAGAGTTCTTGAAGAAGAAAGGGACCGAGAGACAGAGAATGAATCTAGATTCATATCAGGGACAGTGTTAAAATCACTACAAAATATAAGATGGCCCTGTTGGATCTCCCTAACTCTAACCATTGGATGATTCAAGAACCAGATTTGATGTGTATTAGGGGTGTAGACAACCACAATAGTAAAAATGCTGTTATTAATATCACATACTTCAATAATGACACGGCCATTAGGATCAGACACACTACGTATATTTTAAATGCTAAGGTCTCCTTAAATGCTAACATAACTCCCTGCTGTTTTTTGCAGTAATGTGAATGCACCACATAATGGAATCTAGCGTCTTTGATCCTATGTCACGGCTGAGGATGGGGGAAACCCTCAGCCGTGCGATGCCAGATGATGTTGTGGATACTCGGCCATGAGAACAGGATAGGGAGCAGGTCACCTCCTCAAGCATCCCTAACCTGACCCTAACTCCTAACCTACATGGGCCGACCTTAAAGGTAGGAGGACCCATGCGCAGAAACCTCGGAGCCCTGACTTACCCTCCGCAGATCCCTGAGCTAGGAGCTGGGTAAGACGACCTACTCCTCCTAGGCACGGAGGAGCAGAAGTCTAAATGGCCAAGCTGTTGGGAAAAGGGGAACTCATACAGCCTTACGGGTATGGCAGGCGAACTAGTGGTTCCACCAACCTGCCACAGCCTTGCTGACTGGATCCCTGCGCAAACAGGAATCCAGAACCGTAAGCTGCACCAAAACACATAGGAAGGTCCCAACAGAACATACAACATCAACACACAGCAAGACATAAACATAACGACAATATCTTTATGACCACAGGGGTGGCTCTCACTGGCAGGTAATATGCACAGGAGGCTGCTCCAGCCAAGCATGACTGAAGCAACCTACTGAGCCATGCCAAACACCAAGGCTAAATAGGCCAAGAAGCCACACCCCACAGTCGGACACACCCAGTGACATCACACACACACTGGGAAGGGAGTTAACCCTACCAGCACCACAGAAGGGAAACACACATAAAGGGGAAGTGACCAAACTAAGATCACACTGTGGCTGTTGCCGCAGGCAACGACATGGGTGGCAGCCGTCCTGGGAGACAGCCCGAAGGCCGAGACACTGCCACCACATGTACAACAACCAAACGTTGCCACGGGCAGCCACAGAGAAAGGAAGATGTCCGTGCGCACCAAACAACACAAAGTGCACACCAGACATACAAACGTGCATACACACACGCACACAACTCCCAGGGAACCGCACACATCACTGTTGTCCGCGGCAACCGCACTTGAGGCACACAACAACATGCCTCAAGCTGCGGTTGAAACAACTACCAAACCGCGGGCAACTGTATGCGGCTCCCAAGGAGTCACGGCCATAACCGTGGCCGTGACATCCTATGAGCATCCTTAGAAACAATGAATAGATATAATGTCCGCCTTTAAGGGCTATTTTCTAAGGGCAGTTTAAGCCTCTGATATTTAAAGAAAATAAAGTAATAGCCATAACATCACCAACATCTTCTTATACCAGACAATGGAGTACCAAAAATCATAGTAGAGAAAGTCCATGATCGTGAGGAGCCACTGACGGATCTGGAATAAGTCCCAACTCAGGTGCTGTACATCCAATGTATCTGAAAACCTGTAAAAATAGAGAAAAAGAAAATCATACAACAGAAACATATGTGGTCCTGTTATACCAAAATAACTGTAACAGCAACAGCCCCAAAAACTATGATACGTGTAATGGGGGAAAAGGTTTGGTTGATGCAGAGAGAAAAAGTGTCCTGGATAAGGCACCATTCAAGTAATCCTGATGATCAAGAGACCTCCTTCAATGCTTCGTTCCACGTTGTGCTATAACTGTACATCAGTCAGAGTCCACTTGCCTAGGCGAAGGCAAGGATGAGTCTGGAGGTTGGGAGCCCGGGATACTCCATGATTAGAGCATTTTGGTTTCAACATGAAAGACTATTGTCCAGCTCTTTCACTGAGGAATGTAGTGGACATCTTTGCTGAAATATACAAAGAGAACACCGACACTCGCAGGATGGATGCAATTCTATTTATTGCCACATCAGAAGAAAAGTGACGTGATTGTAGAGTCAAAACGCGTCACTTTTCTTCTGATGTGGCAATAAATAGAATTGCATCCATCCTGTAAGTGCCGGTCTTCTCTTTGTATATGTAAGCGTGACGCCGACCCTGGACACGTGCACCGCGCACCAGTTAAGTTGTGCTCATGTGAATCTTTGCTGAAATGTCGGCCTGGAGAAAGTGGCTGAATGCCATTAACATATCTTTGAGAAGGCTACTGGAGCCAGGCTGATCAGAGGTAGGGAAGTTCGCTAAGGAACCTGGGACTAGTGAAATGCTGGGTGTAAAAGGTGTAGCACTCACTTTTGGTGTAGCAGACTGCAGCCTGGGATGTTTTTTTCAAAACTTCTAGAGGCTGGAGATGAAGCCTTCTAGAGGGTGGAGATGCTTCTAGCATCTGTGCTGAGGTAGTCAGTAGTCCCTGCATTGCCAAAGCAAAGGTGAGCCACCATAAGGCATGAGCGGGGGGAGCCTCTCAGTGTCAAAGCGCTTTGCAAGCCCTGGGAATAAGCCAGGGTGGAAGAAGGGAGCTCTGTCCTGGCGCCATTTTTTTTAGTCTAATTTTCCCTGTTTGGGGTTCACCCGCTTATTCCTGGGCATCACTGAGAGTGGCAGACCTGGTAGGTCACTTCTTAAGGAACTGGAGGGTCTTGAGAATCACTGTAGAAGTGGTGCCTGAAGCAGACTCGGCTGCTAGGCCAAACTGCTTACATATAATCTTTATCATTCATTATGGTTTTCCAATTTGTCTGTAAAAAAATTGGTCTATGAAATTGGGATAAGTTATCCAGAAAAAATAAATATTGTGGTTCACAACCCTGTGACAGATTCCCTTAATTTTCACTTTTAAATTAAATAAAATTTTCACATTTAAACTTTGCATAAGAACCTAAGATACTTTGTAATATATCTTGTTACAGAGAAATGTCTAGTTCTCCTTTTATCAGCTGTTTACCTCCCCGCCCCCCTTTGCAAATTTTTCTTTGAAAACTCTGGAAGCCATGTAGGATGGAGTAGCTTATTGAAGGATCAGATTACATATCTACACAAATACAAGTCTAGAGGGAGCGAACAGGAACTCAGGGATAAACACAGCAAGAGACACTAAAGACGGTTTCTGTCTCAGTCCAAATGCTAAATTAACATCCATGCAGATCAGTACCTCTCTGTCTTCCATGATCTTGGTGCTGCTTCTGAAGGAGTAGGAGAAAGTTAAGAAGCAGATTCTCCTCTACTTTCTGTGTGCAATGGATGGCAGTTAGTCTCCACCCACCAGATCTAAAAGACCTCCAAACTATAAAACACAGCTAGCAGAAACTTAAAAAAAAATCCCAAATACAGGTGATATAACAGCCACAAATATAATGTTATTCAAGGTTGTGCAAGGGTTTTATACTGATGACCTATCCTCAGGATAGGTCTCAATATCTGATTGGTGGGAGTCCCTTGCAGTGGTGGCATTGTGTAATTACAAGTACTCCCTCCATTCAAGTTAATCGAGCGAGTACTGGTAATTACACTCACTTTCAATATAATGGAAGGGCATCAATATAAAACCCCTGCACAACCCCTTTAAGGACCGGGCGAATTTTCATTTTTAAACTTTCTTTGTTTCCTCCCATCCTTCCAAGAGACATACATTTTCAATTCAAATTGCCATGTTTTATAGGACGTTGCATTTAACACCAAAAATAAATGGGCAAATAACAATGCAATTTCCCAAGCTAAGCCCATAGATAATAGACACCAAAAAGCAACAACCAGGAATACGGTAAAACAATGAATCTTTATTACATAATTACAATAAAATCTCATGATTAAAAAATTAAATCTGTGGTGGTACAAGATATACATAAGGCACATAGCCAAAGCAGGGAATCACTGTGAATGGCACATGGTTACTTTTATAGAGAAATATCAACCATACTGGTACGGTATAAGACATAATTGATAAAGTGCAAGTGCAAGTAAAATATAATTCAGTAACCAAGGGCTAAGTATGAAGCGCCCACTGAGACCAGAGAACAATCCAAAGTATAAATCATAGATGTACCATACCGGCCAAGGAGACCCTGTGCCCCATTGCATTTGTTAATAGCACTATTTAATTTACCATATGTTACATTGAAAAATAGGTATAAAGAATCTTATCTTGTTGAAATTCAGAAACAAAAACACAATTCCAAACTGATATATACTGTGCACTTTTACCCATCCAATTTCACAGGCTGCTATGATTAGGGTGGTACATATAGCTGTGTGTGCTCCTCCTATCATTGGTTGCTTGATACACACAGAGGTAACTAGGAGCAGCACGCTCCTGAATGTAGATGCCCAACAGCATAGATAGGTTTAGAGTGGGACCTGCCTGACTGAGATCACCTTGCTGTGGTAGGCGGACACAGATGTGTTTTGATCAAAATATATTACCTGATAATTTCAGATTTTATCATATCAGACTGAGAGTTTAGTCTATATATAATTTTTAGATCTATTACGTGAATGCAATTATTTCCAGTGATTTCCCGTCTGCTCTGCTGCCCGCTCAGCTTCTGAGTAAACACCATTTTTAAATGGCAGACTACCACCGGTTATGTATGGTGGAGGTACGGAAAGGGTTAAAGAGAATGAGTTACCCAAAAATGACCTCCTGTTTAAAGGGGTATTCCAGGAATGAAACATTGATGACCTATTCCTATGATATGCATTAGTATCTTGTTTCAAATAGTATAAAAAATATAGTTGATACATTCCCTTTAAGGTGCAGTGTATTACAGCACCAGCAAAGAGGTTGACATTTTACGGCATGTTGTTCACATCTGCATTGGAGGTTTCATTCAGAGCCGTCGTCACAGCACTCGTGAAATATAGGTTCCGTTCGTGTCAGTTATGTGCCAAATCGGGCACTTCAATTTTTTCCTATAATGAAGCAGAAGAACGGAATATAATAACTATGATGTGAATGGGTCCTTAGAAAATCTCATTCACTTATGATGGGAAAAAGTAGCTTAAAATGATCTGTGGTGTAGAATTTGACCACAGATTTCTCTCTTTGCAGTAAATAGGATAAATTCTGCTGAAAACCTGGAGCAAAATGTAACACATGCAGAATTTGCTGCAGATTCTCCATCCCTTGTGTTCATATCCTCAATCATTCTTCAGATCAGTGCTTCCATACTGTAAGGCATCCCCTAGTTGATGATAACGTTTGGTTGGGCCTTCTCTGGCTGCAATGATATTTTATTTAGCAGTAGTATATTTAATTACTTTTTGCTTATGTTACTGTTGGACTCCTGCTGGTCAGAAGAAAAATTAAATATAAAGTAATATTTTACATTGTACATTAGTGAGACCTGATCGTCTCCTTGTTTTTGCTGTTGAGGCCCTGGTAACAATTGCAGACCAAGTTGAAAGCACAACCAGCTTGTAAATCCCAGCATTTATTCTCCATAGCATTCGAACTGCGATTAGTAAAAGTGACTGATTTTACTGCGCAATATCCTCTACTGAATGTGGGGGCAGCATGTCATTACTGAGCCCAGGTCAGATCAGGCGATGTGACTGCCGACTGGTGGATATAATTACCAAGTAAGTCAAAGACCTACAATAGAATTACAATATATACTGCCTGGTTGGTTGATTTGTTACTTTGCCAAGTTAATATCCTTGTAAATCCTTCATCCTTCACACAAATATCATTGTCACATAAGCACTCCAAGCACATCTGCCAGGGAGAACATGAATGGAAATCCTAGCTAATGGTTTTGGTAACGCTAATGAAGCATCTATCTGCTAAGCTGCCATCATGCTCATTTTCAAATTTCAACTGTCATACACAAGCTGGAAAAATATAGTGTTTGGAATATTTCTGTACAATATATTTCACACAAGCTTATTGCATTCAGAATATGATTCCATTAAGGTAACCCCTTCTTCTGGTGGACACCATTCAACCTCTAAGTCCTCTATATCAGCAGTATGTATCTACCTATCTAATTATCTATCTACCTATCTACTATCTGTATCTATCTATCTATCTAATTATCTATCTATCTACTATCTGTATCAATCTATCTATCTATCTATCTAATTATCTATCTATATATATATATATATTTATCTATTATCTATCTATATCTATCCAATTATCTATCTACAATCTGGGGGGACCAGGAAGTGTATAGGGTGTTAGATTCTGACCCCAGATTTGTGATTGCAGGTGTCATACGCAAATGCTTGACAGATGCTATGGCAGTTGGCACCATCGACAGGGATCGGTGTGATTTTCTTGAGGTGGCACATCCTGTCAGTCCGGTGATTTATGTGTTACCCAAGATTCACAAGACCCTGGTTGATCCCCCGGGACGTCCCATTGTCTCGGGGTCTGATTCCATCTTCAGCAAAATAGCCATTTTTCTGGACAAGGTTTTGCAGGATTTTTCAATAGGAGGTACTTCCTATATACAGGATACATTGGATTTTCTGGTTAAACTTGGGGAGATTGATTTGTCACATATGTCCCCTGTGCTACTTGCCTCTTTTGATGTGACCTCGTTGTACACTTCAATTGTACACGAGAGAGGTATCCTGGCCGTTAAAAAAATGCTTATGATGTCATCCTATAGTTTTCATGCATCTGAGTTCATTGTTGATTTGCTGAACATTATTCTTCATTATAATTCTTTTCTTTTCCAGGATGTTTTTTATTTGCAACAACGTTGAGTGGCTATGGGGTCTCACGTAGCCCCCACGTATGCAAATATTTTTATGCGGTGTTATGAGGAAGATGTTGTCTATCTGTCCCACCACTTCAGACATGTTCTGAGGTGGTGGAGATATATCGACGACATCTTCCTCATATGGACAGGTAGTGAGACTGAGTTGAATGACTTTCATGTTTTTTTGAACAACCATGATAAAAATCTGCAATTCACTCTGGTATATTACAACACTGAGACCCAGTTTTAGGACACTAATGTTGTGTTGAGTGGAGGTATGTTGCACACGGAACTGTATACTAAACCTACTGACACCAATACCTTTTTATGCTATAATAGTTCCCACCCTAGGAGAATGATTCAGTCGCTTCCCTTTTCTCAATTTCTCAGGGTTAAACGTGTTGTGTCTGATGAGAATAAACTCAATGTGGCCCTAGAATCAATGGTCACCAAATTCCTAGATAGGGGTTACCCCATCAGCTGTTGGTGGAACACATGGACAGGGTCCGCAGCCTGGATAGGGGTGATTTGTTGTCCAAACGGAAAACTGTTCAAAAATCTGACAGGATTCCGTTTGTCTCAGTATACAATGACCTCAGTCCCTCCATTAACAGAATCATCAGGAAACACTGGGATTTATTGGGGTCTTGTTTTAAGGACATTCCTGAGTTCAAACACCCATCGTTGTTCTCATACCGACATTCCAGGAACCTGCAAGATCAGCTGGTTAAGGCTGATATTCGTTCCAAGGGGGCCTCTAGACAGACCACGTTGACGCAGCCCGGGCTGGGTTGTTTTCTTTGTCTGGGTTGCGTCAACTGTAGGTATTATCTTAAAGGGAAGACATTTGTGCATCCTATCACAGGTATGACTTACAATATCATGTTTCATTTAACCTGCGACTCAAGTTTCATTATATATGTGTTGTCTTGCCCATGCAATTTACTTTACGTGGGTGAGACATCCCCTGAGTTAAAAACCCGCCTCAACAATCACCGGTTTAGTATCCGAAAAAAACGTCTTGACTTGCCGGTATCCAAACATTTTGCCGAGGCTGGACACAGGGAGTGTGATCTGAGGTGCTGGATCCTTGATCACATACCTCAACCTAGACGTGGTGGTAATAGAGCCAGGTTACTTAAGTGTAAGGAGCTACAGTGGATACATAGGTTGGGTAGTTTGAGACCCAATGGATTGAATGTGAAATACAAATTTGAGGATATTTTATGAAGTGTGGTTTGCCTCCGTGGGCACGTGGTTTGCATCTCGGTGTCCGGTGTGTACACAAGGAGAATTTAAATATCAAAATATTTCAAGCCTTATTAATAATTTTTCATCTTTTTCTTTTTCTTGTTCTAGATCATTTGCACTATTGTAACAGGAGGGATGGAGTACAGGGGTCAAGTTGGACGCAGCACATCCTTCTGTCGTGCCTTTTCATAGGTAAATACATTGATATCCAATTCATTTTTAGTCAAGATGGATGTTCATTACCTTTAAGAGCCATGCTCCACTATAGTTACAATTTTGTATGTCTTGAGAAGGCCAAAGTAAGGTCACACGAAGATTTCTACTTTTTAGTGTTATTCTTCTCATGAATGTACCAGTCTGAGAAGAGGCCTTCTTATCTACTGATAAATTTATGACGGGAGTTAAAGATAAGCTCTATGCAGCTGGTGATAATTACCTATACAATTAGGCATTTATTAATGAAGCAAAATATATAATATGTATGTATTCATTTAATGAACCTTAGTCCTTAGAATAAGATAATCAGGAGAACATATAATATATATTATACTGTTATATATGATGAAGACAACATGTATCCAGTATATTATATATATTTCTCATTAGGAGAATCTTTGTCTCTAAAAGAGTGTCTGTGCAGATGTGTGTTTTGTAACAATTATTCACCTCTTTGGTATGAGAGGAGGTACTGATATCCCTGAGTAAACAAAGCCAGTGAAGTTATTTACGATACACAAATAAACAGTGTGAAAAACATTCAGAGAAGACGCCTAGAGGTCTGTCTTTAATTGCTACAAGTGTCAAATCTAATCCCTATAGCCTTGAATTAAAGCTTTTAAGGTCAATTGTATATTATACCTTTATTCAGACTTACAGAAGTTAACCCTTTATACTATGATGCAAATAGCTTACACAGCAGTGCCACCTAGGTATGAGTAGGTGACATTACAACAGTAGCAAAAGTGCATTCTGGGTAAGGTTACGATGTCATTTCTTATCAATGATCACACCCATCCGACAATGATTGGAAAGCTCCAAATTAGGAAGGTGTGTCTAACTGATAAGTTTGTGATCATAAACCATACACAGGGGGGAGAAAAAAACAGAGAACACAAAGACAGACAAGAAAGAGGAGAGGAGAGAGAAGTGGAGCTCTCTAGAGGGGTCTATCAAGATGAAAGCCATGGTGCTATGATGGACCACCCAGCTTTCCTAGGAGCAGAAGTGAGATTTCCACTAGGACTTGGTAAGAGACACAGAAAATTATATTTCATTTTATTAAGACTAATTTGATAGTGTGGGTGACATTATACCATCTAGATTGGCGAATAAATACATTAATTAATTGATCATTTCCATATTGAGATGTAGTTTTAGGATATTGTGAGGCTTCATTCTACCTGCAGAAGAATCAAGACTCATAATCTAGCATTAAATAATTGCTTAGATATATATATATATATTGATAGAACATTCTTCGCCAAGCTAAGTGATGGATTCCCACAGGAAAGACATATTTCAAAGTCCTTCCCAATTAAGATATGATCTAGCAATGATCCTATATCTCTGTCATTTGTCTTAATAGTCTTACCAAAGTCATATGTGTGAAAATAGTCCAGGATGGGGCGGAAGGATACAGTTATCTCTTCTAAGTTATATCCTTGAATGGATTTGCCCATGCCTGAAGTCATGTGACGTGTAGTTGGTTAGAAGGGGGCGGAATGTATTTAGCATTCTATATTGATGTCTAGGATTAGACATGCCCATCCTGATATCATGAGGTTTCCTCCGAACAGAGAAGTGATGTATATAAATGATGTTCCTATTTGATATCCTAACCTAATAATAGCTTGGTTATAATATGACAAGTTATTTCCACTCACATGTATCGTTAAGCTTGTAATGCTTTTTATATTCATTTGCATGTATCATTGTGTTTATCTACTTATATATGTTTATAATCTTGTAACCAATAAATCTGCATATTTTTATAAACCTGTGTATTGTTGTATAATGCAGAACTACATGTTTTATCATTAACGTCATCTCTCATCAAAAAGAACTTATTTATCTGAGGAAATAGTCGGACTCAGATGTGAATTGTATCAATTAGGTTGTCTACAATTCACCAGGTCATGATTTTAAGAATTTCTGAAAATTTTTATAAATTTAATTTTTTTTATGATTAATAATTTTTATGACCATAATTAATAATTCTTAATTGAATTATTACCACCCGACACTTCAAGAAGGAGGCATTCCTCCCCTGCTCGGGGAGCGCCATGGGACATATGTCATATTGTCACATTAGCCTCGATGGTGTTGTTTTTTGTTTTTTATTGTTTTGTTTTCTTATAAGTTGTTGCCTCTCGAGTGTAATTATGTCCGCACGATATCTTGGACAATACCCCTTAGATAGCCGCGGGTTCCGTGGTGCTCCTTGGGATTTTTTCGGAGTGTGGGAGTGTGAGCCCTGTGATGGCGATTATCCCTACCTGTCGGCGGCTTAATACTCAGCAATAGAGCTGGTTTTAGTGATTGGCAGTGTGGATCCGCAGATTAAGGGCGGTTTTCCATTAACTAAGATGGCGCGTCTGTGCCTGACTTCTACTGGGCATGCGCAGAATATTTAATACACCGAGGCAGTTTAGTGGTGCGGCGGCTGGAGAACGTGTATGCGTCGGCAAGTGCCTATGACGCATGACGTCCGCTGCTGCAGGAGCTTCCCTATTGGCGCTGCTCGGAGCAGGCGCAGAGTGATGTATACAATGCCGTGATGCCGCATGGAATGTGTTTCCTACCTGATTGGTATGTCTGCGCTATCTTTCCTTTGCTCCTCCCCCTATATTTTAGATCATCACTTGACTGACATGGTCAGTTTTTGCATATGAATAATAGGTTTTTGTCACAAGATTAGTACAGCATGTACAGTATGTATCACGATTGACATGTATGATCATGTCCTTATTTTATATTGTATTTTCTTCACTGCATTTTTTTCATTGTTTCACTTTGTAACACACCCACAGGGTGGATTGTGGTCACATGATTTGTACCTTGATTGTTTCACCTATATATTTGCCACCATTTGTATGAGTTCTCTGCTTGAAAAAGGCTCTAGTACTGAGCCGAAACGTTGCACCGCACGGGTGATTAAAGGAGTCATTTGTTCTTAATCTACTAGAGTGCCGTTCATTTTCTGTATTATCTACAATCTGTATATATCTATCTAATTATCTACAGTTGCAAGAAAAAGTATGTGAACCCTTTGGAATGATATGGATTTCTGCACAAAGTGGTCATAAAATGTGATCTGATCTTCATCTAAGTCACAACAATAGACAATCACAGTCTGCTTAAACTAATAACACACAAATAATTAAATGTTACCATGTTTTTATTGAACACACCATGTAAACATTCACAGTGCAGGTGGGAAAAGTATGTGAACCCCACTAATGACATCTCTAAGAGCTAATTGGAGTGAGGTGTCAGCCAACTGGAGTCCAATCAATGAGATGAGATTGGAGGTGTTGGTTACAGCTGCCCTGCCCTATAAAAAACACACACACCAGTTCTGGGTTTGCTTTTCACAAGAAGCATTGCCTGATGTGAATGATGCCTCACACAAAAGAGCTCTCAGAAGACCTACGATTAAGAATTGTTGACTTGCATAAAGCTGGAAAGGGTTATAAAAGTATCTCCAAAAGCCTTGCTGTTCATCAGTCCATGGTAAGACAAATTGTCTATAAATGGAGAAAGTTCAGCATTGCTGCCACTCTCCCTAGGAGCGGCCGTCCTGTAAAGATGACTGCAAGAGCACAGCACAGACTGCTCAATGAGGAAAAGAAGAATCCTAGAGTGTCAGCTAAAGACTTACAAAAGTCTGTGGCATATGCTAACATCCCTGTTAGCAAATTTACGATACGTAAAACACTAAACAAGAATGGATTTCATGGGAGGATACCACAGAGGAAGCCACTGCATTTATCTATCTATTTAATTATCTATTATCTATCAATCTAATTATCTATCTATCTAATTATCTATTGTGGTAATGTGTACAGTAAAGTGCATGGTAGAGGTATGGTGGGGGGGTGTATCGCACCTGTTTTTTTTCAGTTTAGCTGGGTGAGAACTGGCTTCAGTAAGGCATGGTTGCTGGAGCTGTTTTTTATTTAAAGTTGTATGGGCTGGATTTATTTGGACTGGGAGACAGGATGGTAGTGGGAGTCTTCCAGTCCACACCCCTAGTCCATTACAGATTCCCTGGCCCCAGGTGAGGCCAGCTGGATTAATCAAGCTAGGATAAATCAACCCTCTGTGTATGAGTCTGAGGGAGAGGAAGTGACCCTAAAGAGGGAAGTTTGAGAGGCTTGTGTGGTCACAGCCAGGTGGGCTGCTAGACCGTACGGCTTAGTGAAGCCGGATCTCTCCTCTGGACTTGTGTTTGGTGAACTGACCGGCTGAGTGTCAAAACCTGATGCCGCGTTTGTGAACTGCGCTCTATAGGTGAGGTAGAGACGGTATATGTATTAGGAAGTGCCTAGACGGGAAGGTGTTTATTTTTGCGATATTTGTATTTGTGCTGGTGTTGAAGTGCCAAAATAAAGCACCATTTGGACTTGAACCCCATTGTCTGAGAAGTCTGTGATTGTGACCCCCTGTGAGAGAGCGATCCCTTACACTATCTATGTATTATCTATTATCTATCTATCAACATCGATCCTGTTTATATAACTTAAATTTAGAAATGGTAAAACCCAGGATGCGGTTCTGTGCAGCCCCCAACCATCTGGACACAGAAATGCTTGTCTGTGTGTGTCATGTGGTTTCCTATCAGAGAGATGAGGATTGGCATACAACTTTTGAGCAGGGACAGGCAAATAATAATGGGGCACTGTGTACCTATGTCTGGGTTCCTCGTATATCAGTAGAATGGGGCCCCTTCACCCCCTTCACCCCTGTTTGGCTGTCTGGAGAGAAGCATGAGTTTGAGATGGTCGTCTTTGCATGTGACCCTCTCCATTGTATTTTATGGCGGTTGTGAAATGCTAGACTCTTCCCACAACACCCATAATCTACAATGAAAGGAGCCGCGTGCATACATGGTCTACTCATCTCTAGAGTGCTGACTCAAAGAAGTGAAATTAGACATTTATGTCTTATACTTTAGATATGCCATGAATATCACAGAAGGTAATACCCATTTAAGTGAGTGCGATTACATCTTCAAAGGTCATTTTTCAGGTCCTGAAAGAAGAAGAAAGAAGACGATGCCGGCTGCGCGATCAATTCGATTAGGTGAGTTTTTTTTTTTTTTTTTAACCCCTCAATCCACATTTTTGTAAGCATTCTGTATTAATAATGCTATTATTTTCCATCAAAACCATGTTATAAGGGAAAATAATACTGTAAATTGACTTTCATCTCCTAGCAACCATGCGTGGAAATCGCACCAAATCCGCAGTTGCTTGCAATTTTCACGCATCCCCATTCATTTCTATAGAGCCTGTGTTGCGTGAAAAACGCAGAATATAGAACATGCTGCGATTTTCACGCAACGCACAAGTGATGAGTTGAAATCAACGCTCATTTGAACAGCCCCATTGAAGTGAATGGGTCCGGATTCAGTGTGGATGCAATGCGTTCACCTCACGCATTGCACCCGCACAGAATTCTCACCAGTGTGAAAGGGGCCTAAAACTGTGGAATTGCGGGGCGGGGGGGCTGGGGTTATACCACTCCATTTGGATTTTTTTTTCCCTCTTCCCACTACATTGTATGCCATATAAAATGGTGACATAAGAAAGTACAACTTGTCCCAGAAAAAATAAGCCCTCATAGGGATATGTGAACGGAAAAATAAAAAAGTTATGGCTCAAGCAAGATAGGGAAGAAAAATGAAAACAGAAAAGTAAAAAAAACTCCGGTATCCAAGGGGTTAAAGGAAAGGTTTTAACATCTGACAAATCAATGAAGCATGTCAGCCCACCAACTGATTGCTTTAACAAAAGGTGGACAGCTCTCCACTAAGCACCGCACTCCCTCGCCCTCTAAATTGGAGATAATGTCACTGAGTCTATAGTCTCAATCTACTGCTCGTTACTCCATTCTCTGCCATGGAAATGTGAATAAAAAGCTAAAAATGGAACATACATTTTCAAATGCCCCCTGTTGGTTGTGATTTGAGTGTACATTGGAAATAGTCTGATAATAGTGAATACAACTTCTAATGATTGCCATTGAAGGATTAACAGCACCCTAAAGGTCTACGCTTTGATTATAGGGCTGAAGGCTTCCCATAGCATTTTACATGGTTTGTCTATGGATTTGGAAAGTACGGAAATGTGAGTGAGAGATTCTTTCACCTAGTTTATTTCTATGTCCTTCCTACAGCTGCTGAATGTAACATATCCCGTCTTCTCAGCCACTTAACTCTGTTCTGGATTTTTATTGTTGTTCGTCCAAGCTACATAAATAGTTTCCAGTACTGGATCACACTGGATACATAAATAACTGTGCGGAGAGTGGCCCTCGGGGACTGAGTTTTTACATCATTGTGTTCACTGCTGTCACTCTTCTGGCATTATACAAACGTAACCCCTTAACCACCTGCCTATTTTGGGCCTTAAAGGGGTTTTATGAGACATCGGTATCTGGTCGGTGGACGTCTTAAAAAATTACCCCAAGTTTTTTTTATTGTGCACTACCCACATAAATATGGTATTGCTATAATTTTACTGACCAATGACTAAAGTTATTATTAGAGATGAGCGAATTTTTGAAAAGTTCGATTAGGCTGATTCGCAGAATAAAAAATAATAATTGCTTTGTGATGAATTAATTCGTCACGAAGTGCATTTTTTTGTAAGTAGTGGGTGCAATGACAGGGAGCTGTGATAGCGCCGCCCCCCCCATCATTGTACCCCTCAGATGCCGTGTTCATACATGATCGCGCCATCTGAGTGTAAAAACAGTGCAAAATTTACATAAAAATAAATCAAACTTATCACCTCCATTTGCTCGCAACAGGTTGGCTACCGCGATCTTGCTTAAAGATCTGGCGCGAAATCTCGCACGGTGCAAGGTTACGTCATCACGCCGGCCGGCGTTGTGATGTCATACGTCACTGCGCACGGGATTTTAGCTGAGATCTTCAATCAAGATGGCGGCTGGTGGCCCATCGCAAGCAAATGGTGGAGGTAAGTATAATTTTTTTTGTTTTTTACACTATTTCAGGTCAAATCGATTCGCTAACACAAAGCATGAAGAAATTCGGCTTCAAGGAGAATCAAATTTATCCTGAAATTCGAATCGAATTCCACTTCGTGGGATTCGATTTGCTCATCTCTAGTTATTATGTCATTTATACTGTATGGTTAGCGGTGTAAAAATGGAACTCAAAACTCAAACAAAACCGACAAAAGTGTGGAACTGCTGTTTTTTGTTTTGATGTTTAGGCCCTCTTGTTGGCGTAGATTTTAGTCATTTTATATGCCAAAAACTGGAATAGAAAATGACACATGAGACGGGACTTGTGGCCCGCCCTCTGACACGCCCATGCCACACCTCCTTTTTCTGGCACTGGAGTGTGCGATGTAGAGGGGTGAAAAATCACAGATTTTGCCTCAAATAACCTTTGCATCAAAATTTGCTACAGATATACGCCAAACAAATGACCCCCACTATTGTTAAATGTTTTAGTGTCATCCTGAGAGCAATACGTTTTCAATTTTTCTGTGAACAGATGAACTGTGGGAGGGGGTTGACATTATCATTGGTGCAATTTTGGGGTACATACAACTTTTCGAACACTTTTTATTCCTTCTTTTCAATTAGTTCATCTGTTATTACAGACACAGCAACACCAATTATGTGTACTTTTCTATTTTTATTTTGTGCTATAAACCATTTTCACAGGGTTTTTTTTTCTACACTTTTAAACATAAAATTAGATTTTTCCCTTTTTTTTCAGTCCCACTATGGGACCTGAACTCTATTTGACTTGAACACTTGTATGATACACTATAATACTTTGGTATTACAATGTATTATGCACCTGACAGGACCTAAGCACCCCATGCCCTAGCACCAGACACTATTGACCGCAGCATCTAGGGGCTAAACTGCTAGGATTGCAGATAACTGTGTAATACAGACCTGCTCCTACAAGTGATCTTGCGAGTACACTCCCAGCACGCACGAGATCACCATAGTGAAAATGTAAATCGCACTGTGAAAACTATTACCCAACCATGACCTACATTTTCGTCATAGGTTGGCAAGGGGTGGAAGTGAAAACGTTACTAAAGATTTTTTCTATAAATGAGCTAAGGATGCCGTTACTTCTGGACATTTGCTGTTGAACAGCCACAACATGGAATCAGAAGGTCTGGAAACATATGGCTTTAACATACTGCATATTCTAAAATCCTCATTATTTCTCCTGTTGTTTTCTACAATAAAGATGGGAAGGGATCCCAAGGAAAGAAAGAAAAACATTCCCAAAGGAAAGGCTTTTCTTCGTTCTCTCTTGAAAAAAAAATTAAAGGACATGTAGATGGAGCATGGGAGGAGATTGTATAGGAGTTTCTGCCACAACTCTGGGAACATGGAGCAAGGTCACAACATCACAAAATCAGTGCGTTCATCCACAGGTGTCCCTCTACATTCATACCATAGTAACGACCACCTAACCAGTCCAGCCATGTGATCCAGTTGGGGCAACCATAACATTCCCCTTTACTGTTGTTGAATGGTCCTGTTTTATGTAGGTGATGTTGATGATTTTTGAGCCTGAAACAATTTTTTTGCCATGTGACCCAGAAACATTTGTCACAAATAGAGATGAGCGAATCGAATCAGACGAAGTGAAATTCGATCCGAATTTCAGGAAAAATTCGATTAGCAACAAATGCGAATTTCCTCGTGCTTTGTGGTAACGAATTGCAATTTTTCCTAAAATGGTGGTTACACGTGTAAGCACTGAAGACATGGGGCAAGGAACTCTGGGAAAGCGGGATCACCCGGATTGACATGCCTGCATGCAGCCAATCAGCAGCCAGCCAGCCCTGTGCTGTCACAGCCCTATAAATACGGTGGCCATTTTGGAATCAGACATTTTCCAGTGTTCTGAGTGCAGGGACAAATGTGATAAGACGCTAGGGAAAGCAATAGGAAAAACCTCATTGCGAAAAAAAAATTGAATTTTTTTTTATAAGCGCAGGGAAAGGATAGGGAGGAATCATTTCACAGCATCTTAGTGCAGGGAGAGACGTCAGAAGGCGCTAGGGTCAGTGCTAAAAAAGCGATTTACAAGTGCAGGGAAAGATTATTTGGGGATCCAAATAGCCATTATTCAGCTCTGTCATTCCAGCAATTTGTTCTTGGGGTGCAAATGCTATATTGAAAAGCCTTTAGTGGCGTATTTCAGTACAAAAAGAAAAATATATACGCACGTCACTGTTGCAGTTATTTGTGGTAAAAGCGTGTAGTGGGCTATTTCAGTACAGAAAGAAAAATATATACTCACGTCACTGTTGCAGGTATTTATGGTGAAAGCGTTTAGTAGGCTATTTCAGTACAGAAAGAAAAATATATACTCACGTCACTGTTGCAGTTATTTGTGGTAAAAGCGTGTAGTGGCCTATTTTAGTACAGAAAGAAAAATATATACGCATGTCACTGTTGCAGTTATTTTTGGCGAACGCGTGTAGCGGGCTATTTCAGTACAGAAAGAAAAATATATACGCACGTCACTGTTGCAGTTATTTTTGGCGAAAGTGTGTAGTGGGCTATTTTAGTACAGAAAGAAAAATATATACGCACGTCAAGGAGGGCTGAGCCATACACCCTGCATGGCACATGTGTTCAATCTGGTTGTCAAGCGGTTTTTTAAGTCTTCCACCCATCTGCAAGACATCCTAAAAATGGCCAGGAAACTTTGCATGCACTTAAGCCACTTGTACACCCCAAAACACACCCTCCTTGAGCTGCAGAGGCAGAACAGCATCCCCCAACATAGGCTGATATGCGACGTTTCCACCCGTTGGAATTCCACCCTCCATATGTTGGACCGACTGTATAAACAGAGAAAAGCCATCAACGATTTCCTGATGATCCAAGCGGACAGGAGTACTTCCCTGTGTAACTTCGATGTCAGCCAGTGGCAGCTCATGCACGAGACACCTGCCGTTTGCTCAGGCCCTTTGAGGACACCACGTTATTTGTCAGTCACCAGGACTACGGGATGAATTACATCATTCCACTGCTTCATGTCCTGGAACAGATGGTGGTAACAATGGCTGGTCAGGGTACTGGAGACGTGGCGCCTAGATCTCACGGCCACATGAGCCCTGTGGGGGCTGAACTGGAAGAGGAGGAGGAGGAGGAGGACATTGGCGCACAGGCAATGTGTAGCGAAATTGTTTTTTTTTACTCAGCTGACAGGAGAGGAGGAGCAGGAGCAGCCAGAGGAGCTACAGGGCAATGAGGAAGATGAGACAGAGGACCCAGACACACCGTGGCAATATGCGGTGGAGATGGAGGCAAGGAGTCCCTCCAAGTCACTTGCACAAATGGCCCAATGCATGCTCAGTTGCTTGCGTATTAATAGCTGAATTGTCACCATTCGGCAGAGGAATGACTTCTGGCTCTCCACAAGGCTGCTGTGTTTTATCTTTGACTTGTCTATACTTTTATGGAAGTTTGTGAGTATAATAAATACTTGTTTATACATACATTGGAGACGGTGCTTCACTATTAGAGCAAACTCCTTGTAGGATCACCACTGGGAAGGAGGACTTTGATATGCTCGTAATTATAGCGCTTGTTTGAATTGTCTGCATACCACCGTGGATCAGCCAGGATATCCACCCACCAATGCATGATGTATCAGACTAGATCATCCATGGTACCAATGCATGCTCAGTTGCTTGCGTAGTAATAGCCGAATTGTCACCATTCGGCAGAGGAATGACTTCTGGCTCTCCACAAGGCTGCTGTGTTTTATCTTTGACTTGTCTATACTTTTATGGAAGTTTGTGAGTATAATAAATACTTGTTTATACATACATTGGAGACGGTACTTCACTATTAGAGCAAACTCCTTGTAGGATTACCACTAGGAAGGAGGACTTTGATGTGCTCGTAACTATAGCCAGGATCAGCCAGGATATCCACCCACCAATGCATGATGTATCAGACTAGATCATCCATGGTACCACACCAACACTTTGAAAAAAGAGAACTATTTCTTCTGGCTACCTGCCTCAGCTACTATTCTGATGCTGACACCCGCCTGATGCCACACATCTGATGCCAAGTACTCCTTCTTTCACCCACCTTCGTCAGCGGGTACTGGTATGGCCATCCACCGCCCCACTCTGTCACTGGGTCACTTTGTGGTCTCCTGATGCTGCTGCCACCTCCTCACTATGTCACCTTGCCACTGTGGTCTCCTGATGCTGCTGCTGCCATCTCCACACTATGTCATCTTGCCACTCTTTGGTATCCTGATGCTTCTGGTGCAGCCATATCCACACCCTGTCACCCTGTGGTATCCTGCTGCTGCTATCATCTCCACACTATGTCACCTTGCCACTCTGTGGTATCCTGATGCTCTTGCTGCCATATCCACACTATGTCACCTTGCCACTATGTTGTATCCTGCTGCTGCTGCCATCTCCACACTATGTCACCTTGCCACTCTGTGGTATCCTGATGTTGCTGCTGCTGCCATATCCACACTATATCACCTTGCCACTCTGTGGTATCCTGCTGCCATCTCCACACTATGTCACCTTGCCACTCTGTGGTATCCTGATGCTGCTGGCTGCTGCTGCCATATCCACACTATGTTGCCTTGCCACTCTGAGGTATCCTGCTGCTGCTATCTCCAAACTATGTCACCATGCCACTCTGTGGTATCCTTTTGATGCTGTCGCCACCTCCCGACTCAGTCATTGTGCCAGTCTGTGGCCTCCTCCTGATGCTGCTGCTGCCGCCACCTCCACACTCTCATTGGGCCACTCTGTGGTCTCCTAAATCTGATGCAACTTCCACACTCTGTCATTAGGCCACTCTGTCGTTTCCTCATGCTGCTGCCGCCACCTCCACACAAAGTCATTGTGCCACTCTGTGGCCTCCTCATACAGCTGCCACCTCCAGACTCTGTCATTGTGCCACTTGGTGGCATCCTCATACTGCTTCCACCTCCAGACCCTGTCATTGGGCCACTTGGTGGTCTCCTCATGCTGCTTTCACCTAACCACTATGTCATAGGTCCACTCTGTGTACTTCTTATGCTGTTCCCATCCTACCCACTTCATGACTGGTCCACTATTTTGGCCTTCGGCTTGGCTGACATCATCATTTATTTGACCTTTCTTCTGATCTGTCAGAAGGAAGGTAAAAAGTGATGCACAACGGATCCTGTCTGTGTAGCAGCTGTAAGGCCTGTATGGTTCCATCAGAATTGGCCTATCATTTGGTAGCCAAAAGCAGGAGTGGGTACAAAACATGTCATCTCTGTTTTAGATCCACTCCTGTTTTTTTTGGGCATTAGCAATACTGGTGGATTATTGAGCAAATGCTGACCGAGTGAAGGCGTATGCTCCACAGACAGGATCCGTTTTTTGTGTGTTATTGTTCTGACGAAGCAGAGAATGGGGAAAATTAATCAGTGACGTCAACATAAACCTACTGCTGACACCCTCTCCACTCTGTAGGGGGCTCTACTTGTATAAGCGTTTAATAGAACAGGTTCTGTAGACATCTATGTGGAATCAGCTGATGAGGGTCTAAAAGGAGTGCGCTTCTTCTTGACACTAACATGGACCTGTAAGGCTGAGTTGATACTTCAGTTATTTGGACAGTTTTGGCCCCGTGACTGCCCAAATAAGTGAAGTATGCAGTGATTCTAACAGTGACCCCTGTCATCTGCATGTCATACTGACTCACAGTATTATTTCACTACTACAGCAGACTCCCTATGCATGTTACAGCAAGGCACCGTGTTCTACGCCCCTATAAAGGCTCTCTGCAGCCAGGAAATAGAAGTTTTTTAATATAATTCGCCACAAATTTATTGGGATCGAATCACATTTTTCCCCAAAAATTAGGCGAGCGGCGAATCGAATTTTCAAAAAATTTGCTCATCTCTAGTCACATCCATAAATGGCCCCTTTATAGTTGCCACGTGGCCTTGAACATGCAGCTGACTCCCTTTTTGGCCACTAATCATAATGCCACTGCTAAAATATTGTCTGGTTTCTTTCCTTTTCAAAAGATGTCAGAACAAGGTGGACTCCCCTACTTTTTCACTCAACAGCTGGAATTTTTACGAGATTTGATGGACCTTTGCCTGTAAGCTTTTTGTCTTTGCTTTTTAAATCTCCATTTGGTCATTATACAACTAGAATTCTATTTTAAATTTAAACCAATGAAAAAGCATGAATTGCGCATCCACATGCAATGCATAGATCAATTTAAATTTCAAATAGCATTCTAGTTGTATAATGACCAAATAGAGATTTAAAAAGCATAATTAATGAACTGTATGTAAACTGTAATACTTTTTTGCTCAAAATAAATAAACCCACTCACTACGTCACTGTGGCCTCTATCAAGTGGGTCACTACACTAAATTGGTTGCAGCACCACATGGCAACCACAGCTGCTGCAGTACTGCACTTACAGGTGGTGGGACCCAACAGCCCAGCAACACCTTTCTACTATATAACTACAATTATCTAATAATTATTGGTATTTTTTATTGTACTGGTGTGCCAATACTGGTAAAACTGTCAAATGCTGTAGGTGTAAGTGGCAGCATGGAAGTATGGCAAGTACCATAGCAATCTACTTACAAATACTTTCATACTTCACTTTATGTATAAATGTGTTTAGTACAGATGAGCAAATTTCTTGAAATTCATTTCAGTTCCAGTTTGATCAATTTAGCTGTAACACATATTGATTCAAATAAATTGAACCCAAATTGAAAGTGCTCCAATTGCCCTATATAGTTGTGTATAATACTTTGGGGTCTTCTATGATTGTATGCTACCCCTTTCAAGCTCTTTATCACAAAGACAGTGGCGTATACTTCTATAGGTAAACGCGTGGTAGCTGGTTGATATATACAGCCTGTTTAAAAATACACTTCAGTGTCAGATTTTTACTTATAAAAAAAAACGGTGCAAAAAGTACCACTTTTTGGTGGCAAATGCCTTCTACTCTGTGTTCTGGCGGACGCCATTTTGAGCAGTTCATCCAAAACAAATTGTAAAAGCTTTTCATTCAGTTGTTAGAATTGATTACCTTAAAGGGCTTCTGTCACCCCACTAAACCGTTTTTTTTTTTGTTTACTTATAATCCCTATAGTGCGATTTCTGCATACATAAGCTAAATGATTAGCATAATGGAGGTATGGTGAGTAACATCTACGGTATCTATGGTACTTAACATACTTTCATATCAAAATTTATTAACGCAATTTAGTTGCTAGTTTCCAAATAAGGTCTAATAGAAAAAGAGTTTTTGTTGCCCACACCAACCATTTACATTAAAAACTTATGTGGACAAGTCTGGTATTGTTTTGTGTGCCTGCACCAAAGTTATGAACTGGTTCATCTTAATAGTTTATGTGGAGTGAGTGTAATGAGGTTTAGGTGTAAAGGTAGAGAAAAGACATTACTGACGTTGGATGTAAACAGCTTATATACGTCAATTGAACAAGACAAGGGCTTACAAGCAACAGCTAGATTACTCCAGACTAATTCCAACTTACAAGATAGACAACAAGAGTTCTGCCTCAATCTATTGAACATTATACTTACAAAAAATGTTTTGTGTTCGGTGATACATACTATGGCCAGAAGAAGGGGACTACTATGGGATCTAACGTGGCCTCTCCTTATGCAAATGCATATATGATGGTATTTGAAGAAGATCACGTATATACACACACCCTGTTTTGCCAATTTGCCATTATTTGGCTTCGGTTAATCAATTACATTTTTTGCATATGGAGGGGCCCCGAATCCACAATCCATTAATTTGTCCAGGATCTCAACCAGGTACACACCGAGTTAAGTTTCACTAGTCACACCAGTCAGGACCAAAACAGTTTTCTAGACATTATGGTCAAGATTGACCAAAGGGGAAACATCACAATAGACCCTTTACAATAAACCCACCGACCGTAATAGCCTGCTCCACTACAAAAGCTGCCACCCAGAGCGACTAAAAAATCTTTACCCAGATCACAATACTCACGAGTCAATCATATTGTATCAGATCATGACATAAAGAAAGAAAGACTTAATGATATGACACAAAAGTTCCTTACAAGGGGCTATCCACAATTCCTTCTTGACACTGCATTAACCAACTTGGGAGAAGCTACATCACGGCAAAATCATAACCAGAAGAGAGTAGCATGTGTCCACACATACCATCCCATAATACCCAAGATCCACCAGGCTTTAAGGAAACACTGGCCATTACTCACTAAAGCATACCCAAATATCGAAGAATTCCATCAACTTTCACTAACATGTTATATTGCCACTAACATGTTATACGACAAATACGTCCCATGTTATAAAAGACCCCAGAACATTAGAGACAAACTTGTCAAAGCTTATGTAGGTAGCTCTGTCAAAATGCCCAGACAATTATTCCTACGAAGCCAGTGACAGGGAACATTCCCCTGCCTAAACTGTGCTCAATGCTGAAGTGTCATTAAAGGTGAATACGTCACCCACCCATGCACAGGACGACTCTTTCCCATCAAAGGATTTTTTACATGCGATTACAGCTTCGTAGTGTACCTGCTGAAATGCCCGTGTGGCTTTGCCTATGTTGGAGAGACCACACAACACATTCAAGATCGTGTAAGTAAACACAAATCTACCATTAGACTCGGACACACCATATTGCCAATCCCCCATCACTTCTCCGTGAAGAAACATCAAACATCTTAGTTACGCTTTCAAATACTGGAACAGACGGATCCACCCAGACGTGGTGGTAACCGGATATTGCTTTCGAAACAGAGAGAGGCTCGGTGGATTCACACCCTTGGGACTTTGTCATCCAATGGTCTGAACCGTGAATGAGACATTTTTTTAAAATATATGAACTGAATGTATACATTGGTTGTTATTTCCAGGATGTTGGAATTCTAACACAAACTTTATTCTTCTTTCAGACCGGTTGAACTTCTTGTCGCATCTGGTGAGGGTGAGACACCAAACCCCCCGTCCCCCGCCCCTTTTTCCCTTCCCCTCTCTCCCCTCCCTATACTTACCTCTTACCATCCCTTTTCCCTCCCCCCCCCACCTCTACAACCAGATGCCTTTGATGTGAACAATGGTTTATCTATACAAATTAAAAAATACTGGGCACTCTCACTTATGCAGAAACATACAGTTTATTTAAGTACATATAATAAATAATCAATTTATCCATAAACGCATAATCCCAATACTAATAAAATAGATAATAGATAAAAAATCCTAAAATCACTAAACACTAAAAGATGGATCCAAAATGGGGGATAGTCAATCCATAAGCATAGGACTGGTGGTTTGCGATAATTGATGACTACAGATTAAATTTGCAATGTCCTATACAATTCACAGTCCTAATCCTTTGGAGAAGAGTATCGGTACTGCGGTTTAGAGAAATTCACTTAAGTGAGTATATTCGCGGCGTCCCGCTTGTACTCACTGTGCAGTGCAGTTTTTTTCATGGTTTATCTATACTAATTAAGATAGTGTTAGTAAAATTCTCTATAGAAAATTCTAATTTACCTTACATCTTATTTTTTATCTTTCATTTTCAGTTTGGTCCTTTAATTTGTTCTTATCTTTGCCTTCTTTATTCTTAGCTAATACCCATAAAATCTAGTTTCTTAAGATCCCCATTTATCCTTGCTTTACATACAATGTGGCAACCTGATATGTACCAATCACATATTGTGGGTACATTAGATGCTCCGCTAAATCGTGCAGGCCATGGGCTCTTTTGTTTTCAATAAAACACTGCCAGGCGGAAACTTCATCACCGGCTCTGAGGGGCGGGCTTTAGCTCTGCCCTAGCCGTTTTACTGGCTAGGGCAGAGCTAAATCCCACCCATCAGTGCCGGTGACGTCAACGGGGTTCCTGGCAACCCCAAGGAGAGCCCCAGTACGTCACCGTCACATCTCCAAAAAATGCCTTTGCCCTGCGCAATTTAGCGCAGGGCAAAGGAGAGCATCGGAGCATGAACTGCTCCGATGCTTATGTCAGGGGGGCTGCCTGGGTGAAAATGGAGGAATGTCCGGGTTCAGCTCTTTAAAGGGGTGTTTATTTTATATCAAGTTATCCCCTATCCACAGGATAGAGAATAACTTTTAGATCAGTGGGGGTTCTAGTGTTGGGACCCCTACAATCACGAGAATGAGGGCCCCAAACACCATGGAGCACCCCTGAAATAAATGGAACAGGTGATTGGAAATGCACACAGCCATTCCATTAATTTCTGTGGGAGTTCCGGAGATAGCCAAGTGCTGTACTCAGCTAATTTTGGAAACCTCATAGAAATAAATGGAGCGGCCGCATGTTTTTCCGACCATTTCAGGGGGCTCTATAGGATTCAGGGCCCTCGTTCTCATGATCGGTGGGGATCCCAGACGATCTAATAGTTATCCCCTATCTTGTGGATTAGTTTATGAGCACACAACCCATTGTCTCAGAAAGCCAGATTTATTGAGTTTTTGGAAAACAATTGGAATACATGGAGTTCTGACATTACAACTTAGGTTTCAAGAAGTCTCTCCAACAATCCATGATGATGAGATTCCTCCCTTGTTATTACCACTCTTAAAGGGGTTCTCAAGGAATTTAAAAAAATGAAAATACTTAAATATTATTTTATAATAAATATATTCACAAATACCTTTCATTACTTAGAATGGCATGTTATATCTAGGGAGCAATCATTAGGAGAAATAAAATGGCCGCAGTCAGTAGACACAAAACCTGTCCTAATCACACAGGAGGACAATTTACTTCACCACAATGAGCCATAGTGCTGCCTTATCCTCCTCTCTGCTCTGCTTGTCAGGAATCATGATCCTGAATACAGGTGAATCTCTGTGGGAACGGAGAAGATGGGGAGACATGAGAGGAGGGTGAGGTGTGGCTAATGAGCAGCAGCACTTGTTTACCGTCTCTATTGCCACAGCAACACATTACCACAGCCTATCCTGTCCGTCCTCTCTGTACTTCATGTCTCCTCATGAACTAAATTCCCCAGAGATTCAGCTAAAGTTCTTATGAGCTGTATTCAGGATCATAATCCCTGACAAGTAGAGAGGAGGAGGCAGCTCTTTAGCCCAGTGTTGTAAAGTAACTTGTCCTCATGTGTGATTAGGACAGGTTTTGTATGAACTAATTGGACAGAGGCCATTTTGTTTCTCCTGATGATTGCTCCTCAGACAGAACAAGCCATTATAAATAATGAAAGGTACTTGAGAATATATTTATAATAAAGTAATATTTAAGTATTTTCGTTTTCTTAATTCCCAGAGAACCCCTTTAAGGTACATTTACTTGTTACAATTTCCACCACTGATTTCTACATATCCTAAATATCAAATTTTGGTGCAAAAAGGCAAATAGTAGGCTCTTTTCTTGCTAGGCCCCTCCCCTCCTTATCAAACGACTCTAAGAGTAGAGTATCAAACACAGTATTAAAACTAGGCCACTGATCTGAATGGGAGTATGTCCATGGATAGCTTGCATTCTGCCTCCTCACCCAAACATTTTGAGAGTGGGGTAAATTAGAGGCACAAGCAGGGATTATTGTCTTATATGAAATAACAGAACACCAATGCAATGACAAAAGTAAAGTGGGGGAACTTCTGTATAACTATTATCTAATCCTTAGATTTTTTATCTCTTTAGTGCAATACTGACTGTTCAAGCCTCTTGCAAAGATAAGGCCAATCAATATTAAGGTGAAAGATGAAAAAAAGGCTTTTTTTTATACCTGTAGTGTCCCACCAGGGTACTACTAGTACTACTAGTGGTTTTGAATTGATGCTCTATGCTTTGCGTGATGTGTTAACATGTTTCTTGTCCATGTGTCATTAAATATGCCTTGGTTGTCAACGACTAAGGCTAGAGCAAGTCACATCCTGGATAGTAAAGGTTTTTTTTCCTGGAAGGAAGGTAGAGCTAAAGCTGAAATAGGATTGCCTCACCATGTCCATTGGACTAAGTCTAGTCTAGTCTGTTAGTGGAGCGAGTTGGCTCCAGTCAGTCACTGGAGTCTAGTTTGGATGTTTGCAGCTCAAAGATAATTCAGTGGACAGTGTGTGGGGAGAACACATATTGGCCAGGGGCCTCAAAGCTTTGGGTGGTTTTGGATTCCAGCGTCCCTCTAGTATTAGTCTTGAACCTCTATTGATGAGATGTTAATGTTTGTGTGGAACTACCACATTAAAACAAGTAACCAATAACTCTTTAGACAAATTTCATAAGGTATGGCAACCTTGGGACGCGTTCACAGAAAATGCTGAGTAGCATCCTTCTCGTCCTCCCCCACCCCCTGTCTGCCTATCTGTGTCTTATGTCCTTTGTCCGTAATAGCAAAAATATTTTACACTATGTTTGCATAGTCGTGGGCAGTTATTGCCCAGTTATGTTACTACTCTTTCGATGATTGGGTTATATACCAGTTATTATTGATGGAACTGGATTGGCTGGTTATGCATTTATGTGATTTATTTGCATTGTCCAATCTTTCATATTTACTGATGACAGAATTCATATGGAAATATGTATGTTTCTTTTATTCTTATAACGTCTGTAAAAAAAAGGACAATTATACAACAAAAAAAAAACAAGTAACCAAGGAAATCCTCGAAATTAATGTGGAACTATGGCCCAGATTTACTATGAGTTAGATAAGGTAGGCATTGAGAAAAGTAGTCTTCAAATGCACCAGATGTATCACAGTGGATTAGACTGTATGATAGATTTGACACATCTATAGGCTGACTGTCTGAAAGATTAACTTGACTTTTAGTTGTCTTATGTTTTCAGATTTTTATGCCAGAAATTCGGGCACATTTTAATGCTCTGTAGACCATGACTCCTTTCTTGCTCAGAGACTTCCCCTTGTTGAGCATGGCAATAATGTCTAAAATGCAAGATTTGAGAAGATTATAGACAAAATTGTGGCACAGTCTACTCCAGAAGAATAATTTAGCCCTAGTCAGGCAGTGAATACTGCTTTACAGAGGCTTTAAAAAGTGGAGTTCAGATGATTCCAGGGAGACAACAGAACTGGTCATCTAAGTTTAATGCTTAGAGCTTCCATTCGGGGCAGCAGGCACCATTTCATGGTTGCTGATGTAACCATTAGCATGCTGCTTTTGGGGTATATCATATGATCCTAATTTACCATGGTCTGTCTGGTAGTATGTCCTCTTTTATGCAGTAGTAACTGCTGTAGCTGCCCTGTGCTATCATTTGGGGGCAAAAGCATCTTTTTATCTTCTGTATATACTCTGTGCTTTATGCTGTGAATCCTGGACAAATCTTCTGGCACTTGTGGTTAAAAACTCAAAATCTTTATTTCAAGTGCATAAAAACGTAATCAAGCAATACAAAAAAAAAAACATAAAAAAAAATATACTCTGTGCTACAAGATGTCATTGACTTATAAGGGCGATCTGTCTTCAAAATAAGACAGAACAGACAATAATATGACAGGTATATCTGGAGCATTAAAGGGGTATTCGCATCTTGCTACTTCATCCTCAATTGCTGCCAGCTATACCCACCGGCCGGCTGGCGACGTGCGCGCTCACAGTGTGAGTGAGAGGCTTGCCGCAGCATCGAAAGGAAAACGACTGCGCAAGCGTGGCCCATGGATGCGGCCGGCGAGCGGTGGCCGTATCCAGGGGCTGCAAAGATAAACAATGAATTTTGAAAATTTGATTTTAAAGAAAATAGTAGTTTTTTTAAATGAAATATATAAAAAAAGATTTAATGGGGGATAAATAATTTGATAAAAGATGATTAATAAGATAGGAATACCCCTTTAAACACGATAGCACCTTGATACTGGATATTATAAGATACATTTAATAGTTCTCTCACTTGGTTTTTAATATTCACGATTCATTAGGCTACTTACACACTTGCGTTCGTCGGTCCGCTCGTGAGCTCCGTTTGAAGGAGCTCACGAGCGGACCCAAACGCCTCCGTCCAGCCCTGATGCAGTCTGAATGGAGCGGATCCGCTCAGACTGCATCAGTCTGGCGGCGTTCAGCCTCCGCTCCGCTCGCCTCTGCACGGCCAGGCGGACAGCTGAACGCTGCTTGCAGCGTTCAGCTGTCCGCCTGGCCGTGCGGAGGCGTGCGGATCCGTCCAGACTTACAATGTAAGTCAATGGGAACGGATCCGCTTGAAGATGTCACCATATGGCTCAATCTTCAAGCGGATCCGTCCCCCATTGACTTTACATTGAAAGTCTGAACGGATCCGCTCAGGCATCTTGCGCACTTAGAAATTTTTCTAAGTTATTAATGCAGACGGATCCGTACTGAACGGAGCCTCCGTCTGCATTAATATGATCGGATCCGTTCAGAACGGATCCGATCAAGCGCAAGTGTGAAAGTAGCCTTAGTGTAGCAACAAATGTAATTTTTAAGCTATGGCTTTTAGAATAAATACCAATGCAATGACATTAGACTTTCCACTGGAAAGTGTCCAGTAGTCGAAGTACGATGTAACAAACAGCAGACAATTTACAATTCTGGGTTTCTCTGCAGCATTGCTGTATGGAAAGTGAACAAATTGTTGGGGATATTTATGAAGCTTGTTATGCCATTTTTGTGGTGTTACCTACAGTTTTGTGGTTACCTACAGTTCACCCACATACATGCGGTCTCATACCCAGGGCTGTGACCCCTCTTTCCCTGTCAGTTGGGTTTTGTAAGGGTGGTTGCTTTTGACCCTGCTACACGGGGGCCCCCCACCCTCCTCTATCCTTGTGCCTTATGTCATTCTATTTTTTGTTATTTGATTATGTCTTAATAAATTACATATATTTTATATGTGCATTTTTCATCTTCTTTGGGGTTATTGGTCTGGTTCTTTTGTTTAGCATAGTAGAGGTGACAGGTTCCCTTTAAATTGTCAAAATTTTCAAGTGAATGGGGCTGAGCTGCAGCTAGGCCACCTGACCGATAGTCGTAATGTAACTGGCCTAGGGTAAGCAGTGAGAGGGAGCTTCTCAAACAGCTGGACCTTCTCAAACAGCTGATTGGCGGGGGTCCTGAGTGTCGGACCCCACCATTCACATGCTGATGACCTATCCAGAAGATAACCTGCTCTTGATAGCTGTCAGTCACTGTTAGTTGTGCACTGGGGCCATCTTAAGTCCAGAATGAGCACAAAACTATGTATCAGTCTGCTCTGCCCCTCCTGCTCTAGAACATGCTGCTTGCAGATTACACTGCAGTTTGCGGTAGAAGGTTCACTTTAACATTGTCAGTAATTCACATGCAAGTATCAAGTTGTTTTCCCTATATTTTGACTGCATATGCTAGGTTATGGATAAATACGTGGAATGACCTTTTTCTTCAAGCATGCATCATGGTAGAATTTTTGTATGACCTTCAAACAAGGGATTGAACCATGTTGTCTGCAATGCTCCAAATCCTAAAATTTAGACCCCTCTGTAGCCATCTAGCTTTTACACAAAATATTACAACCTAGCTATGTTTAATTGATCTTACTATATGACACGCTATACCGATTTCACATTATTATATTGTACAAAGTAACTGTTCATCCAGGGCAATATATATATAGGGATGTAATCCTTTAGTTTTACAGTCAGCTAGCAATCTGAATTCAACCGATTTCTTTCTTTATTGGAAAGATGATTGTAGGAGGCCAGTTAGGAAGACTTTATGAAAGGAAAATGTTTGTTAGGTGATGGTCTAGTTTTGGACCACTGTAGAGTGTAAGAGTATATGTAGTGGCTGGCAATAGAGAAGAGGCATAGGTTTAATTGTTCTTCAATTTTTTTTATTTCCCTAAGGGTAGATTCAGATATGCGGCACAAACTCCGGTAGTCTGTTCCAGAGGAACATACTACCGCATTTTACCATACACATCCCTACTGACTATACTGTGATTGGATCGAACAGCAATCTGGCCGCTTTCCAGCATAAATGTCGGATTTTGGCTGGACAATTATTGGTGCATGTGGCATTGCAGTGCAATATACAACAAGAAAATGAACAAGCTAGAAAATTCCATAAAACATTTCAGACGTTGGACCTAAATACAGAACAATATTACTGCAGTGCACAGTATTTTAACCAGATGATCCAGCCCAGACCTCCTCTAACATATTTAGCAGATAAGGCAGCTGAGGAAGGTCCGTCTGGACCGAAACGTTTGGTCACCATCATTTCCAAGAATGGTCATCAATTTATAATGCAACTTGATCACGTATTTTAATATGATCTTGCACCGATAAAATACCGAAATTGCATCCAAATAATCTGTGTGCTGCAATTTGCATATTACAGTATTTTAACCACAACCGTACATTATTTCTGGCTACATCACTGTGTTTCAACATTTGAAGGCAGCCAATCATATATCAGCTCGTGATAACCAATATAACTAACTTTCAATGTCACATATGCTTTAACTAACATGTTATTATGGGACCTAAGCAAACCTAACTTTATAGCACAGTTTAGAAGAATAGCTCTTAATAACTTACTTTTGCCTGCTATAGCGTACGGTATAATTATATGTCAATTAGTCCAAAGTGACACGTCTGGGCACACTGGAAATTTCCAACACAGTTCTCATGCTGCAGTGACAGAATTGTGCCAGGAACCATAAGGCTCTTGAAACATGTCCATTTTTAGCAAATACTTGTGTTGCCTATGAAATAACAATTCTCAAGGATCTTTTATTCAGTCTCTAAATGGTGCCGTTCCACTGTTACTCCTCTTTAAAATGTATAACCAGATTAACCTCCAGATGCTATTACTTCAATTGTCAAAGGGCCACGTGCCTACATACATCAAAGGGGTATTGCTGGATTGGGTCCCTTATTAATTAGGTCCCCTAATGTGTGGTACATAATGAAGGAATCACACTTACTTGCTCACTGATGCTCCAGTCCAGCACCCTGGCTTTGTTCAGCCATCTTTCAGTCCCCAGCTAGTACCCTTTTGGCCGGGGTGCAGATGGGGTTACGTGCCCTGCTGCAGCCAATGACTGGCCTCAGCGGTGATGTTTAGCCAAGTGGCACATGACCCAGCAATGACGGCAGATATCTGTAACATAAATTGACATGCTGCAGAGTGTGTGTGATGTGCACAGATATTGTTGCAGAATACTTCCACAGCCCATAGGTGACATTTGTTTCATCCACCTTCCTTGAATTGCGGTTGCTTACTTGTACTACCACGTTTGATGACGTTACATCAGCAACGAATGTGTATTTTCACAGGACGTGAATCTTTATTATAAGAGGAAGTTGGATATGAATTGTTTCAGCTTACACAAGTTATTCACAGAAAAAGCTTCTTTCTCATGCAATGAATTAGTCTAGCAGGATGTGGTGAAAAAGTAAACACTTGGCAGAAAGTACTGCACCATCTGACAGAAAATGAATGCATCCCACAGAGAAAATAACGGGGAAGATTCATTAAAACTAGTGCAAATAGCTGCTCTCATTTTTCCAATGCAGGTTTATTCCCTATAGTCTGCCAAACTTTATCTAGAGATTGCAGGTTTGCTTTGGAAAAATGAAAATCTATATTTGAGAATTTACTATCTAGTTTACACATTATTCAGTAACTTTAACCAAAGTGTGGATGTGAAGTGATTTCCTGTTTTTTATCTTTTATCCCCTATACAGGGATCTGGACTATGTCGCTGTGAATCCCTACGCCCACCTGGTGCCCTGGCAACCCTATGAAACTGAGGAGTGCCAGGAAGGAGCTTCTGGGCTGGAACAGAGGAGGTGGATGCTGCTGGTAGCAAAGAAACCACTCAACTGTTATGGCCAAAAACAGGATCAGGCTGTCAGGTGCAGCGTCTACGCAAATGTGCGTAAACGCAGCACCTAGCCATAGAAGTGCTGAAAATGATGTCTCCTGATAAGAAGAGTCAACAAAGAGACCAAGTCTGGTGACATGCGCTCTGGCGGGAGATGGTTCAGGCATAAATAACTAAGTACTAACGCATGCTCAGATGCCGTATGTGGCTACACAAATGCCCAAAATAAAGTCTCATGACATGCGCAGGAACATAGCCTGCCGGAGAGAAAAATACAATACTCACACATGAAGTAGACGGTAGTGTTGGAAAACGAAGTCCCAGAACGTGCGCAATAGCATGCTGGCTTGGAGGAAAAATCTAAGTACTCACGCATGCGCAGATGCAGCACCCGGCTATGATAGTGTTGAAAACTAAGTCTTAAGACATGCGCAGCAGCAGCGCTTGTTGGAGGAGGAATCTAAGTCCTATGACAGGCGCAGCGCGGACCGATGACGAGGTATAATTGCCGCCAACCAGAAAGCAGAGTCTGGGTGGGCGGCGACATTGGGAGGAGGGACCAGTTGGACGCAACGAATCACGGTCCAAGGCACATTGGAGAGTGGATCTCCAGTGGATAGCGTCCTAGCCTTCTAGCGATGACATCATAAACAAAGGTTATATAGCCAAGTCGGACAGTAACACGCTCACACTCTGCCCTAACCCCTGAAGACGCCGGTACTCAGCGAAACATGTCAGGGGGGCAGCGTGGATCTCATGTTTTAATACAGCACAGTCTCTAGCTAAACATAAATAGGAGATATTAGCAACATTGTATCGCCAGCAACACTGGTAACGCGCAGCCAGGAAGGCAACAATGTATATTCCGTGTTAGGAGAGATTAATAGGGAAAGATAACCACCACTCACAATTGCAGAGACGGACTGGCAATTTTAAAAGTATCCTAGTTATTTATTAGATATGAAAATGATTAAAAGTTAAGTTTTAGGATAAGGAGGTGCAGAATGAAAAGGTGTAAAATGGTCCAAAGGACATCAGTAGTATTGATTTGAATAGTCAAAACACCGTATTCTGACACCATAAGGGAAAATATAGGTAGTTGTGCATACTGACCAATTGCTTAAAACTATGTTTTCCTTTTTTTTTTTTCTACATTGCTATATATTTCCTCTATTTCAGGTACAGGTCTTCATCTGAGTTCAGATCACATGTTATATCTAGGATAAAGACATTTGGGAATATTTCTCTTTAATTGTAACAAAAAAGACATTCTTCACATTCTGCCATTTGTATTTCCTTTCGGCATGTGCTAACACTCCACTGCCAAAATTCTAGTGGCACAACCTGCCAAAGACATTCTGGCCGTGGGGCTTGATAATTGATCTTGCAGCTGTCACTATGATCACATCACTTATCTCTTATTCTGTTAGCCTGGTTGGTAAGAAAATGTTTTTCTTTTTATTTGTTCATGTAAAGTTGTATGTGAGCTAATTATTCATAGAAAATTCTTCATTTACCAGTCGGATACTGCCTAACACATTTAGGACGGTCAGCCACTTGATAAGACAATTGTTGGGTTCCTGGATGAATACAGATTCTCCTGCAAATTGTAACAATGTTTTAGATGATTTATTTTCTGTGTAGCCTCAATATTTCTTAATTTGTCATGTGACACACAATATGATAGTTGCTATAAAATCACTCATTGTATTTAAAATGACTGCAACAGGTCAAACCAACATTTTTGTGTGGCAAGCTATCAGCCTAAAGAGATGATATTGTTATTATAAATGTCGACGACACTCATTGACTATAAAAATAATGCTCCAAAAAGGAGTTTCTGGAATCTAACGCAGTGCTGGTATATGTAAGTGATTACAATATTAGAACAAAAGGTATATTTACTGGGGAAAACTGAAAGGAGGCTGTAGTACCCTGCTGGGCCTCCTCTAGCCTGGATACAACATGAGATATGGTTAGGCTGGTAGGCATACAGGTTCCATCTGGCATCCATGCAGCACATTTGACCACAGATGTTACAGCTGGGCTTATAGATCCTGCACACTCATAGGTTGATGAATCTGAAGTCCCAGCTGGTCCCATAAATGCACAATTAGTGTGAAATATGGGTACTGGACAGGCCAAGGAAGTGTTGCAATCTGGAGGAGACATTCCTGGGAAAACCTTACAGTGTTTGGATGACAGTTGAAAGTCCTGCCATGGGAGGCAACACATGTGGCCCTAGGTTGTTCTGCATACTGTATAGCTGAGCTGTAAGGCCCCTTTCACACGAGCGAGTATTCCACGCGGGTGCGATGCGTGAGTTGAACGTATTGCACCCGCACTGAATCCTGACCCATTCATTTCTATGGGGCTGTGCACATGAGCGGTGATTTTCACGCATCACTTATGCGTTGCGTAAAAATCGCAGCATGCTCCTCTTTGTGCGTTGCGGTGCGATAATCCACGCAACGCAGGCCCCATAGAAGTGAATGGGGTTGCGTGAAAATCGCAAGCATCCGCAAACAAGTTTTCACGCATGGGTTCTAGGTGACAGTCTATTCACTGTATTATTTTCCCTTATAACATGGTTATAAGGGAAAATAATAGCATTCTGACTACAGAATGCATAGTATAATAGTGCTGGAAGGGTTACAAAAATAAAAAAGTTAACTCACCTTATCCTCTTGTTCGCGTAGTTCCCGGTCTGTTCTTTGCTAGCTGTGGGCTTGGGCTAAAGGACCTGTGGTGATGTCAGATCACATGCTCCATCACCATGGTGATGGACCATGTGATTGGAGCATGTGATCTGACGTCACCACAGGTCATTCAGCCCACAGCTAGCAAAGAACAGACCGGGAACTACGCGATCAAGAGGAAAAGGTGAGTTAACTTTTTTATTTTTTTAACCCTTCCAGCACTATTATACTATGCATTCTGTATTCAGAATGCTATTATTTTCCCTTATAACCATGTTATAAGAGAAAATAATACAATCTTCAGAATATCAATCCCAAGCCCGAACTTCTGTGAAGAAGTTCGGGTTTGGGTACCAAACATGCGCGATTTTTCTCACGCGAGTGCAAAACGCATTACAATGTTTTGCACTCGCGCGGAAAAATCGCGCATTTTCCCGCAACGCACCCGCCTCTTATCCGGGCAAAAAACATGACGCCCGTGTGAAAGAGGTCTTAGTGTCCCTTATATCACTACTAGGGGTGACTGACTGTCATATCCGGTGGCTTCCCAGATGATCACACCAGCAGTTGAGGAATGTGTTGCTGCACAGCAAAGATAGGATTGAAGCGGCCAACACCAGATCTCCATACTCAAACCCGACCATTGTCTGATCCTAAATAAAGCCTGAATTTGTCACTAAAGACAAAACAGTTCCAGTCCATAGCAGTTCATGTTTCTTGTTAACGACACCACTGCAAAGAAGGCAATGGTTGTCAATGGCAGGACACGAAATGGGCACCATGACACCAAAATTTCTTCTGCGAAGTGCCTGGAAATTTTCAGAGAAGAGACAGGGGTGTGTACTGAATTTGCCACCTGTGTCTGGCTGGTGAACAACGAAACTGTGGGAGCTGCTTGTGCCTGTTGGTGGATCAAACAATCCTCTATACTAATGGGCTGTCTGAAGCCTATGTGGTGTTTGTGTGTGCCTTTATGTAACCACTGCTTCTTACTCCTCCTAATAACTAGGTCAGAATGACCTTCGCTGAAATGACCATCCTGTTTTTCTTACTCCAATGATGTGCCCCCTCTCAAAGTCTGTCAGCTGGGCAAAATGTCTTTGAGTGCGTTGCAGAAGGATGACTAGCAGTCAACAATCTCTCACCAAGAGGTACACTACCCAAAAGTAGCCTGTGAGCACCTTTCTATAGGGCAGGGGATGAGCAGTTTTACCCCCTCTTGTGACAAGACCCATTGTCTAATCAGACCACACCTTTTCATATCTGCCTAAGACATAATTGTATGTTGAGTTTTTGAACAATCGGACATTTCTATATGGGTGCGTTATTTTATTTTTTGTGTCAATGACTGTGTTTAGCCATACCTCCCTATAACAAACAAAAATAGCAGGGGTCAAAACGTTACAGAAAATGGTGTAATATGGGCATTGTGGGGATTTGCTCTGGTAGACAGGCTTGCGGACGCAATATAGAGGCAACAACAACGTCTTTAACTTAAACAGTTCAGTGTTTTATTCACACATAAGGAAAGTGACAACAAAAAGTCAGTTTCAATAAAAAAACAGTCACCATGTGTCTTGTGTTTGTTTACACCAGGCAGCAACACATAAGTCCTTGGGTGAAACAGAAATCCACATGCCTTCATCCAAAACAAGATAGCAGGCCTTAATCCCAGCCCAAACTCTCATGTTCCAAAACAGAGACTGGCAAAGCTCTACTGTCAGATGGAGGATAATCCACACAGCTGAGACTGCTGGCTGGGTTTTATATCCCTAACCAAAACCTAGCCTGGAACGTGGGGAACAGCCGCCCACCCTGCACTTTGGCTGCTCCCAGCTAGAGCCGGCCCGGATCGGCTTTACAGCCACACTAAATAACTAATAGTATCAGTCAACACTAGCTGCCGCTGATACTTAAAGGAACCTCGGTGACTCATATCTTCCGTCAATGACAGCCCCTTGTGCTTTCCTACAGCATACATTGATATATCTTCACCATGAAAGCTATTTACAATTTAAATGGATTTCTCCAGCAGAATGTGGTATATATGATTACGCCTCAAATACCTCTATGTTAAAGTTGAGGTCTAATCACTAGGATGTCCAAGTGGTGAGTGTGCGACCATTGCCTTCACTAGACTGAAGTTGCAGCTATTAGGAAAATACTGTAACCCTTTGCTTTCAGCCATGCCGCCATTTTTGAGCAGGTTTGGTTTGGCATCATAATCCATGCAGTCACTTGAGAAAAAAGAAACAGTGCCGAGCTGTCAGTAGACAAAGAAGCATGTCCTGAACCCCTGTGACTGATCAAACAGCTGAGATGATAGTGATCCACTGGATTGCTGGCAATGGTGGAATACTAGAGTAATACTAGTGAGCAATCAATTCATTTATGAAGCTGTTCTAGCATACTTTACACATTGCTGGGAGAATGGTCTCTGCCTAGAATGAAATGTTTACTGCAATTCTCCAAGACAGTTCTTTAAACTTTAGCTATAGTGACCTCCACAGTGCCCGCCCCTTTAACAATGACCTCCACAGTGCCCACCCCTTTAACAGTGACCGGCCCTTTAACAGTGACCTCAACAGTGTCTGCCCTTTTAACAATGACCTCCACAGTGCCCGCCCCTTTAACAGTGACTTCCACAGTTCCTGCCCCTTTAACAGTGACCTCCACAATGCACATCCCTTTAACAGTGACCTCCACAGTGCCCGCCCCCTTAGCAGTGACCTCCACAGTGACCACCCCTTTAACAGTGACCTCCACAGTGCCCGCCCCTTTAACAGTGACCTCCACAGTTCCCTCCCCTTTAACAGTGACCTCCACAGTTCCCGACCATTTAAAAGTGACCTCCACAGTGCCTGCCCCCTTAAGAGTACCTCTACAGTGAACTCCCCTTTAACAGTGACCTTCACAGTGCTCGCCCCTTTAACAGTGACCTCCACAGTGCCAACCCCTTTAACAGTGACCTCCACAGTGCCCGCCCCTTTAACAATGACCTCCACAGTGCCTGCCCCTTTAACAATGACCTACACAGTGAACGCTCCTTTAACAGTGACCTCCACAGTGCGCGCCCCTTTAACAGTGACCTCCACAGCAGCTGCCCTTTAAATAGTGGCCCCTGCCCCGCTAACAGTGTCATCGACAGCACCCTGCCCCTTTAAAGCTGATCTGCAGCAGTGAAGAAAAATGGATGGGTTGTTATGGAAACCTGGTGTAAAACTATATGTATGAGGAGACTAAGAACCTGCAAGCTTCTATTGGCTGATAAGGGACATGTGTGTGTATGGCAATTGGGATATGAAGAGAAAGACCCGCAGGCTTCTATTGGGTAATGTAGGTCATGTGATATGACATATTTGCATTTTTGGGGGAATATCTCAGGAATGGTACGTGCTAGATGGCTGTGACCCCCACAAGATTTCTTTCCAGGTAACAAGGGATGTGTATACCAAGTTTAGTTGAAATCGATGGTTGCATTTTTGAGTGATCGCGGAACATACACACATACATACATATATATGTACGTCCTTCTTTATATATATAGATTAACTTGTAGCAGTGTGGTCCGGCTGCTAGATGGTGTCATTGCATCATCTTTCACGTACTGTTGCTGTTGTACTTTGTCAAAAGCATTGAAGGAAGAATTCCCCACCCCCTTGTAATGACGTGTGGTGATGTGGCTACTGTGTCACTCACATAAAGAAAACAATACGTTTCCCTATTATAAGTGCTGATCAGACGCCATTTCATGAGTGATGTGGTGCAAGCTCACCCCAGGAAAAGGCCTGGGGTAAGCATCGGAAAAGGCCTGGGGTGAGCATCAGAAAAGGCCTGGGGTGAGCATCGGAAAAGGCCTGCTGCAGCCACTGTAATAGCAGGTGGGTAAAGCCTGTGCAGAAGGACCAGGAGTCTCCCGTCTGCACTTTCAGACAGAGGGAGAAGCAGCTGGGGAAAGCCAAGTTACTGCTGCTGACAGGTCTGAAGAGAAGCCTATTCATCAGCTCCTGGGAACATTGAAACGAGGGAAGATAGTTACACTGGATAATGTGTTAGAGTACTGCACTTTATACATGGGGGTCAACACCTCCACTGGATCAGGTCCCCCTTGGAGCTGATAGTGTGATGGGCAGTATATAGTTAAAGTACCATATCTGTAAATGAGTAACCATCATTGTTCATATAAAATGATGTGCTGCTGACAAAGAATGACTTTTCTGTCATTTGTAGGCTTCTCGCTGGACATGTTTACAAGGGGCAATAAGGAAGAACGAATGTTCACGCAAAGGTTTATTCAGCTGATCATTGACCTGTGCAAAAGGGCACAAAAAATGTGCTTTGCCACAGTTACATGGTTTCTTCTCTTATATGTGTTTTAAATCCAATTTGTGACACCTCTTTTTAATAGTCGTCATGGTTTGATAAGTTTGAGTGTTTTCATTGCATATTTTTATAGTATTTAAGTATGTTTCGATTAAAAGGTTTTGAGAATTTAGTCTGTTGTTGCGATAACTGATCTTGTGGTGATACCTTTGTAATTCAGTACTGATATTTGTATCATGGACATGAAGTTAAGTTACATATTATATGGGTCAGAAGAAATATCATAAATATTGCAATCACATTTCAGGAGAAATACTAGGAGGCCATTACCCATGACAATTGCTTGTTACCTGTAGTGCCCATACTCACCTCACAGAAATCATGATCACAGCCAGGTTCAATGTCTAAAATGTTTCTATTAACAGGTTATGGAATTCATGGAAGACTTGATTAACCATTAGACCTTCTTCACATTCCTGTTTTTTACCCATTGATTTTAATGTGTTTGTTCACACATCAGTAGTTTTTTGCACACTGTAGGAAAAAGCAGTGGCCTCTGTGGAGACCTGGACCACGGGAGCATACAATGGCACACATGCGCAGCAGTCCTCATAGCGGCCACCTCGTATCTGCGCTGCATTAGGTGTGATAAAACTGCCCAGGGGGAGGTGTTAAAACAGCACTGTAAGTGGCAATAGATTCCCCACCCCTCCACCTCTATTCAAGCTTGGTTTCTCTAATTTAATATACATTACTTCTTTCACACCTCTTTTGAACTAGTCCTCCTTTCTGTCTAAGATGAAAACGTTGATGTCAGTAAACAAGTGTCCTTTGCCCTTAAGATGGTGGTAGACAGCTGAGTCCTGACCACATGTGTTGGCATTTCTATGCTGGGTCATACATTGCTGTAACTGTTTTGTTTCCCCCACGTACAATTCTTGGCGCTCCTCACTGCTCTAGACTTACATACACAATTTTAATCTTTTAATGTTTTGGCGTAGGGTCTTTTGTGTGAATCAGTTGCTGCCTCAGTGTGTTGCCAGGTTTAAAGCAGACAGGGATGTGATGTTTATTAAAAATTATTCTTAGTTTTTCAGATACCCCAGCTATATATGAAAAAAAACAAGTTCTGTCTCTTCTGTTTTGCACCTTCACTGGCAATCTTTACATTCTCCATTTCTCAGTTCTAACAAAAGCCCAGTCTGCATACCCAAAAATTCTAAGAGCCCCTTTGAGGTATTCAAATTCCCTTGTCTTAGCCTCTATGCTGGATGAGATCTTGTCAGCCTGGTGGTGTAGGGTTCTGATGATCTTCACTTTGTGATCCAGAGAATGGTCGGAGTCAAACAGCAGATACTGGTCCATATGAATAGGCTTCCTGTAGACTCCAGTTTCCAGCCAAGCAGTCCAAGAAAGCCAGTGTGTTCCACACATATTCCTGTGTAAACCTGATGTTCTGGTCCACTGCACTGAAGTGTTCAGTGAATGAATGTGCTTCGTTTTTGAATTTGAACCCAGGTGTCATCCACATATCCGGAACCAGTAGCTGTTTACAATTTACACTAAGGTGTTTAGGGCTTCCACAAGTTAGCTACAATGGGTAAAACTGGTGATCCAACAGCACAGCCATCTTTCTGTCTGTAGAGCTTATACTTAAGAATACGTTCACATATGCAGCAGCGGATCCAGCAGGTTGTTCTAACAGTCAGTGAACAGCTTGCCAGATTTCGCCAAACCTGGCATTGCCGGATTCTACAGTTCAACAGCAAGATCTCCATTGACTATAATGGGGTCCAGCAGTGATCCAGCCACTTGCCGACATAAATGACAGGTTTTGACCAGAGAAAAACCATTACATGCAACGTTTTTTGTTCAGCCAACAGCCGGCATTTGTGTCGGATCAGACTGCCAGATCAATCATGCCTTATATGTGAGCGTGCCCTTAAATGGGTGGTGGTCAGGCAAATGTAGACAAAGGAACACACTTAAACTGGGTTATGATTTGTTCTGCGCCTGAGGGGGCTGTCTTGTATTAACTTTGTCTTCACTCTATGAACTGCCTCTGCAGTGAGTACGCATTTGAAAAGTGATGTGACATCAAAAGACACCATTTTTTCCTCTGTACCCAGTATCAAGCCTTGAACTTTGCCTAAAATGTTGGCTAAGTTTTCAGCTATGTTGTAGGTCACTAAATTAATGCTACTGACAATAGGCCTGAGAGTGGTCCCTTCCTTGTATATCTTGGGAAAACCATATATACAAAGGGGGGCCTCCCCAGACTAGAGGCGATGATACATGGCCCGATCAATAGCTTGGATCCCATTATAGTCAATGGAGATCCGGTAGTGTGTGGCAGTATCCGGATATGCCGGATACGGTAGCTCTGATAGTCTATTCCACTGCTAGAACAGACTACCGGATTGCATTGGTTCATTTTGAAACTCAAATATACTTTTTTAATTATAGTGCAAAAAGATTGTTCTGACCTAATGACTGAGTAAGTAAGATTCTCATTAATTGGCGAGCCTTATTGGGTTCTGAACATTGTGATATGGTAATAATTGCCATTTATTTTCTTCTTTTCAATATCTTCCTTCCTTCCCGTTTACTACGTGCCGAGGTGATGTAACTTGAAGTAAACAGGAGCGGAAGCATCTGGTACTTTTTGCTGACACATGCAATTTATCAGCCGGTGATCTCTGACAGTGACTAAGTAGACGGAATGATTGGCAGCAAGTGTTCTAGCATGTAACCGTGCAGAGAAACAGTAATTCACCCTCTGGCTTGAAACTCAGTTTTGACACAGTTCACAGCCACCAGAGACTTGCAGCTGCTCTTCCACTGACACTAAGTCTCTCTTCAGTTTCCATGAATGATCTACTGTCAGGTGAATGGTGTGACATCACTGCAGGAGAAGTGTGAAGAGGGTAACGCTGCCTGACAGCAAAGAAAACACTTCAAACAGGATAAGAAATCAAGAAGTCAATATATTCTTGCTGGGAGAAGCGTTAATGTCACTAATGAATCATCCTTACCATTCAGCCCCAGTCACAGGCTTTTGAATCCTTATTGGCAGGTAGCTAATACACACATCGCATGGGGAATATATGGAAAGACTATTATTTTATATGACATTTATTTTCGTGGTTGCAGTTCAGTTACGCTACAAAAAACCCATAGAAAAACAATCCCATCTCAGGCTACATTCACAAGCAGTGATGGTCAGTTCGAAGTGTTCGCCAGTGGGCTGCCATCTTTAGTAAGGTAGACTCACCCGTCCGGCGATGCACAGATAAGCTGTTACCTGTGCCTGTGCCGGGAGCCGGTCTGAAATCAAATGCAGTCACTGGGAGCAGGCAGTTCCGAGAACAGCCCAATAAAGGTTCCCGGCGGCTGTTCTTGGAACTACCTGCTCCCGGTGGCTTTATTTGATTTCAGACCGGCTACCGGCACAGGCACAGGTAAGGGCTTACCTGTGCATTGCTGGACGGGTGAGTCTCCCTTACTAAAAATGGCAGCCCGCATGTGTTCGCTGGCGAACACTGCGAACTGACCATCACTGTTCTGCCACGACCATGTTTATGGCCGTGACTCCATGGGAGCCGCATACAGTTGCCCGCGGTTTGGGTTGTTGTGTCAACCGCAGCTGGAGGCATAATGTTGTTTGCCTCAAGTGCGGTTGCCGCGGACAACAGGAGTGTGTGCGGTTGCCTTGGAGTTGTGTGCGTGTATGTATGCACTTTTGTATGTCTGTGTGCACTCTGTTTTATGTGTGGTGTGCACTGACATCTTCCCTTCACTGTGGCTGCCCGTGGCAACGTTTGGTTGGATGTGTACATGTGGTGGCAGTGTCCCGGCCTTCGGGCTGACTCCCAGGACATGGTTGCCACCCATGTCATTGCCTGCAGCAACAGCCACAGTGTGTTCTTGGGTTGGACACTTCCTCTTTAAGTTTGTGTTTCCTTCCCTGGTGCTGGAAGGGTTAATTCCCTTCCCAGTGTGTGTGTGTGTGTGTGTGAGTCACTGGGTGTGTTTGTGGGGCGTGGCTACTTGGGCCTATAAAGCCTCACTGTTAGCACATGTCTGTGGGTTGCTTCAGTCATGCTTAGCTGGAGCAGCCTCCTGTGTTTTCCACCTGCCAGAATTGCTCAGTGGGTGTGCAGAGAGTCAACCCCCACCAGTCTAATATAGATGGCCTATCCTAATGACAAATCCTGGAAAAAACGCTCTGCTGGGGCGGAACCACGTTAGAATGAGAAATCACAGTCTACACTGGCTACAGTTGGTGTGTATGGACGTAACTGAAAAACGGACCGCAAAGCCATATAAGGGCAAACGCAGCCAAATTGATGCATTCTGAATGGATCCTTATCCATTCAAAATGCATTGGGGCTGAACAGATCCGTTTTGGGTCGCTTGTGAGAGCCCTAAAACGGATCTCACAAGCGGACCCAGAAACGCCAGTGTGAAAGTAGCCGAAAATGTCTGCAATCAGTTTTATTGCCAATCACAGACATTTGCACATTGTCTCAGCTGAAACCAGGCGGGCACACTGTTTTAAGACGGGGTCTGTGCAGCAGATGTCCTGAAAGGGTTAAAGGAGTTTTCTCACCTCCAACATTGGTGGCATATCGCTAGGATATGCCACCAATGTCAGTGTTCTCCTCACCCTAGCGATATGCCACCAATGTTGAAGTTAAGACAACCCTTTCATGGGAATTTTTCAAACCCTGCACTTCAGAATGATAGGTCTTCAATATCAGATCGGTGTTGGTCTGACACTGGTACCCCTACTATCAGCTGCTGTGGGGCTGGAAATTAACAATGTTTGGATAGAAGCAGAAGGCTTCATACACTTTGCAGTTTCTGGCACCAGCATACTGAAGTTCAGCTTCCATTTAAATGAATGAGAGGTGAGCTGTACTTTCACACTTGCGGCAGAGTATTCTGGCAGGCAGTTCCGGCGACGGAACTGCCTGCCCTATCCGGCAATCCGGAAGCAGACTGATGCCATTTGTCAGACGGATCCGGATGCAGATCTGTCTGACAAATGCATTGAAATACTGGATCCGTCTCTCCGGTGTCATCCAGAAAAAGGCCTAGTTCACACGAGCGTTTTTTTTGCGGGTGTACGGGCCGTTTTTTTGTGTTCCGTATACGGTCCGTATACGGAACCATTCATTTCAATGGTTCCGCAAAAAAAACGGAATGTGTTCCGTATGCATTCCGTTTCCGTTTTTCCGTTCCGTTGAAAGATAGAGCTTGTCCTATATTTGGCCGCAAATCACGGGTCGTGGCTCTATTCAAGTCAATGGGTCCGCAAAAAAACGGAACACATACGGAAATGCATCCGTATGTCTTCCGTTTCCGTTCCGTTTTTTCTGAATCATCTATTGAAAATGTTATGCCCAGCCCAATTTTTTCTATGTAATTACTGTATACTGTATATGGCATACGGAAAAACGGAACGGAAAAACGGAACGGAAAAACGGAAAGGAAACGGAAACACAACGGAACTTAAAAACGGAACAACGGATCCATGAAAAACGGACCGCAAAAAACAATAAAAGCCATACGGTCGTGTGAACTAGGCCAAACTGATCGGCATTTTGGCAATTGTTCAGTATTTTTGTAGTATTTTCTCCGTCCAAAAAAACGTAAGAGGGACTAAACTGATGTATCTGGAACGCAATGCTCTCCATTTAGAGTGCATTAGCATAAGACTGATCAGTTTTTTTCCGGTATTGAGCCCCTAGGACGGAACTTAATACCGGAAAACAAAAACGCTAGTGTGAAAGTAGCCTTACCCAAGCACAGCCTCTACAGAGGGCACAGAGCTGTCTGCCTCCAGCTCCATACTCTGGCACCATAACGCCTGAAACAGCTAATAGGTGTATGATATTTGATAAATTTGGCCAAATTACAGAAATGCAGACTCCTCGTGATAAATCTCCCCCATTGATTTTAATATGTCAGTTTTCTGGACAGCACCTGGACGTGAGTAAGCCCTAAGTATATTGGTATATTGCATAAATCTTTAATAATTTCTAGTTAAGATTGCTGTTGGTAAATAGGAAAATGAAGCATATGTTTACACTGTTTTGTGTATGAACATCCCTTGTTCTATTATTATACCTACATTCTGCCGTGGCACACAGTGATGTGTTGACTGGTAAGAGACACTGCTTTGTGCTCTGTGCTCCCTCAGTGCCAAAAATAATCAACAGCCTGTCAAGGAAACCATCAAAGATATCATAATAAGTACCATGAAATAAAATGTTAGCTAGTTACATGTAGGAAAAAATCTTTTATAGTTGTCGTCTTACTTGCCACTTGAAGCCTGTTATATTCTCTCAAAAAGCAGCAGTACCTTGTCCAGTTCCTTGCAGTTGCAGAGTTTACTAGATGGATTTTTTTTAAATCTGAGAGTAATTTTGGGCTTCCTTCTGTTAGGGTACCTTCACACTTGTGGCAGAGGAATCCGGCAGGCAGTTCTGTCGCTGGAACTGCCTAGCGGATCCGTCAAAACATATGCCAACTGATGGCATTTGTAAGACGGATCAGGATCCTGATCCGTCTTACAAATGCATTGAAACGACAGATCTGTCTTTCCAGTGTCATCCGAAAAAAACGGATCCGGCATTAATTTTTTTCAATTTTTTTTCAGTCTGCGCATGCGCAGACCGGAAGGACGGATCCGGCATTCCAGTATTTTGAATGTTGGATCCGGCACTAATACATTCCTATGGAAAAAAATGCCGGATCCGGCATTCCGGCAAGTGTTCAGTTTTTTTGCTCGGAGATAAAACCGTAGGATGCTGCGGTATTATCTCCGTCCTGAACAGTCAAAACGACTGAACTGAAGACATCCTGATGCATCCTGAACGGATTGCTCTCCATTCAGAATGCATGGGGATAAAACTGATCAGTTCTTTTCTGGTATTGAGCCCCTAGGACGGAACTCTATGCCGGAAAAGAAAAACGCTAGTGTGAAAGTACCCTTTAGGCTGTCCATACTCATTAAGATTTTGATAAGGTTTTTGATGCAGTTTTGAAGATAAAACCTGGAGTGGATTGATAAAAGAGGAGAAGTAGACCCTCCCAGCACTGACGGGGTCACATAGCATTATATTGATTTATGATGCTATGTACTCCATAGTGCTTCCGTAGGGTTCTGTTCCGTGCTTCCGTTCCGCACCATTCTGCATCTCCAGATTAGCGGACCCATTGAAGTGAATGGGTCCGCATCCGTGATGGGGAATGCACACGGAATGGTGCCAGTGTATTGCGGATCCGCAAATGCGGTCCGCAATACAGCAACGAGGCCTTAGGGAGGCAGGGTTAGGGTAAGGTGGCAGAGGCTGAAATAGGGAGACCAGTGGCACGTTGAGAAGACTCTGCATCATACAGTCTTCAGCAGAATAGTGAAGATGGATTCTCATTTGGAACCCTGACACAGTTTTCTAATAAAAATCTACATATTTACCTAATAAAGTGTATTACACAAAACATACTATCCCTCCACATAAAAAAAATGAAATGAAGGTACATTTTAAGGACAGATAAGACTTATCCTCGTTTTAGTTCATTCCTGGTTTTCGTTTCGAAAACTGCATAAGGCCTCGCACACATGACCGTTGTGTGCATCCGCGTCTGTTCTGTCATTTTTCACAGTTTAGCGGAGGTCCCATTCATTTCTATGGAGCTGTGAAAAAAAACTGATAGTCCTCCATTTTTTCTCGCATCCGTGATCCGTGATTCCAGTCCGTCAAAAAAATATAACCTGTCCTATTCTTGACAGTGGAAAACGGAGGACGGACCCATTCAAGTCAATGGGTCCGTCAAAAAAAACTGATGCACAACTAGTATGTCATCCGTGTCCGCGTCAGTTTTTTTCTACAAGACCTTGGTGCAATAAAATTACACTTTTCATTAACCTTCCTTTTTTCCCCCCGTCAGACACAAAAAAAAAAAGACACAAGGAAACACAACTGAAGCAAAATCGGACACGGACCACTGAAGCCAAATCACTGACAGTGAAAAAAACACTGTTGTGTGCATGAGGCCTAAAAAAAACTGCATTTGTGACCACTGCATTGAACAACTGGCAACAGGGGGTGATGCTAGGGAGGCTGGTCACCATTGCAGTCTGCTATTGGCTGTTTTTATCTGCACGACGGGGAGATGCAGCAGTGGCCGTGCAGGGATCTGGAGGGACTTGGGTGCTGGGGACCACATAAGTATTGTCTATAGGAGGGGTCCGGGCATTGTGATGGGTATTTATACTATTGGATAACCCCTTTAAATTCACATAAAATTCTGAAATCCAGAAATAATGAAAGTTTCCTATACAGCAGGCCTAAACATGGCAGGATCAATGTATGTGTGTTTAGTGTCCAGTGCACAGCCAACTTTCATCAACATTATTACACAAATACATAATACACTATGCACAGTATATTCCACACATGATGTCCTGTAATTAGCCATAATGGTTATGCCTTCATTTTTATTTATTTTTTTACAAATACTATGGGGGAATTTATCATTCTGGCATAAAATAAATTGCAAACCTTGTCTTTGTGACTTTTTATTGTGTCTACCCCTCCGTGGCCACTTTCCCTAAGAGAGGGCATGGCGAGGAAGGGGGCAGGGCCACCAGACCCAGAATATTTATCTTCTTTTACTCCATTTTTCTGACATAAAAAAGGCTCAAACGTAGGCCAGCTCCAAGCTGGAGTAGATTTCACTTTAGGCGTATGGACTGCTGCAGGATGCCTATCCTGAACTGTATGCCGCAGCCTCATCATAAGTTAGGCTACTCCTCCAGCAGCGCAGGGGACATCATAGACTACCCTGTAACTCTGGTCCATGATAAATCCCCCCTGTGTTCTTATGAGTATGAAATAATAAATGATTGTACATTGCTCTGCATTCAGTTCATCCCTATTTCATATTGTATATTAGCTTCTAAAAGGCCATCAAATATTTTGAATTAAACCTGTTAATTTTCTATCTGCCCATGGAAAAAAATACAGAAGCATTAGATAAGATAAAGGTAGGTAATGTGTGTTTTGTTGTTTGTAGTCTGGACAAAATGTGAATATCTTCTCATGAAGTTCTGCAACCAAGCAACCAAGGTTTGCCATGCTTGAGGGAATGAAATAATAAGGGGAACAAGCCAGAAAGATTGTGCACAGCCTTCCATGTTCCATTTAAAACTGTTCACATTAGATGTACCATAAAATCAGCTTTAATAGCTATTAAATACTAGTCCCACTGTGGTATTACTGACAGAATTAGGGCATGCTTCTAAAATATGTTCTTTGTCAAATATCAGATCAGTTATAACTATTGATCCAGACAGACGACAATGACAGTTCCAAATTGTGTCAACTACGGAAACTCAGCGAAAAAAAAGAACGATTGTGTTGATGAAATGAAAACCAGACATATTGCTGAGGTAATGTGGAAATGGCTTAAAGCTATTTTATCCTTCTGACCCTTTTTCCCACCTTTGTGAAGGACAATGCAGAAAATCGTGTGTTTGATGTTCCTATGTTAAATCGGAAATAATGAAGAGGTAACATGTTTTGCAGCATTGTGCAGTGAGCACTACAATGTACTGTACTACAGCAGTGATTCTCTACTGGTTGCCAGAGGGCATGTGGACCTCATGGGCCTATCGTGTGGCCAATGCTGCCTTCTCCAGGATAATGATCAGGTATACACCGAATGCTCTGACCAAAAATACACAGAAGAGCTACTTACACTGTGTAACAAAACATAGGCCACAATTCAGAAGCTATGTGTGAAAAAATAAGTACACTGACATAGGAATTAGGAAGGTAAGTAGCAGGTTGGTGCTGCTAATCAAGTGCCTTTAAATGAATCGATCATCAGTAACTTTGATCACCTCTATAAAAACTGGATTTTCGGCAGTTTGCTGGTCTGGCGCATTCAGGCATGTGTTAACACAATACCAAGGAGGAAAGACATGAGCATTGATCGGCAAAGTCCATCATTCTTCAGTGAGAAAAATTATTCACAAGTGTAAAACATTCAAAACAGCTGCCACTTCCCAAGAGTTGATGTCCCAGAAAATTCACCACAAGGTTAGACCATGCACTACCCAGAGCAATTGCAAAAGACAGAAAAGCTACATCTAAGACTCTGCAGGCCTCGTCCAAGTTCACAACAGTACAATTAGAAGAAGACTGGACAAGTATGGCATCTTTGAAAGGGTTGCCAGGAGAAAGCCTTTTCTTTCTAAAAATAACATGGCAGCATGTTTTAAGTTGAACCACCGAACATCAAACATGATGCCATCTATTCAACAGCTAAGGCTTTGCCGAAACTGGGACATGCAACAGTACAATGATCCCAATATGTATGGGCTGTTTTATATGCTTGTTGTCTGCGTTCGTTTTATATGCATTTTGCCAAAAACACAAATAAATATCAGAAGATAAGCAATAAAATTGATGAAGAGAATGCCAGCCAAAAATACAGCTGTGCAAGAATAGATGAAGCGTTGTATCAGAGAGCACCCTTTAGAGATCTTTGCAATGTTGCAAGCCAAGGCAGCCATCTTAAAAGTGTAGCATCACAATGAATCTATCAACATCAATGGTGATCAGTGTTGCCACTTTATTGGTATTGGTATTCCGTGTCCGTTCCGGTTTTTTTTTGTGGACCATATGCAGAACAATTCATTTCAAAGGGTCATCAAAAAAAAAAAAACGGAAGTTACTCCGTGTGCATTCCATTTCCGTGTGTCCGTATTTTCGTTCCTTAGGCCTCATGCACACAACCGTTTTTTTTTACGGTCCGCAAAAACGGGGTCCGTAGGTCCGTGATCTGTGACCGTTTTTTTTATTCGTCCGTGGGTCTTCCTTGATTTTTGGAGGATCCACGGACATGAAAAAAAAGTCGTTTTGGTGTCCGCCTGGCCGTGCGGAGCCAAACGGATCCGTCCTGAATTACAATGCAAGTCAATGGGGACGGATCCGTTTGGTGCAATTGCAAACGGATCCCTCCCCATTGACTTTCAATGTAAAGTCTGGAGTCTCTTTTACACCATCGGAGTTTTCTCCAATCTGATGGTATATTTTAACTTGAAGCGTCCCCATCACCATGGGAACGCCTCTATGTTAGAATATACTGTCTGATATGAGTTACATCGTGAAAACTCATATCAGACAGTATATTCTAACACAGAGGCGTTCCCATGGTGATGGGGACGCTTCTAGTTAGAATATACTACAAACTGTGTACATGACTGCCCCCTGCTGCCTGGCAGCACCCGATCTCTTACAGGGGGCCATGATCAGCACAATTAACCCCACAGGTGCCGCACCTGAAGGGGTTAATTGTGCGTATCATAGCCCCCTGTAAGAGATCAGGGGCTGCCAGGCAGCAGGGGGCAGACCCCCCCCTCCCCAGTTTGAATATCATTGGTAGCCAGTGTGCGGCCTCCCCCGGCCCCCCTCCCTCCCTCTATTGTAATAAGAACATTGGTGGCAGTGTGCGGCATCCCCCGGCCCCCCCTCCCTCCCTCTATTGCATTATTAACATTGGTGGCAGTGTGCGGCCTCCCCCGGCCCCCCCCCCCCTCCCTCCCTCTATTGCATTATTAACATTGGTGGCAGTGTGCGGCCTCCCCCGGCCCCCCTCCTTCCCTCTATTGCATCAATAACATTGGTGGCAGTATGCATCGGCGATCCTGACTTTAAATACAACACTTGCAGCGGGTGGAATTGCCACCAGTTAGTTGCCTGCTGTTTAAAACAGGGCTTATGTCCGCGACCGGCGGTAATGCTGATTGCGGACGTGTAACCCTTCAGATGCCATGGTCAAATGGACCACAGCATCTGCAATGATAAAAACCACGGCCATACTCCGGCTCCACCCGGCGGGGATCAGGGGAGCCGGAGTGTGTGTGCAGCAGCCCCTGCCTACTGTGACAGGAGGCTGCTGCACATTAGTTCCTATGGAGATTCTGCTTTTAGTAGGGCTCCATAGGAACACAGTAATATTCTCATAGACTCCAATGCTAATGCATTGGAGTCTATGAGAGAAGCAATCGACTGATTGCTTGTTATAGTTCCCTAGGGGAACTATAAAAAAGTGTAAAAAAAATAAAAAAGTTTTTAAAAATATAAATATTCAAATCACCTCCCTTTTCCAAAATATTAAAAGTACATAAACAATTAAAAATATATATATCATGGGTGTTGCTGCGAAAATGGCCATACTATTAAAATATCAAAATACTCATCTCATACAGTAAACACTGAAAGGAAAAAAAGTCAAAATGGCCCAAAAAATTTAATAAAAAGTGATAAAAAAAAGTCTGACACACCCCAAAATGGTATCAATAAAAAGCACAGATCGCCCCACAAAAAAAAATTGCCCTCACATAGCTCCGTGCACATAAAAATTAAAAAGTTATGGGGGTAAGAATATGGCGATACAAAGAAAAAAATGTTTATTTTTTTCTTCATAAAAAATAAAATAATATATACATATGTGCTATTGTTGTACTGATCCATAGAATGAAAGTAACAGGTCAGTTTTACTGCATAGGAAACTCTGTAAAAACAAAACCCATAAAACTGTGGCAGTTGTTTTTTTTTATAATTCCACATCATTTAGAATTTTTACCTGCTTCTGACTACATAGTATGCAACCATACATGGTGCTATTAGAAAGTACAATGTGCCCTGCAAAAAACAAACCCTCATACGGCTATGTGAATGGAAAAATTAAAATGTTATGGCTTTGAGAGGCTGGGAGTAAAAAAAAAATGAAAATGAAAAATCCCTGGTAATTAAAGGGTTAACCAACTGCCATTAAAGGATAACTGTCACACTTAGACCCTAATTTCTATTTTCATATATGTAGTTACTAATAACATAAATATTCCAGAATCAGTTACTATTAGACTGACTTACCCCTTAGCAACCAGTCTGCATAAAACTGCAATCTCACTATTCAGTTAAGATGGCCGCCACTGCCCTCACCCTGAGGCCTGCCCTCACTAGCCAGTAACAATAGCCCCCCAAAAGTGTCAGTAACCACAGCCCTCCCCCTAAAGTGTTAATCTCCTGCAGCACAAAGGGGTCCTCTTACCACATGTTGCTTTCATTTATACACTGAGCAGACGGCAGATCTCCCTTCCCTGCTCTGCGCTGCTTCCACTCTGCATTGTCCAAGTCTGCTGAGTAAGGGGGCGTCTGCCAAGCGCAGGGACAGGGAGAAGTGCACACAGCCCAGGCACTGTTATCAGCTGCTGGGGAGGACCTGGCTCTAATCATTTACCTACAGTCCCTGGCTGTCAGTAATCTGACCTTGCACCCTGCGTGCTCGTCTATCAACAGATAGGACCATGCCTAGCAACCCTATTTTAAGCAGAGGTAAAAGTAGGCAGTACAGGGAACTAAACTGTGGAATTAAGGGGTAATTGAATACACAGTGAAACGTTTAAATAGGGCCAGCAAGGAGATATTAATCACCACAATCCAATACTCCAAAAAAAATATATATATGACAGTTATACTTTAAGAATCTATTGCGTCCCCCAGTATCACATGGACATAAGGCTGTAAAAGTGATTCTTAATGAAAACCTACGGATTATGTTTCTTTTACTTTTTTATATTACTTTTTTATGCTCCAAAACCACTATTACTTTGCAATGGTCATTTGACATTGTTGGGTGCACTTAGACCTGACTATACTGGTATGTGCAATTTTAGTTGTTTACATGATAAGAAGAACAAAAAATAACCAACAAAGAAACTTACTGTATGAAATTAAGGTACATCCACACAAGACGATATGTTGTGGATTTGCCGCCATAGATTGGCATATGAAGAAATCTGCCGCATTTTATAGCACCAGCAAAGTGGAGTCGATTTTAAAAATCTTATACAGACACTGCAGAAAAAATCCACATTATAAATTGACCTACAGTGCAGATATTACATTTGCAGCATGTCAATTTCTGCTGTGGATTTCCACTACATATGTCACCCGTTGCAATGCATATAGTGAAATCCACAACAAATCTGCAGCAAATTAATGGTAGAATCTGCAGTGGAACATCCTCCCTGTGTGGTTGTACATGTAGGTAGAGTTCCTACATGTTGGTACAGCAGACCAACATTCAGTACATATGTCTCCATATGGTGACTCAGTAGGGCACTATATTATGGAGATATTCTCCTGTAGAAGCAATGCACCTTGTTAAGAAATGTATTGCGCAGGGCAAAGTCATTTTTAGGAGATCTGGTGACATACCTGGTTCTCCATAGGGACTGCTAGGCGAAGGCTTCGATCCAGCAGTGAGCTCGATGATGTCACTGGCACTAATGGGCGGGCTTTAGTGCTGCCCTAGCCTGTAAAACGGTTAGGGCAGTGCTAAAGCCCGCCCATCAGAGCCGGTGACATCACCAGCAACACTGCTGGGTGGATGCCTCCGCCTAGCAGTGGTCTATTGTAAACAAAAAAGCCATTGTCCTGCACAATACAGCGCAGGGCAAAAGAAAGCAGCAGTAACGCCTGTCACGGACATTTAACCTTTCAGATGGGGATATGTCCGGACAACCCCTTTAAGTGTTTATAACACTTTGGCCCACATTTACTAATGTGAGTGCACCTATATTTTAGCGTAAATTGCACCAGTATTCTCAGTGCAAAAGGTGGTGTGGCGTTATGGAAAAGCTGTATGGCTTTGTGGGGAAAGGACATGCCCTAAGATGCCCAAAGTTGTACCACAATTCTGTTCAAAGAAAGTTCTGTCTCAAAAAAAGCCAACCAATAGTAGATAAAGAGATACATAGTGTCTATTCCTGCACCAATCTATTTTCCAGCCTTAGCTACTGTGATAAATCTGGTGCAGGTCTAAAGCCTGTATTACACCAGGCAATTGTCGGTCCACTCATCGCCAACAAGGGTTCATAGGAACGCTCGTTAGCCATGATTCAGCAGTCTAATTTTGCAGCCGGTTACCCGATGAGCGAGCAAAAGCTTGTTCATCAGGAAATCAGGATCTTTCAGCATGTTTAAAAATCTCTGTTTGTCGGCAGCAGATCGTGGTGTCTAATCCAGCAAACTATACAGCATGGGGACGAGCAATGTCATAACGATCGCTCCTCCCCCTGTTGTGGAAAAGATCACTGCATGTAATAGCAGCTGTCTCCTCCACTAGTTTGCAGGCGATTGCTGGGAAGGAACACCTGCAGAATTGGGCTATGTAATGCAGCCTTAAAGGGGTTGTTCCCCATCTTCACCCCCTCCGGCCCCCCTGATATGAGCATAAGAGCATTTCATGTATCACGCAGGGCAAGGGCTTTTTTGTTTTTATTTTCACACTGCTAGGCAGAGGCTTCCTCCTAGCAGTGTTCTCGGTGATGGCACCGGCTCTGATGGGCGGGCTTTAGCGCTGCCATAGCCGTTGTACAGGCTGTGGCAGCGCTAAAGCCGACCCATTAGTGCTAGGCAGAAGCCTTCACCTAGCTTTCCCCATGGAGAGCCCGATATGTCACCGGAACTCAAAAAATTTCTTTCCCCTGTGCGAAAGTAAATGGAGCATGAAATTAAATGCTCCAATGTTCATGTCAGGGGGGCGGGGGGCTGAAGAGGTGAAGATGGGGATATGTCCGGGTTCAGCTCTGAACCCAAACAACTCCTCTAAGTTTATGCCATCTATAGGATTAGTAAATGTGCCCAAGTATGCTTTTCTTCAGTTGCTGCTAAATCAAATCAAGATGAGATGGCATACTGAATAAAAACATTAAAACAAATTAACAAGTGATGTAACTGTCTGTGTTGAAGGCTGTGAAAGTCATCATTAGCATTCATAGAAAGCGTGATAAAGAACGAAGATGCACAGAAAATCAAAGTGATGCATTTGTTATAAAGACAACCTGTGACAGGTTTTACTTAATAAATGAATGGGTAGAATGAAAACAATGGAGCAGTAAATATCTCACATGCATTACAGTCCCAAGTTTGCTCATTTACCAAATGACATTGTTTTTATACAGAATTGTTTCCTTTTATTCCTTGTTCGGGTTTTTATTGGCTTTTATGCAAAAAAAAAATTAAAAAATCAAGCAAAAAATACAAAATCGATCATTTGAAGCGTCCTAAATCTTATTATAATAGCATTCCCAGTGTGATATTTCACAGCTTCAGAAATCAATCAGCTAGCCACATGCTTAAATACAAATGTTTATTTTTTATCAAATCCAGGTGTCTAGAATTCTATTCCCAGATGGTCTCATTCTCAGTGATATTTTTACACGCTAGCTGAGGTCTAAAATAGATTATGGCCTTTTGGCCATCTGTTTTCTGAAGGCTTAAAGTGAAGCTCTAGTTTTGTGATGCTTCACAAGATTAAACTGTACATAACTCCAATATAATGGGCAGAGAAAGCTTGGACTGCTGTTCTAACCCACCACCCTAGAGAAAAAGTCTCATATGGAACCATCAGCCCCTGTACATACATCCACATTATATCACACGTGTATGTTGATATTTGAGTGTATTGATTAGATGTACATGGCAAGTATTAAAAGGGTAATCCCACTAACAACATTTATCACCTTTCCATAGGTCCAATTCTGTGAGCACCATGACCAATAAAATGAGGTTCTTGTGCCCCCATTCATCAAATGACCATGGTGAGGGAGAAGCTGAATAGAGTGCCAGTCAAGCATGTGCTCTGCCTCTACACCCAACGTCTATGGGACTGACAAAGGCAGCCGAATACAGTGGTGGAGCCCCTGAGGAATCATAGATGTATCGCCTATTTTCTAAATAAAGTACATGAAAAATGTTCTTAGAGTATCCCTTAAAGGGGTTGTCCCACAAAAAACTATTATTAAATATTCAAAATTTTTCAAACCAGCACCTGGATCTAAATAATTTTGTAAATGCATGTAATTCAAAATTAGTATAGCCACTGAGTTATTCAAAATCAGTTTTTTTTTTTTGAGCCACTCTCTGTTCTTTTCTTTCTTTGTCTGTCCACCTCTCTGAGGTGGACGCATATGCTCAATTCCATCCTTTAACTGCCACCAGCCCCATCTTCAGTTAGAAGCTGTGATTGTTACTGGAAGAGAACTGCAGCATAAGGCCCCTTTCACGGATTGTGTCCAGATCTGTCCAGGAAAAAAACTAAAGGTTGCGTTCAGTGGTTCCGTTTTTTCCGCATTGGATGCAATCAGTTTTGATGCGTTTTTGCACACGCATGAAAAAAACCTGAAGAATTACAAACATCTTCTAGCAACCATCAATGAAAAACGCTTTGTATCCAGACTGCTTCCAGATTGCACCCGGATGCAATGCGTTTTTTTAACGGAAGCTCTATTTACTTTTATGGGACCAAACTGCGTAAAAAATGCAGAATATAGAACATGCTGAGATTTTTATGCAACGCAGAGATGATGTGTTAAAGTCAACCGTCATGTACATAGACCCATAGAAATTAATGGGTGCAGTACATTCAGTTCACGCATTGCACCCGCGTGGAAAACTCACTTGTGTGAAAGGGGCCTAAAGCACATGCCCCGTGAGTTGCAGCAGAAAACACACACCCTCTGCGAAATGGCATGCCCCCTGAGGTGCCAGCTTGAAATAAATCTAGCAGAGCAATTGGAGCAACTAATCGGGGAAACTCTGGATCCATGCGAGGTACAGACCAGGTTCTAGCTTAGTTAGAACAAGATTTTCATATACTATATGATGATTTTTATTATGTACATCATTCAAATGGTACTGTATATTACAAAATGCCTTTGCATACTCCATTTATATTCCGGGGGGAAAAAAATATCTCTTCAAGTCTATTCCATTTATACAATATATACTGTATATCATAATCATTTTGGAGTATATAGGTAGCTGAGACATGTAGCAATCAAACTGTATTGAAAAACTGCACTCTTCAATACAACTGTATGCAAGAAAAAATACATGCAGCGCAGTATTCATTTTAATATACATACGCATGCATGAGGCCGCCAAACGTAAACGCTAAACACAGAATGAGTTCAATCATGATAAGTGAACTTATACAGATGGGACAAAACGATACATGGGAAGAGAAATTACTATAAGCATGCTTAAGGGCCTTAATGGTTATCTCTGTTGATTGGGTTGGAAACAGTTTAGGTATTTAGTCCATCGGAAACCAAGCAGAAGCCCACTAAAACCAAATCATTCTCAATATGTTGGTATGAGAAATTCTTTCAGTGTCATACAATTTGAAAGAAGTGGTGGACATCTGGTAACTGGGCTTGGCCTTTGTCCTACAGTATGATTAAAATCTAGTACTGCAAGTGCAAAAAGCTGTCTTAGTCGTTATATAAAGATATAATGATATGGCATGTAAGGCAGCCAAAACATACTGCCATACAGTATTAGTGAGTCAAAACTATTGGTCATTTAATTATTGAGGAAATGATCCAATATCACATGTCTGTGAGTGGCAAAAGGATATGAACCTTTAGGATGAGCAGACAATTTAAAGGTGGCATTAGAGTCAGGTGTTTTCAATCAATGGGATGACAATCAGATGTGTGTGGGTGACCTGTTTGATTTTTACAATACGTTTGTGGAAAAGAAGATTACTAAGAACATCAGAAGAAGAGTTGTTAATGCTCATCGGGCTGGACAATGTTACAAAACCAAGTGTTTGAACTCCACTAATCCACATTCAGACAGTATGAATACATTGAAGAAATTAAAAACCCCTAATACTCTCCCCAGGAGTGGTTGACCAACAAAGATCTCGCCTAAAGCAATGCGAGTAATAGTCCACAAGGTCACAAAACGAACCCAAGGTAAACGCTGAGCAACTAAAGGTTATTCTCACATTAGCTAATGTTAATGTTCATGAGCCCACTCAGGAAGACACTGAACAACAATGGTGTCCATGGCAAGAGTGCAAGGAGAAAGCCACAGCTCTTCAAAAAATCTGCAGTTTGCTAAAGTTTACCTGGACAAGCCAGAAGGCCAGTGGAACAAAGTTTTGTGGATGATTTAGAACATTTGGATTGAAATGAGAAGCATTACGTTTGGAGAAAGAAAAATACCTCATTCCAGCATAAAAACCTCATACTATCTATTAAACATGGTGGTGGTAGTATCATGGTTTGGGCCTGTTTTGCTGCATCTGGCCCAGGATGGCTTTTCATCTTTGATAGAATAATGATTTTTTTCTTATACCAGCAAATTCTTAAGGAAGATGTCAAGCACACAAGTCATTCTACCAAAGAACAGTTAAATAAGAATAAAGTTAAAGCTTTGGAAAGGCCAAATAATTGTCCCAACCTTAATCCAAAAGAAATGTTATGGAAGGACCTGAAGCGAACAGTTCATTGGAGAAAATCCACCAACATAATGGTTGAAGCTGTATTGTATAGACAAAAACGATACAATTCCTCCAAGCCTCTGTGCAGGACCAAACAATTACTGGCTTATAATGCTTATATCCTCAGCTATTCCAGGAATAATGTTAGTATAGTTCTACCTGTGGCTTCTATAACAGTCCTCCTGTGTCCATCTAAAAAATGTGACAATGGGGACACACGTAATCAGCCTTGCTTCTCTCTTTCCTCCCTTGTGTGTATGAGAGATCGCTGATAAGATGACCTGTCGATTCTGAAAGCCACAGCGTCCTCTTAGAGGAGATTCTGAGAAAGTACAGTAACACTGTCTCACTGTCCTATCATTTGCTCAGAATTTCCTCTAAGAAGCAGAGAAAACACTGCAGCTTCAGAGGCAGCTAGCTTCCTACATCAGGGATCCCTCCACATACCTGAAAAAGAGCAGAGAAAAGGGCAAAACTGAGCATGTGTGTCCACCTCTGCACATTTACTAAGGTGGACTCAAAGACTGTACATTAGGAACAGAAGGTAACGTTGTACTAAGATAATTCCTCTAAAAGTTGAGGATATTAGCATTTTTGTTAATAAGTGTAAATACAAAAAAGTTTATAATTATGGACTACATTTAACTATAAAGAACATTTTTGTAGGATAACCCCTTTTAAGAGCTCTTCTTACTGATTATAATAAATCGATTTACATCACCCAAATGATATGTTTCAGCAGCAACAATTGACAAATGATTGTTCCTGAAATACAATTACTTCTGGCTTAAACAGAGTTGTCTTACAACCCCTACTTACACGGCCCGTCCTAACTGACGGCGTACAACTTGGCGGCAGTCCCTAGCTTAGATACATGCAGGGGCCTAAAGAGTGCTAGAGTAACACGTAACAGAGTCAAGGAAGCAAAGGTCAAAGCCAGGAGGTCACGCATGTACACAAGGGAAAACACAATAGCAAGGTCAAATTAAACCAAAGTTAGAAGCCGAGAGGTCACGTCAATTCCAAGGAGGTAACAAGGTCGAAGTCAGAAACAAAGCCGAGGTCCAAACACAATAGCAAGGTAACAATAGGAAGACTGGTGAAGGTAGAAAGACCAATAACAGGCAACCTGTGGCCAGCAGGCTGCCTGTTTAAATAGTCCATATTGGTGAGTCACATGATGTGGCCAGCGTCACGTGACTCGCATAACACAGCCCAACATAGCCGAGCGCTGATCATCATTATCAGCGTTCAGCTCTCCTGCTGCTTGTTGTCTAGGGGACGGAGGACGCCAGCCACGCAGATCCTCCCCGCCCCCTAGTCCCCATGGAGACGAGGATGCCGCCCACGTCCTGGCTCCGCTATGCGGGCGGAATGCCGGCGGTGCTGCGAAGGTAGAGATGCGCCGCCAGCTCCCCGTGACAAGTCTGGCTCCTGAGACCCCTATCAAACAGCTGATTTTGCTGGAGAAAGAAGCTAGCCAGACATTTGAAGTGTAGTATTACATGGCAGAAACTAAGATGAATGTCTGCAATGTGGTGGAAAAGCACACCCACCTTAAAAACACCACATATGTCGGGAATCTGTGAGGCATGAACACTCCAACGCCATATCACCAGGAGTAGGAGTTGTCTGCACTGCTCGTTATAATTATGAACTTTAGTGGCTAGATACGGTCACTAGAGCTATTGTATAACAAATGGAGAAAGTAGAGCGACACTTTGATGTCACTGCTGATATCAGGAGGAGGAGAGGGTCTATATACAGTTAGGAACAGAAGTATTTGAACACCCTGCAATTTTGCAAGTTCTCCCACTTAGAAATCACGGAGGGGTCTGAAATTCCCATTGTAGGTGCATTCCCACTCTGAGAGACAGAATAAAAAAAAATCTGTAAATCACATTGTATGATTTTTAAAGAATTTATTACGCTTGCACTGCTGAACATAACCTGAGAAAATCAGTGTTAATATTTGGTACAGAAGCCTTTATTTGCAATTACAGAGGTCAAACATTTTCTGTAGTTCTTGACTAGGTTTGCACACACTGCAACAGGGATTTTGACCCACTCCTCCACACAGATTTCCTCTAGATCTGTCAGGTTTCAGGGCTGTCGCCGAGCAACACAGAGTTTCAGCTCCCTCCAAAGATGTTCTATTGGATTTAGGTCTGGAGACTGGCTAGGCCACTCCAGAACCTTGATATGCTTCTTACGGAGCCACTCCCTGGTTAGCCTGGCTGTGTGCTTCAGGTCGTTTTCATGTTGGAAGACCCAGCCACGACCCATCTTCAATGCTCTGACTGAGGGAAGGAGGTTGTTGCTCAAAATCTCACAATAAATGGCCCCATTCATCCTCTCCTTAATACAGTTCAGTCGTCCTGTCCCCTTCACAGAAAAAGCACCCTCAAAGCATGATGTTACCACCCCCGTGCTTCACAGTAGGGATAGTGTTCTTGGGGTGCAACTAATCCTTCTTTTTCCTCCAAACACGACGAGTGATGTTTAGACCAAAAAGTTCTACTTTGGTCTCGTCTGACCAGATTACTTTCTCCCATGCCTCCTCTGGATCATCCAGATGGTCATTGGCAAACTTCAGACAGGGCCTGGACATGTGATGACTTGAGCAGGGGAACCTTCCATGCAATGTATGATTTGAAACCATGACGGCGTAGTGTTCTACAGACAGTGACCTTTGAAACTGTGGTCCCAGCTCTCTTCATGTCATTTACCAGCTTCTTCCTTGTAGTTCTGGGCTGATTCCTCACCTTTCTTATCATCAGTGATACCCCACGAGGTGAGATCTTGCATGGAGCCCCAGTCCGAGGGAGACTGACAGTCGTCTTTAGCCTCTTCCATTTTCTAGCAATTGCTTCAACAGTTGGCCTATTTTCACCAAGCTGCTTTGCAGTTGCCCTGTAGCCGTGTGGAGGTCGATAATTTTGTCTCTGGTGTCTTTTGACAGCTCTATGATCTTGCCCATGGTAGTAGTTGGTGTCTGACTGACTGTGGGGTGGACAGGTGTCTTTAAAGAGCTCAGACAGATCCAACTAAGTTAGATTAATGAGTGGATTAGAGGTGGACTTTTTAAAGGCACAGTAACAGGTCTTTGAGAGCCAGAATTCTTGCTGTTTCTCAGGTGTTAAAATACTTATGTTCAGCAGTGAAAGACAAAAAATTCTTTAAAAATCATACAATGTGATTTCTGAATTTTCTTTTTAATTCTGTCTCAGAGTGGGAATGCACCTACAATATGAATTTCAGACCCCTCCGTAATTTCTAAGCGGGAGAACTTGCAAAATTGCAGGGTGTTCAAATACTTCTGTTCTTCACTGTATAAGAAATGGATCAGCCATCTTAAGAGGAGTTTAAGCTAGAACCCACCTGGTGTGCACTCATCCCCTTGCTGGGGGATGAGTACTAGAAAGGCCCGCTACAGCTGTTGTAGAGTGCTTGCTTCAGAGAAAAAGATGCAGACACTTTGTAGAATGTTTCTTGCATTAAAGTGGTGCATTGGGTGCCATTAGCTGTGCATTCACTAACCAGAGGATGTGCCAAATCTACCACAAGTATGCCACCAAAGGTGTAATAGTCTGAAAAATAATAAGATGACCTTCTGGACACATAGCCCTTGGGTGTAAAAGCTAATGGTGGAAAGAGGCCCCAGGCTGGACACCTTGTGGATTTAAGGCCTAACATCACCCCTGGAGTCAGGGGTGCACTGCCAATGAAGCGAGGTGAGGCGATTGCCTCAGGCAGCACCAGGTGGGGACAAGTGGAGGGGGGGGGGGGACAGCGAAAGGCCTTGGGCAATGAGTGCTTTCATTGTGGAATCAGTCATCTCTGCATATTCACCTGTATCGCTTTTTTCAGGACAGTGATACAGTTGAATGCTGTGATGCCATGGAAGCGGTGTCTTCCTGCCCTACAGTTCCCTCTAATAGAATTTAGTCCTAGTGCCTGTAGCATCATTATCCCGCTGCCTGAGAGGGGTTGCATAGAGTTCAGGGCACAGACTAAAAGAGGTCTGTGTCTTGCACCACATTTCTGACAGCAGAATGGAGGTAAGTATTTGAGTTTATTATTTTTATTTTACAGCATGCTGTTTGGCCACAATGTGGGGAAGGGGGGGGGGAATCATCATTTTTAAACTGGAGGAAGCACTATGGGGACATTGGGGGCTCTGAAAAGGGGCATTTTTGTACTGGAACACATTATTAGGGGGCACATTTTTTTCTACTTCGGGCACTAACAGGGTATTATTTTTTTGTCCTGGCACATATAAGGGGGTATTATTTCTACTGGCACAGATTATAAGGGAGCATTTTGGTACTGTCGCACATTGTAAGGAGGTATTGATAGTACAAGCACACATTATGGGGGGAATTAGTACTACTGGGCTTTATTAATACTGGGGGACTACGAGGAACATGATTACTAGTATGGGCACTATAGGGCATTATTACTTCTGGAGGAAAATATGGAACATTATTACTATTGGGGACACTGTTACCACATAGTGCACTCTGGCAGAGATTTAGATTGTTACAGTGGGGGGCACCCTGGCACAGTATCAGCCTAGCACAGTTATTTTAGGAGGACACTATAAGTGTTAGGGGCACTATTTGCTGGGCACTGTTATTTTTTAGGGCGCTGTGTGCCAATAATTATTGAACGGGGAGCTATCTGTGTGCTACTAGTATTTTCAGGGAGACTGTTTCTGCAATATAGCATTGGGGAGCACAGTTGGCATAGTATTAGGGGTGGCAGGATGTGGGGTTCAGAAGGTGGGGAGGAGGATGAAAAAGTAGAAAACGAAGATTGTCTGTGTACCAAACTCTGCAGAGCCAAGAGATGGCTGAAAGAAATCATCATGGCGGTCTGGTCTGAATGGAGAAGATAAGAAAAGAGAATGTATACATCATAGGAGACGTCACTGGATGTAAGAGATATGTTGTGCTATATTAACCTATATGTATTATGGCACTATATGTATTGTATGCCTTTAACAGTAGGGCTGGAGGCAAGGGGTTAGACTGAGAATTTGGCATGGGGCGTTTTTTTGCCTCAGGCAGCAGAAAGACTAAGTGCATCCCTGCCTGGAGTGGGGACATTATGCTTGGGATGATAATATACTACTGTATATGTGGATTACATATAGTTGAAGAGTCTCTATGAGAACTGATAAGCTTGCTGTGCCTTGTAAGAGAATTGCAACCATCAATAGTATTGTGCCTTTAAGAGATTTCAGCAATTATGTGTATATAACTGTACATAAATGGACAGTAACGTTTGTAATATGCTGAAAAACAGTTCATGTGCCTCAACTTACTTTATTCCATCACCATTCATCAGAGTGAAAGCTTCGGTGTGTAAGTAACAACTCAAAGAAGGGTGAGATCTCAAATGGGACCCCCTCTATAATACCCATGTTCCCTAATATAGCATTTGGACAAGAGCTATCCTGATGACCAACTCTGATTTGTCGTTAAAAAATATTGATTTGGTCATGTCCAAAAATCTCCAATTTACTAAAATATCATGTGACTTATCTAGCACAATAAATGGTGTTAAAAAATCTCAATGACAGAATTATTTTATTTATTTTTGGCCACCTTACACTATAGGAAAAGACGACAGCCTCTCTGATGGCCTGGACCACGGGAGTGCACGTATGCCGGTGTTTTTTCCTACAGTGTACAAGCACGGCCATATAGACAATCACAATACATTAGTACGTACCTTCTATTAACTTTGTCTACATGATAAATGCCATTTGCTGAAGTGAGACAACCCCTTTAACCGCCTCCGGACCGCCTAACGCAGATGTGCGGTCCAGATGCGGCAGCGCTGGCACAACTACGCATATAAGAGTCATCTCGCGAGACGCGAGATGACGCGCTATGCGGCCCGCGCATGCGCAGTTCGGGACGGCATTTCAAAGAGGACCATTTCGTCATCAGCTTGCCAGCCAATGATCGCGGATGGCAAGCTGATGATTTTCAAAAAAAACAATCACAGCGCCAGATAACAGATCATATTTGTAAATATGATCTGTTATATGGCTGCCTGCTCCTCTGCTGGTTCTTTTCGTCGGTTGGATCCAGCAGAGGAGCAGGCTTCACAGTGAGTACACCAAACACTACACTTTAGCCCCAGATCACCCCCCTGAACCCCAATTAACCCTTTGATCACCCCTTTGTCAATCACTAGTGAAAGGAAAAAAGTGATCAGTGTAAACTGTCACTTTTTTTTTCACTGGTATTGACCGTTAGGTTTTAGGTATAGTTTAGGTCCCTTGGTTAGGTAGTTAGCGATCAGTTAGCGCCCAGCCCACCGCACCGCAGTCCGTTATTCGCTAATCAGCATTTGTACTTTTATAGTATCTGGAAGTGATCAAAACTGATCCCGGTCAGATCTATAATAGTACTAGTGTCACTTTAGTTCGCCCTCCACCCAAAACGCAGTGTTTGCCCGATCAGGCCTGATCGGTCGCCCACACGTGCGTTCACCCACGCCCGCCCCACCGCAGTGACAAAAAAAAATTTTTTTTTGATCACTGCACAATTACTTTACACGCACTGCGGCGATAAAAAAATCAGTTTTGATATTTTTTATCAACCGCAGCGGCCTCCGGTACTTCGCTAGCCTCCCCTTTGTAAGACAGGCTTGCTTTTTTTTTCTTGGGTAGTCTCAGGGAATACCCCTAAATTTAGTTGCCCAAAATGTCAAACAGGGGGTATTCCTCTGAAGAGGCCTACAGGCTTCTGACCCAGTCGGATGAGGAGTGGGAACCCTCATCTGATGAATCCAGCGGGTCAGAATACGAACCTGTAGAAAGCAGTGGCTCTCTGACCCAAAGTTCGGACGAGGAGGCTGAGGTCCCTGATACCACCAGGCGTACCCGGCCCCGTGTCGCTAGACCACAGGTTGCGCAGGATCCGCTTCAAGCGCAGCAGAGTGGGGCTGGTGCTGTCGGATTACGTGGTGAGGCATACACCAGCAGCCCAGCCCTCCCTGGACCTAGTACCAGCACTGCCGTACAACCTGGTGAAGTAGCGAGCACCAGAAGGGCAGTTGAAGCTGGTACGGTGGCACGTGCAGTAGTGACCCCGTCGCAGCCACCGCAAAGACATGCCCGTAGAGCCCTTAGAATCCCAGAGGTGCTGGCAAACCCCGATTGGCAGTCGCCAACTTCAGCCGCACCTGTAGTTTTCCCTTTCACTGCCCAGTCTGGAGTTCGGGTTGAGACAGCTCAGATCGGTTCGGCCCTGGGATTTTTTGAGCTGTTCTTGACTGCGGAGCTCTTAGACATAGTTGTGGCCGAAACAAACAGGTATGCCACACAATTTATCACCGCTAACCCGGGAAGCTTTTATGCCCAGCCTTTCCGGTGGAAACCAGTCCAAGTTTCCGAAATTAAAACTTTTCTGGGCCTCCTCCTCAACATGGGCCTGACAAAAAAGCATGAATTGCGGTCATATTGGTCCACGAACCCGATTCATCACATGCCCATGTTCTCTGCTGCTATGTCCAGGGCACGTTTTGAGGCCACCCTGCGTTTCCTGCACTTTAGTGACAACACCGCCTCCCGTCCCAGAGGCCACCCTGCTTTTGACCGGCTCCACAAAATTCGGCCCCTCATAGACCATTTCAACCAGAAATTTGCAGATTTGTATACCCCAGAGCAAAACATCTGCGTAGACGAGTCCCTGATACATTTTACCGGGCGTCTTGGCTTCAAACAATACATCCCAAGCAAGCGCGCCCGGTATGGGGTCAAATTGTATAAGCTCTGTGAAAGGGCCACAGGCTATACCCACAAATTTCAGATCTATGAGGGAAAAGATCAGACCCTGGAGCCGGTCGGTTGCCCTGACTACCTGGGGAGCAGTGGGAAGACAGTTTGGGACTTGGTGTCACCCTTATTCGGCAAGGGGTACCATCTTTATGTGGACAATTTTTACACAAGTGTGGCCCTCTTTAGGCATTTGTTTCTAGAACGGATTGGCGCCTGTGGTACCGCGCGAACTAGTCGCGCGGGCTTCCCCCAACGGCTCGTTACCACCCGTCTTGCAAGGAAGCAGAGGACCGCACTGTGTAACGAAGAACTGCTCGCGGTGAAATGGAGAGACAAGTGTGACGTTTACATGCTCTCCTCCATTCACGCAGACACGACAATACAAATTGAGCGAGCAACCCGTGTCATTGAAAAGCCCCTCTCAGTCCACGACTATAATTTGCTCATGGGAGGGGTGGACTTCAATGACCAGATGTTTTTTTTTTTTTGTCGCAAGTTAGTGGAATATGAGACTTTGTAAGGAAAAAAGAGAAAAAAAATCATCATTTTCCGCTAACTTGTGAAAAAAAATAAAAAATTCTAGGAACTCGCAGTGCCCCTCACGGAATACCTTGGGGTGTCTTCTTTCCAAAATGGGGTCACTTGTGGCGTAGTTATACTGCCCTGACAATTTAGGGGCCCAAATGTGTGAGAAGTACCTTGCAATCAAAATGTGTAAAAAATGGCCTGCGAAACCCTAAAGGTGCACTTTGGAATATGTGCCCCTTTGCCCACCTAGGCTGCAATAAAGTGTCACACATCTGGTATCGCCGTACTCAGGAGAAGTTGGGGAATGTGTTTTGGGGTGTCATTTTACATATACCCATGCTGGGTGAGAAAAATATCTTGGTCAAATGCCAACTTTGTATAAAAAAATGGGAAAAGTTATCTTTTGCCAAGATATTTCTCTCACCCAGCATGGGTATATGTAAAATGACACCCCAAAACACATTCCCAAACTTCTCCTGAGTACGGCGATACCAGATGTGTGACACTTTTTTGATGCCAAGGTGGGCAAAGGGGCGCATATTCCAAAGTGCACCTTTCGGATTTCACCGGTCATTTTTTACACATTTTGATTGCAAAGTTCTTCTCACACATTTGGGCCCTAAATTGCCAGGGCAGTATAACTACGCCACAAGTGACCCCATTTTGGAAAGAAGACACCCCAAGGTATTCTGTGAGGGGCATGGTGAGTTCCTAGAATTTTTTATTTTTTGTCGCAAGTTAGTGTAATATGAGACTTTGTAAGAAAAAAAAAAAAATCATCATCATTTTCCGCTAACTTGTGACAAAAAATAAAAAGTTCTATGAACTCACTATGCCCATCAGCGAATACCTTAGGGTGTCTACTTTCCGAAATGGGGTCATTTGTGGGGGTTTTCTACTGTTTGGGCATTGTAGAACCTCAGGAATCATGACAGGTGCTCAGAAAATCAGAGCTGTTTCAAAAAGCGGAAATTCACATTTTTGTACCATAGTTTGTAAACGCTATAACTTTTACCCAAACCATTTTTTTTTTTTTGCCCAAACATTTTTTTTTTATCAAAGACATGTAGAACAATAAATTTGGCGAAAAATTTATATATGGATGTCGTTTTTTTTGCCAAATTTTACAGCTGAAAGTGAAAAATGTCATTTTTTTGCAAAAAAATCGTTACATTTTGATTAATAACAAAAAAAGTAAAAATGTCAGCAGCAATAAAATACCACCAAATGAAAGCTCTATTAGTGAGAAGAAAAGGAGGTAAAATTCATTTGGGTGGTAAGTTGCATGACCGAGCGATAAACGGTGAAAGGAGTGTAGTGCCGAAGTGTAAAAAGTGCTCTGGTCATGAAGGGGGTTTCAGCTAGCGGGGCTGAAGTGGTTAAAGAGGCTTAAAGGAAATGTGTCATCAGAAAATGACCTACTGTTTAAATCACGTTTTTAACGTTTAACATATTTTTAACCCCTTGGCGACATTTGACTTCATAGTACGACACTGCGGGAAGTGACCATGCAAATTCACACAATATTACTTCATGATAATCGGGCAGGCACATGATGCAGGGGCCTGGCTGTGACTGGCATCACTGTAAACGCCAATGCTTAACCCCTCATATGCCACAATCAACACCGACCACAGCATGTAAGAGGATCTCAGAGGAAAGGGCTCCCTCTGCCACTCCATCGCGCGCCCCCCCCCCCCCCCGGTGACAGGGAGCTGATGGCTGCCATGGCAACCCCAGGCCTCGCAAAGGCTTCGGGGGCGGCCATGTACAGAAGCCTGGAGGGCCAACAACCAGGCTGAGTCTTACATGCACACCGTCAGTGTATTACAATGTAGTACAATACAACATTTAAACAGGGATCAGACCCTGAAATGGGATAAAAACGAAAAAAGGGTTGAAAAAATAAAAGCAAAAGCATTTATGAAAAAATAAAATAAAAAAGTTCACGTTAAAAAAGGGCCAATTTCCCTTTATCAAGTGATTTTAATAAAAAGATTTAAAAAAATGTTATAAAAATAGACATAAGGGCCACATGTCTTGCTGCTAGCGGCAAAGAAATGTGTATTGCGGAAATGGCTACAACCCCAGGTACCTACTTTGGAAGAGGTCATCGGTACTATGAAAATACTTATGTATATGGATAGATTAGATGCGGAACGTAGTAAAGAAAAAGCCACACAGTCCTTTATTCACAAATGGAGACCATTTATTGAACATTCACTCACTACCTATGAGATACAGGAGGTTGTGAAACCATTTGTAGACACTACCTGGTACATGAAAGCACGAGTGGCAGGTAGGTTAGGCAACCTGTTACTATAAGGCCTCATGCACACGACCGTTGTGTGCATCCGTGGCCGTTGTGCCGTTTTCCGTTTTTTTTCACGGACCCATTGACTTTCAATGGGTCCATGGAAAAATCGGAAAATGCACCGTTTGGCAGCCGCATCCGTGAGCCGTGTTTCCTGGCCGTGAAAAAAATATGACCTGTCCTATTTTTTTCACGGCCAACGGTTCACGGGCCCATTCAAGTCAATGGGTCCGTGAAAGAACACGGATGCACACAAGATTGTCATCCGTGTCCGTGATCCGTGGCCGTAGGTTTTAGTTTTATACAGACGGATCCGAAGATCCGTCTGCATAAAAGCTTTTTCAGAGCTGAGTTTTCACTTCGTGAAAACTCAGATCCGACAGTATATTCTAACACAGAGGCGTTCCCATGGTGATGGGACGCTTCTAGTTAAAATACACTACAAACTGTGTACAAGACTGCCCCCTGCTGCCTGGCAGCACCCGATCTCTTACAGGGGGATATGATAGTACAATTAACCCCTCAAGTGCTGCACCTGAAGGGGTTAATTGTACTATCATATCCCCCTGTAAGAGATCAGGGCTGCCAGGCAGCAGGGGGCAGACCCCCCCCCCCCTCCCCAGTTTGAATATCATTGTGCGGCCCCCCCCCTCCCCTGTTGTTAACTCGTTGGTGGCCAGTGTGCGCACCCCCCTCCCTCCCTCCCTCTATTGTTTTAATACATTGGGGCCAGTGTGCGCACCCCCCCAACCCCCCCCCCTCCTCCCTCTATTGTAATAATAGCATTGGGGCCAGTGTGCACACCCCCCCCCCCCCCCCCCCGATCATCGGTGGCAGCGGAGTAGAAGATTTTCATACTTACCTGGCTGCTGGCTGCTGCGATGTCTGCGTCCGGCCGGGAGCTCCTCCTACTGGTAAGTGACAGCAATGCGCCGCACAGACCTGTCACTTACCAGTAGGAGGAGCTCCCGGCCGGACACAGAGATCGCAGCAGCCAGCAGCCAGGTAAGTATGAATCTTCTACTCCGCTGGCACCGATGATCGGGGGGGGGGGGGGCACACTGGCCCCAATGCTATTATTACAATAGAGGGAGGGAGGGGGGGGGGGGGTTGGGGGGGCGCGCACACTGGCCCCAATGCTATTATTACAATAGAGGGAGGGAGGGGGGGGGGGGTTGGGGGGGCGCGCACACTGGCCCCAATGCTATTATTACAATAGAGGGAGGGAGGGAGGGGGGTGCGCACACTGGCCATCAACGAGTTAACAACAGGGGAGGGGGGGCCCACTGGCCACCAATGAGTTAAAAACAGGGGGGGGGGCTGCCCCCTGCTGCCATGGCAGCACCTGCCAGGCAGCAGGGGACAGTCATGTACACAGTTTTTTTGTATATTCTAACCTGAAGCGTCTCCATCACCATGGGAACGCCTCTGTGTTAGAATATACTGTCGGAAATGAGTTTCACGATGTAGCTCATATCCGACAGTATATTCTAACATAGAGGCGTTCCCATGGTGATGGGGACGCTACAAGTTAAAATATACCATCGGATTGGAGAAAACTCCAATCCGATGGTATAACAGAACTCCAGACTTTACATTGAAAGTCAATGGGGACGGATCCGTTTGAAATGGCACCATATTGTGTCAACATCAAACGGATCCGTCCCCATTGACTTGCATTGTAATTCAGGACGGATCCGTTTGGCTCCGCACGGCCAGGCGGACACCAAAATGACTTTTTTTTCATGTCCGTGGATCCTCCAAAAATCAAGGAAGACCCACGGACGGAAAAACGGTCACGGATCACGGACCCACGGATCCCGTTTTTGCGGGCCGTGAAAAAAAACTGTCGTGTGCATGAGGCCTTACTTGAAGTCTTGAGATTATATGTGGTGCTATATGGAGTTGGTTGGTTAACTCTGTTTAGTTGGGATGGGGAGAACATGTCTAGAGCGACGAAAGGGAGATCTAGGGACTATGCAAATATAAAACAAAATAATACAGTATGATTGTACCAGTATTTGTACATGGTGTCCCAGATCATGAATCACTTTTCTTAGGGAGAGGGAGGGTGGGTTGGGGGTATAAAAATAAAAATGAGATCTAGGCATAGACCTTTTTGAGAATACAATGTTATGCTTTAATCTTGCACCACGAGGTGGTACTTGATGGGACTCTTGTACTTTGACTTTTATTGTATGTATCTTCTTACTTTCTGTAAATTGTACATGATGCCAGATCTGAATAAAAATTTTGAATAAAAAAAAAATATGACATGACATATTAGATATTGCTGCATCCGTAATGATCCGTCCGTAATCCAACATCCCAAAAAATAAAATTACATTTACAAAATAATGGCAACATATAGTAGACATATGGGAAATGTAAATTAATAACTATTTTATCAGCATCTGTCTTAAAAGCAGATAAATTGAAATTTTGAAATTTCTTACATTTTCTGTAAATTTTAGATTTTTTAATAAATAAAGGTGAAATAAACAGTATAATGTGTCACCAGAACACAATGTGAGAATGGCTTAGGGTACTTTCACACTTGCGTTATTCTTTTCCATCACTGAGTTCCGTCACAGGGGCTCTATACCGGAAAAGAACTGATCAGTTTTATCCCCATGCATTCTGAATGGAGAGTAATCCGTTCAGTTTGCATCAGGATGTCTTCAGTTCAGTCGTTTTGACTGATCAGGCATTTTTTCGACTGCTCAGGCATTTTTAAGGCTACTTTCACACTAGCGTTCGTCGGTCCGCTCGTGAGCTCCGTTTGAAGGGGCTCACGAGCGGACCCGAACGCTTCCGTCCAGCCCTGATGCAGTCTGAATGGATGCGGATCCGCTCAGACTGCATCAGTCTGGCGGCGTTCAGCCTCCGCTCCGCTCGCCTCCGCACGGACAGGCGGACAGCTGAACGCTGCTTGCAGCGTTCGGGTGTCCGCCTGGCCGTGCGGAGGCGTGCGGATCCGTCCAGACTTACAATGTAAGTCAATGGGGACGGATCCGTTTGAAGATGCCACAATATGGCTCAATCTTCAAGCGGATCCGTCCCCCATTGACTTTACATTGAAAGTCTGGACGGATCCGTCCGAGGCTATTTTCACACTTAGCTTTTATATGCCAAAATAATGCAGACGGATCCGTTCTGAACGGAGCCTCCGTCTGCATTATTATGATCGGATCCGTTCAGAACGGATCCGATCGAACGCTAGTGTGAAAGTAGCCTAAGACTGATCAGGATCCTGATCAGTCTTACTAATGCCATCAGTTAGCATACATTTTGCCTGATCCGGCAGGCAGTTCCGGCGATGGAACTGCTTGCCGGATCTCTCTGCCACAAGTGTGAAAGTAGCCTTAGATAAGTAAAAGCGTTGCAAAGTTATTACCACATAAAGTGACATATGTCAGATTTCCAAAATTTGGCTTAGTCCTTAAAGGGGTTTTGTCACTTCAGCAAATATCATTTGCCATGTAGACAAGTTAATACAAGGCAATTACTAATGTATTTTTATTATCCATGTTGCTTCCTTTGCTGGCTGCATTCATGTTTCCATCACATTATACACTTCTCATTCCCATGGTTATGACCACCCTGCAATCCATCAGCAGTGGTGGCCAGTGAATGTCAGTTCGCAGTGTTCGCCAGCGAACACATGCGGGCTGCCATATTTAGTAAGGTAGACTAACCCGTCCGGCGATGCACAGGTAAGCCCTTGCCTGTGCCTGGAGCCGGTCTGAAATCAAATGCAGTCACCGGGAGCAGGCAGTTCCAAGAACAGCCCGATAAAGGCCCCCGGCTTACATACTATAAAAGAAAAGTACCAGCCTATGTGAGCTCCCATGGTCCCGGTCACCAGAGAGGTAGAAATTTTTTTATATAATGCGCAAGATTGCAGGGTGGTCGTAACCATGGAAACAAGCTGTGTATAATGGGATGGAAAAATAAATCTAGCCAGCAAAGGAAGCAATATGGACAATCACAATACATTAGTAAGCGCCTTGTATTAACCACTTAAGGACCACAGGTTTATACCCCCCTAGTGACCAGGACCTTTTTTACAAATCGGCACTCCACAACTTTAGCGGTTTATTGCTCGGTCATGCAACTTACCACCCAAATGAATTTTACCTCCTTTTCTTCTCACTAATAGAGCTTTCATTTGGTGGTATTTCATTGCTGCTGACATTTTTACTTTTTTTGTTATTAATCAAAATTTAACGATTTTTTTGCAAAAAAATGTCATTTTTCACTTTCAGTTGTAAAATTTTCCAAAAAAACGACATCCATATATAAATTTTTCGCTAAATTTATTGTTCTACATGTCTTTGATAAAAAAAAAATGTTTGGGTAAAAAAAAAAATGGTTTGGGTAAAAGTTATAGCGTTTACAAACTATGGTACAAAAATGTGAATTTCCGCTTTTTGAAGCAGCTCTGACTTTCTGAGCACCTGTCATGTTTCCTGAGGTTCTACAATGCCCAAACAGTAGAAAAAACCCACAAATGACCCCATTTCGGAAAGTAGACACCCTGAGGTATTCGCTGATGGGCATAGTGAGTTCATAGAACTTTTTATTTTTTGTCACAAGTTAGCGGAAAATGATGATTTATTATTATTATTTTTTTTTTCTTACAAAGTCTCATATTCCACTAACTTGTGACAAAAAATAAAAACTTCCATGAACTCACTATGCCCATCACAAAATACCTTGGGGTGTCTTCTTTCCAAAATGGGGTCACTTGTGGGGTAGTTATACTGCCCTGGCAATTTAGGGGCCCAAATGTGTGGTTAGTAGTTTGAAATCAAAATGTGTAAAAAATGGCCTGTGAAATCCGAAAGGTGCTCTTTGGAATGTGTGCCCCTTTGCCCACCTAGGCGGCAAAAAAGTGACACACATCTGGTATCGCCGTACTCAGGAGAAGTTGGGGAATGTGTTTTGGGGTGTCATTTTACATATACCCATGCTGGGTGAGAGAAATATCTTGGCAAAAGACAACTTTTCCCATTTTTTTATACACAGTTGGCATTTGACCAAGATATTTATATCACCCAGCATGGGTATATGTAAAATGACACCCCAAAACACATTGCCCAACTTCTCCTGAGTACAGCGATACCAGATGTGTGACACTTTTTTGCAGCCTAGGTGGGCAAAGGGGCCCACATTCCAAAGAACACCTTTAGGATTTCACCGGCCATTTTTTACAGATTTTGATTTCAAACTACTTCGCACACATATGGGCCCCTAAATTGCCAGGGCAGTATAACTACGCCACAAGTGACCCCATTTTGGAAAGAAGACACCCCAAGGTATTCCGTGAGGGGCATGGCGAGTTCCTGGAATTTTTTATTTTTTGTCACAAGTTAGTGGAATATGAGACTTTGTAAGGGAAAAAAAATAAAAAATCATAATTTTCCGCTAGCTTGTGACAAAAAATAAAAAATTCTAGGAACTCGCCATGCCCCTCACGGAATACCTTGGGGTGTCTTCTTTCCAAAATGGGGTCACTTGTGGGGTAGTTATACTGCCCTGGCATTCTAGGGGCCCTAATGTGTGGTAAGTAGTTTGAAATCAAAATGTGTAAAAAAGGACCTGTGAAATCTGAAAGGTGCTCTTTGGAATGTGTGCCCCTTTGCCCACCTAGGCGGCAAAAAAGTGACACACATCTGGTATCGCCGTACTCAGGAGAAGTTGGGGAATGTGTTTTGGGGTGTCATTTTACATATACCCATGCTGGGTGAGAGAAATATCTTGGCAAAAGACAACTTTTCCCATTTTTTTATACACAGTTGGCATTTGACCAAGATATTTATATCACCCAGCATGGGTATATGTAAAATGACACCCCAAAACACATTGCCCAACTTCTCCTGAGTACAGCGATACCAGATGTGTGACACTTTTTTGCAGCCTAGGTGGGCAAAGGGGCCCACATTCCAAAGAACACCTTTAGGATTTCACCGGCCATTTTTTACAGATTTTGATTTCAAACTACTTCGCACACATATGGGCCCCTAAATTGCCAGGGCAGTATAACTACGCCACAAGTGACCCCATTTTGGAAAGAAGACACCCCAAGGTATTCCGTGAGGGGCATGGCGAGTTCCTGGAATTTTTATTTTTTGTCACAAGTTAGTGGAATATGAGACTTTGTAAGGGAAAAAAAATAAAAAATCATAATTTTCCGCTAGCTTGTGACAAAAAATAAAAAATTCTAGGAACTCGCCATGCCCCTCACGGAATACCTTGGGGTGTCTTCTTTCCAAAATGGGGTCACTTGTGGGGTAGTTATACTGCCCTGGCATTCTAGGGGCCCTAATGTGTGGTAAGTAGTTTGAAATCAAAATGTGTAAAAAAGGACCTGTGAAATCTGAAAGGTGCTCTTTGGAATGTGTGCCCCTTTGCCCACCTAGGCGGCAAAAAAGTGACACACATCTGGTATCGCCGTACTCAGGAGAAGTTGGGGAATGTGTTTTGGGGTGTCATTTTACATATACCCATGCTGGGTGAGAGAAATATCTCGGCAAAAGACAACTTTTCCCATTTTTTTATACAAAGTTGGCATTTGACCAAGATATTTATCTCACCCAGCATGGGTATATGTAAAATGACACCCCAAAACACATTCCCCAACTTCTCCTGAGTACGGCGATACCACATGTGTGACACTTTTTTGCAGCCTAGATGCGCAAAGCGGCCCAAATTCCTTTTAGGAGGGCATTTTTAGACATTTGGATCCCAGACTTCTTCTCACGCTTTCGGGCCCCTAACATGCCAGGGCAGTATAAATACCCCACATGTGACCCCATTTTGGAAAGAAGACACCCTAAGGTATTCCGTGAGGGGCATGGCGAGTTCCTAGAATTTATTTTTTTGGCACAAGTTAGCGGAAATTGATTTTTTTTGTATTTTCTCACAAAGTCTCCCTTTCTGCTAACTTGGGACAAAAATTTCAATCTTTCACGGACTCAATATGCCCCTCATAGAATACCTTGGGGTGTCTTCGTTCCGGAATGGGGTCACATGTGGGGTACTTATACTGCCCTGGCATTTTAGGGGCCCTACAGCGTCATAAGAAGTCTGGAATATAAATGTCTAAAAAAATTTACGCATTTGGATTCCGTGAGGGGTATGGTGAGTTCATGTGAGATTTTATTTTTTGACACAAGTTAGTGGAATATGAGACTTTGTAAGAAAAAACAAAAACAAACAAAAAATTTCCGCTAACTTGTGCCCAAAAAAATGTCTACATGGAGCCTTACAGGGGGTGATCAATGACAGGGGGGTGATCAGGGAATCTATATGGGGTGATCACCCCCCTGTCATTGATCACACCCCTGTCATTGATCACCCCCCTGTAAGGCTCCATTCAGACGTCCGTATGATTTTTTACGGATCCACGGATACATGGATCGGATCCGCAAAACACAGAGGGGTGATCAATGACAGAGGGGTGATCACCCATATAGACTCCCTGATCACCTTCGTCATTGATCACCCCCCTGTAAGGCTCCATTCAGACGTCCGTATGATTTTTTACGGATCCACGGATACATGGATCGGATCCGCAAAACACATGCGGACGTCTGAATGGAGCCTTACAGGGGGGTGATCAATGACAGAGGGGTGATCACCCATATAGACTCCCTGATCACCTTTGTCATTGATCACCCCCCTGTAAGGCTCCATTCAGACGTCCGTATGATTTTTTACGGATCCACGGATACATGGATCGGATCCGCAAAACACATGCAGACATCTGAATGGAGCCTTACAGGGGGGTGATCAATGACAGAGGGGTGATCACCCATATAGACTCCCTGATCACCTGCGTCATTGATCACCCCCCTGTAAGGCTCCATTCAGACGTCCGCATGTGTTTTGCGGATCTGATCCATGTATCCGTGGATCCGTAAAAAATCATACGGACGTCTGAATGGAGCCTTACAGGGGGGTGATCAATGACAGGGGGTGATCAGGGAGTGTATATGGGGTGATCACCCCCCTGTCACTGATCACCCCCCTGTAAGGCTCCATTCAGACGTCCGTATGTGTTTTGCGGATCCGATCCATGTATCCGTGGATCCGTAAAAATCATACGGACGTCTGAATGGAGCCTTACAGGGGGGTGATCAATGACAGGGGGGTGATCAATGACAGGGGGTGATCAGGAAGTCTATATGGGTGATCACCCCTCTGTCATTGATCACCCCCCTGTAAGGCTCCATTCAGACGTCCGTTTGTGTTTTGCGGATCCGATCCATGTATCCGTGGATCCGTAAAAATCATACGGACGTCTGAATGGAGCCTTACAGGGGGGTGATCAATGACAGGGGGTGATCAGGGAGTGTATATGGGGTGATCACCCCCCTGTCACTGATCACCCCCCTGTAAGGCTCCATTCAGACGTCCGTATGTGTTTTGCGTATCCGATCCATGTATCCGTGGATCCGTAAAAATCATACGGACGTCTGAATGGAGCCTTACAGGGGGGTGATCATTGACAGGGGGTGATCAGGAAGTCTATATGGGTGATCACCCCTCTGTCATTGATCACCCCCCTGTAAGGCTCCATTCAGACGTCCGTTTGTGTTTTGCGGATCCGATCCATGTATCCGTGGATCCGTAAAAATCATACGGACGTCTGAATGGAGCCTTACAGGGGGGTGATCAATGACAGGGGGTGATCAGGAAGTCTATATGGGTGATCACCCCTCTGTCATTGATCACCCCCCTGTAAGGCTCCATTCAGACGTCCGTATGATTTTTTACGGATCCACGGATACATGGATCGGATCCGCAAAACACATGCGGACGTCTGAATGGAGCCTTACAGGGGGGTGATCAATGACAGAGGGGTGATCACCCATATAGACTCCCTGATCACCTGCGTCATTGATCACCCCCCTGTAAGGCTCCATTCAGACGTCCGCATGTGTTTTGTGGATCCGATCCATGTATCCGTGGATCCGTAAAAAATCATACGGACGTCTGAATGGAGCCTTACAGGGGGGTGATCAATGACGGAGGTCATCAGGGAGTCTATATGGGTGATCACTCCTCTGTCATTGATCACCCCCCTGTAAGGCTCCATTCAGACGTCCGCATGTGTTTTGCGGATCCGATCCATGTATCAGTGGATCCGTAAAAATCATACGGACGTCTGAATGGAGCCTTACAGGGGGGTGATCAATGACAGGGAAGTGATCAGGAAGTCTATATGCGTGATCACCCCCTTGTCATTGATCACCCCCCTGTAAGGCTCCATTCAGACGTCCGTATGCGTTTTGCGGATCCGATCCATGTATCCGTGGATCCGTAAAAATCATACGGACCTCTGAATGGAGCCTTACAGGGGGGTGATCAATGACAGGGGGGTGATCAATGACAGGGGGGTGATCAGGGAGTCTATATGGGCTGATCAGTGGTTTATAAAGGGTTAATAAGTGACAGGGGGGGTGTAGTGTAGTGTAGTGGTGTTCGGTGCTACTTTAGTGAGCTGCCTGAGTCCTCTGGTGGTCGATCCTAACAAAAGGGACCACCAGAGGACCAGGTAGCAGGTATATTAGACGCTGTTATCAAAACAGCGTCTAATATGCCTGTTAGGGGTTAAAAAAATCACATCTCCAGCCTGCCAGCGAGCGATCGCCGCTGGCAGGCTGGAGATCCACTCGCTTACCTCCCGTTCCTGTGAACGCGCGCGTCTGCGTGCGCGCGTTCACAGGAAATCTCGGCTCACGCGAGATGACGCCTATTGGCGTTAGCATAGCCTGGGAGCGCCGCAGAGATGACGCCTTTCGGCGTTAGCGTAGCGCTAAGTGGTTAACTGTCTCTACATGATAAATACCACTTGCTTAAGTGAGACAACCCCTTTATAGGATAACTCTCACATTTAGACCCTAATTTAAATTTTCATATATGTAGTTACTAATAACATGATATTCCAGAATCAGTTACTATTAGACTGACTTACCCCATATTTATTAAGATTCAGCCCTTAGCAACCAGTCTGCATAAAACTGCAATTTCACTATTCAGTTAAGATGGCCGCCACTGCCCTCACCCTGAGGCTAATCCTGCCTGCCCTCACTAGCCAGTAACAATAGCCCCCCAAAAGTGTCAGTAACCAGAGCCCTCCCCCTTAGGGTCCATTCACACGTCCGTTGTTTCTTTCCTGATCTGTTCCGTTTTTTGCGGAACAGATCTGGACCAGATCTGTACCCATTCATTTTCAATGGGTCCTGAAAAAAAATCTGACATTGTGCTGTCCGATTTTTTTCAGGACCCATTGAAAATGAATGGGTACAGATCTGGTCCAGATCTGTTCCGCAAAAAACGGAACAGATCAGGAAAGAAACAACGGACGTGTGAATGGACCCTTAAAGGGTTAATCTCCTGCAGCACAAAGGGGTCCTCTTACCACATTGTCAGTATGGGATCTGCGTCTCCACAGCAGCGTGGCAGATCGCTGTCTGCACATCGCAGCATTATGGGTCCCAGTACTGGCTTACCTTGTAGGAGACGCAGGCGCCCGCCAGCATACCGCCGCATCGGTCCTCACTGCCAGGTGTCATTTGATGCGCTATAGCAGTGTTTCCCAACCAGTGTGCCTCCAGCTGTTGCAAAACTACAACTCCCAGCATGCCCGCACAGCCAAAGGCTGTCCAGGCATGCTGGGTGTTGTAGTTTTGCAACAGCTGGAGGCACACTGGTTGGGAAACACTGCGCTATAGCACACGCGGACACACCTCTCCCTTTCTCATAGGAGTAGGCAGCTGGTTCCTGATTACCATCCACACCCGGAGGCGGGACTATTTGTATTTAAGGCAGCTTCACTCATCATGAAGTGCCCAAGCGTGGTTGTTGTACCTCTTGACTCCCGCTGAAGCGTCCTACTGTGTCTGTTTATTGGATTTCCTGGATTCTGACCTCTGCTTCAGTTACGCGACTGCCTGCCGTCTGTTTATTGGATCACCTGGATTATAGACCTCTGCCCTGCCTGACTACGCATCTGCCCATCTCCTCCTGTAAGTCTGCCTGGATCCAGACCCTGCGCTGCCTATGAGACTGCTTATATCTGCACACTATATTGCTCTGAACTTTGTGTTGCCTGTATCTGTCAAGTGACTTTTGAATACTGTCTGCCAGTAAAGACCATCTCTTCCTTTATTCTGCCTTTGTTGGACTCTGTTCACACTACTGCAGGTAGCTGCATTCAAGGTAACAGGTGCAGACACCAGGGTCCCGACTGAGAGTCAGCAGTCAGCAATATTGGACTAATTCCCAGTCCTCTATTAGCTGACACAGAGGATCCACATCCTCTGGTCGTAATACACATGTTGCTTTCATTTATACACTGAGCAGATGGCAGATCTCCCTTCCCTGTTGTGCGCTGCTTCAACTCTGCTGAGTGAGGGAGCGTCTGCCAAGTGCAGGGACAGGGAGAAGTGCACACAGCCCAGGCACTGTTATCAGCTGATGGGGAGGACCTGGCTTTAATCATTTACTTACAGTCCCTGGCTGTCAGTAATGTGACCCTGCACCCTGCGTGCTCGTCTATCAACAGATAGACGGACCATGCCTAGCAACCCTATTTTAAGCACAGGTAAAAGTAGGCAGTACAGGGAACACAACTGTGGAATTGAGGGGTAATTGAATACACAGTAAAAAGTTGAAATAGGGCCACCACAATCCAATACTCCAAAAAAATATATATACAACAGTTATACTTTAAGGTGAAAAATGAAGGGGTTAAAGAGTTTTTAATGATGTTATTTTTAATTTTCCTTGTCAATATCTATATTTAAACAAAAACCATAAAATCCGGCAGTTTTTCAACTGGCCATTAAGTTTAGTGCCACTTCTTGGTCTGTACAGATTACTGCAGTTAACTCATTCTAATCCTACTTGTAATGATATCACCTCTGTGTATAGATAAGTCAGAATCCACCATTCACAACAGATGATTGTCAAAACTTAGCTATTCCTTCCTTATACAGTGAGGTCTGCACAGGTCACAGAGCATGCCTAGAAAACTCTCCCATAGAAGTCAGTGAGGTCTGCACAGGTCACAGAGCATGCCTAGAAAACTCTCCCATAGAAGTCAGTGAGGTCTGCACAGGTACAGAGCATGCCTAGAAAACTCTCCCATAGACGTCAGTGATGTCTGCACAGGTCACAGAGCATGCCTAGAAAACTCTCCCATAGAAGTCAGTGAGGTCTGCACAGGTCACAGAGCATGCCTAGAAAACTCTCCCATAGAAGTCAGTGAGGTCTGCACAGGTCACAGAACATGCCTAGAAAACTCCCCCATAGGAGTCAGTGAGGTCTGCACAGGTCACAGAGCATGCCTAGAAAACTCTCCCATAGAAGTCAGTGAGGTCTGCACAGGTACAGAGCATGCCTAGAAAACTCTCCCATAGAAGTCAGTGAGGTCTGCACAGGTCACAGAGCATGCCTAGAAAACTCTCCCATAGAAGTCAGTGAGGTCTGCACAGGTCACAGAGCATGCCTAGAAAACTCTCCCATAGAAGTCAGTGAGGTCTGCACAGGACACAGAGCATGCCTAGAAAACTCTCCCATAGAAGTCAGTGAGGTCTGCACAGGTCACAGAACATGCCTAGAAAACTCTCCCATAGAAGTCAGTGAGGTCCCCTCCTGACCATTGTGTCTATGGACCTTGGGGCTGCTGTAAAGCAATTTTCTTAATGCTTTGTAAATACTGTTAAGAGCAGCTCAGGCAAGATGGCCGCCATCATAATAATATTAATAATACCCGAGTATACTGGAAGTCAATGGGAGAACCCAAGCATTAAATCAGGTACCCTCTGCTCTGAAGAGGGGAGGGTGCCTGGTTCATAGGAAAAGGTCAGAAATTGATGGAAACACCACCTAAATCGTTCGGGAACAGCATGGGGAGGATGTCTGGCTGCATCTTGGACTCCCAGGTCGCTGCTGGGAACGATGTTGTCCGAGTAGTACGCCACTTTTACAGACTGACAATAATACGCACAAAACCGAAGATGAAATAGATCTTAGAGAAAAAATTGTTAGGAAACATTCTTTCCTGTATATTTACTTGTATATAAAGTGCAAGTTCAGCAAAAATGTTGTTGATTTTCGGAACGGGGGCCATGATTAAGAGGGACGTCAGTGGCATCCGCATTGCGCCTCTAGAGGTGAAATTCGTGGACTGGCGCAAGACGAACCACAGTGAAAGCATTTGCCAAGAAGGTTTTCATTAATCAACAGCGAAAGTCGGAGGTTCGAAGACTATCCGACAGGCGATCCGGCGGCGTTATTCCCATGACCCGCCGAGCAGCTTCAAGGAAACCAAAGTCTTTGGGTTCCGGGGGAGTATGGTTGCAAAGCTGAAACTTAAACTAATTGACGGAAGGGCACCACCAGGAGTGAAGCCTATGGCTTAATTTGACTCAACACAGCAAACCTCGCCCGGACACGGAAAGGATTGACAGATTGATAGCTCTTTCTCGATTCTGTGGGTGGTGGTGCATGGCCGTTCTTAGTTGGTGGAGCGATTTGTCTGGTTAATTCCGATAACCAACGAGACTCCTCCGTGCTAATTAGTTACGTGACCCCCGGCGGTGAGGATTGTGTTGACCAGACTCTTATGGGAGAATGCCTGCTGCTTAGCTGACCATCGAAAAAATTATGGTTGAGGGCCTGCAGGCGAGCTGACCAGCGGCCTATTACACGGTATTTTGCCCAGGATGCGCTAAAAATACATTGCTGCTGTCACACACAATAACCCTTAAAAGGACTTTTGGGTCTCTGAAAAGTTTTTTTGTATAAAAAAAAAAAATCTTCCTATTGCACTCTCTACACTGTCTGTCCCTTCCTATGCACAGCTCTCACTAACACTGAGCAATTTAGCGCAGGTTGCGCTACAAACATATATTGCTGCTGTCACACACAATAGTCCTCACAAGGACTTTTGGGTCTCTGAAACGTTTTTGTACAGAAATAATATTCAATTACACTCCCTACACTGTCTGTCCCTTCCTTTGCTCAGCTCTCCTTGACTTTGAATGAGCCGAACACGCGTCATCGGGTGCCATGTAGCACCTGATCACGCGTTCCGTCCAGCCAATCACTGTAATGCCAGTAGCCAACATGGCTACTAGAATTACAGTGAGGGCTGTACTTACCTGCAAGTTTATTGGCTGCTTAGCAGCCGCAAAACGTGCGGGGGGGGAGACTCGAGCATTGCACTCGAGCACATGGCACATGTGGTACTCGGCCGAGTACCGCTATGGGCAAAGCATAGCGATGCTTGAGCCGAACTGGTATTCGGCCGAGCATGCTCGCTCATCACTACATAACTCCACTGGTAAGTACACTTATTTTGCCTATTAGATTTTAAAGATTACGCTATCTATGCAGATGGATATCAGATGCAGAAAACTGATTAATGAGTCATTTCCTTTCTGCATCTTAATAGACTCCTTAGTCGCACTTAACCATGGAACATGGAATTGAATAGTTATTGTTCTTCATTCAAAACTCTAATCAACCACTATAGTTTATTTAGAACAACTCTTACAGTAGCGGTGCGTGTCATTATATGCAAAAGTATCACAATATTAGAGTAAGAGCAATTTGTAGACCACAAAAATGGATACTTCGTCTGAATGAGCACGTAGGGAAGATAGAAGCCCAGCTCAAGATGCCACTCTGGGATTTAAAGGATGTTCTGAAGACAAGTTTAAATTACTTGTATGGACAGACTGTTGCATTTAATCTACTGGGACTTCTAGTGCTGCTGCCAATTTCCTATTTTAATGCTGGGGTCACCAGGAGGAGAGTGAGGACTGTGTAAGAGAAGTGGTCATTGTGGTGTGCAGTGTGTGAGAAAGGAGGTGAGTAGTATATGAGAAGGGGTGGTTACTGCAGCGAGTAACATGTGAGAAAGGTAGTAGAGGGAACCATGAGGAGCAGTATGTGAGAAATGGGGAGAACCATAGGAAGCAGTATGTGAGAAACGGGAGGAACCATAGGGAGCAGTATGTGAGAAATGGGAAGAACCATAGGGAGCAGTATGTGAGAAATGGGAAGAACCATATGGAGCAGTGTATGAGAAATGGGAGGAACCATAGGGAGCAGTGTATGAGAAATGGGAGGAACCATAGGGAGCAGTATGTGAGAAATGGGAGGAACCATAGGGAGCAGTATGTAAGAAATGGGGAGAACCATAGGGAGCAGTATGTGAGAAATGGGAAGAACCATATGGAGCAGTGCATGAGAAATGGGAAGAACCATATGGAGCAGTGTATGAGAAATGGGAGGAACCATAGGGAGCAGTATGTGAGAAATGGGAAGAACCATAGGGAGCAGTATGTGAGAAATGGGAAGAACCATAGGGAGCAGTATGTGAGAAATGGGAAGAACCATAGGGAGCAGTGTATGGGAAATGGGAAGAACCATAGGGAGCAGTATGTAAGAAATGGGAAGAACCATAGGGAGCAGTATGTGAGAAATGGGAAGAACCATAGGGAGCAGTATGTGAGAAATGGGAAGAACCATAGGGGGCAGTATGTGAGAAATGGGAAGAACCATAGGGAGCAGTATGTGAGAAATGGGAAGAACCATAGGGAGCAGTATGTGAGAAATGGGGAGAACCATAGGGAGCAGTATGTGAGGAATGGGAAGAACCATAGGGAGCAGTATGTGAGAAATGGGAGGAACCATAGGGAGCAGTATGTGAGAAATGGGAAGAACCATAGGGAGCAGTATGTGAGAAATGGGGAGAACCATAGGGAGCAGTATGTGAGAAATGGGGAGAACCATAGGGAGCAGTATGTGAGAAATGGGAAGAACCATAGGGAGCAGTATGTGAGAAATGGGAAGAACCATAGGGAGCAGTATGTGAGAAATGGGAAGAACCATAGGGAGCAGTATGTGAGGAATGGGAAGAACCATAGGGAGCAGTATGTGAGAAATGGGAAGAACCATAGGGAGCAGTGTGTGAGAAATGGGAAGAACCATATGGAGCAGTGTATGAGAAATGGGAGGAACCATAGGGAGCAGTATGTGAGAAATGGGAAGAACCATAGGGAGCAGTATGTGAGAAATGGGGAGAACCATAGGGAGCAGTATGTGAGAAATGGGAAGAACCATAGGGAGCAGTATGTGAGAAATGGGAAGAACCATAGGGAGCAGTATGTGAGGAATGGGAAGAACCATAGGGAGCAGTATGTGAGAAATGGGAAGAACCATAGGGAGCAGTATGTGAGGAATGGGAAGAACCATAGGGAGCAGTATGTGAGAAATGGGAAGAACCATAGGGAGCAGTATGTGATGAGCAGACTGTGTGAAAAAGAGGCTGACTCGGATCTGTCTGAATGAGAAATAGGGGCATGCATGGGAAAAATGGGGTCATTGTGAGGGTGAACTGGAGGCACATGGTGAGCTGGGGATGCTAGTTATTGGTATAGTGTGTGTGTGTGTGTGTATATATATATATATATAACAGGAATCTGAGGTCTGATTCTTTTTATTTGGTCTGATCTGGGGGCTGAATTTGTTCAGGAGATCTGATCTGAGGTCTGAGTAGTGAGAGGTATGACCAACATCTGCAATAGCATGAGCTGCATGCTGCTATTTTCCAATGCTAGGGGAGATGCTTTGGAGAACTGTAGGCATACATTAGGACAATGGACATCAGTGTTTCATTTTCACCAAGGAAAGCCTGTAAGGTTAGTTCCACACCTGCGGTGTGAATTCTGGCAGGCCGTTCTGGCAGAAAAAAGCCTGCCATAATTCACTGGATCTGGCACTGCCAGGTGCCAATGGAATGCCTGCCAGTCCCATTAAGAATAATGGGGTCGGGCAGAGGATCGGCCAGACACAAATAGTTGCAAATTGCGGTTTGTGTCTGTATGATTCCCGCCATTGTCTGCCAGAGCAGCCAGATGGAATTCACACCAAAGGTGTGAAACTAGCCTAAGACTTCCAGTACTTCAACAAGATCAATTATTCTCAGGGGACAATCAGCCTGAATCAGACAAACACTTACAGAGCAATAAGAAGGGTGAATTATGGCAACATGTCATCATTAGACACAGTAGCACAGGGATTGGCAACCTTGACATTCCAACTGCTGTAAAACTACAACTCCCAACATGCACACTTACAGCATGCTGTTCTTGTAGAGGTAAAAGGAAGATTCTGGGAGTTGTAGTTTCAGAACAGCTGAAGTGCTGAGGTTGCTGATCCTTGCAATAGTATGTCATTGGCAGTAATGTATGAAGCCCAAGAAGTACGTTTTGGGTACTTCAAGCTACACATTTGCAGGAACTCAGTAGGAGTTCCTGCAGTAGTAGTAGTGGCTCTGACTGTTACAGTCAATGACAGTAGCTTTCCTCACATAATTGCTCCCTAGGGCAGTGCAGTCAAAGCATGGCACACCCTTTCTTCCCCCAGGGCACACCCTGACACTGGGTTCACACCTGAGCGTTTTACAGCGCGTTCATACGCGCTGTAAAACGCTCAACAAGGAGAAACCAATGATTCCCTATGGGAATGGTTCACACCTGGGCGTTTTACAGCGCGTACGATCGCGCTGTAAAACGCCCTACGCTCAAAAAAGTACATGAGCTTCTTTGGGGCGTTTTGTCGAGCGTTCCCGTACATAGACATTCGGGAACGCGCGACAATGGGCGTTCGCTCGTCTCTGTATGCGCGATTGTAAACGCCGGTACAATCGTGCATACAGAGCGCTCCTTTCGGGACGCTCAGGTGTGAACCCAGCCTGATGTTGGGGCGCCCTCCTGATGGTAGTCGGATTTCCGTGATATTGAGTATTTGTATGGGTGCAAGGCAGGGCTTGTAGAGTGCAATGGCCAACATATGGTGTAGGAGTTAGTAACAGGGCCAGATATAACAGAATAAATGTCTCTCTTTACTGTATATACAGTATTCCCTCCTACTATATATACACAGTATTCCCTGCACTGCAGTAAAGTCTGAATAGCTTAAGTAGCAGGATACCTTACTCCAATGTTCAGCAATGCAGATTTCAGAACCTTCTTATCTTTCTTTCTGTAGATCATGCAAAGACTGATGAGTCTCTGTAGCTTTAGGCTAGTCTTGTGAGGAATCGAGTACATCTAGTTGCTTCCTCACCCTTCCTCTACTAGCTAACTCCAAGCTGGAACTCTCTAGACTCAACAAGGGGTGGATCCAAGATGCACACCCTAGATTCCTGTAAGGGCACTGCCAGAGTTGATTAACTTTGTCACTTTTATCCATACCCATACTGGGTATACAGAGTATAAAATTATATTAAATAACATGACAGGTAGGGATTAGCAAAGCAATTAAACAGCAATTAGCAAGTACCCCCTGCTCTGGAGTACTGTACATCTAGTGCTGTATATGCTTTACTTATAAAAGTCTGCTGAAGTCTGTAGAAGGAGCACTATATATATATATATATATATATATATATAGTAAAATAAAAGGATTTCGATAATAGTCTGAAGGAAACACATGGAAGATTGCAACGGTTTTCAACTAACTCTGGATCCAGAGATCCAGTCCGAATGTCTATACTGAATGTCTCTTATGCAGTTTAAATGGAGAGGATGGCCTGACCTAGGTCTTTATGTCCTGCAGAGAACCCTGTTTAAAATCTCTGTAACAAATGGCATGGTCTAATGTTTCAGGACTGATTACAGATACAGTAGATTTATCAGAGCTTGTAACAAGCTGTGCATCTGTGTATATATCACATGGCTAGGATACACACAGTATTATCTTCTGGGATTAAATAAAGAAGCTTTCTTTTGAATGGCAGCTATGAGAAAGGCACACTGCTGAAACACATAAATCGAGTATGCTACATGCTGGATTTTACAATGTTAGGAAGTGAATAAATAAAAGCTATATTTTGATTAAATAATTACAGGCAGCCCATTACTGAATATTAATGATAGGGTCAGCGTGTACACTGGGGGCCAAAACCCCACAGAAGATCACTGCAGTATACACCAAAATCATCTCTCTAGCCACCCCTGACAATTAATGAATATTGCAAAATAGCATTAGAATTAATAATTAATAATAAGCAAGTACTCACTTTTCAATTACAAATCTCCCATGACAGCTACTACCACAATGCCCCCACGACAGCATTAAAGGGGTATTCCCATCACAATGATCACTTCTAAATCTGTTAATGATTTGACAGTGATCATTTTTGTAAATACATTTTAATTACCCAATTCCCACCCTTTTTAAGAAAATAAGTTCCCTCTCCTGTCAAATCCCGCAGGTCGTTCTTGCGCAGAAGACTGAAGATTTTCTCCGGGCCGCGCAATGTCCTAAACACGCACGCCGCCGCGCATGCGCCATGATGACTTCTTCTTGGCCAGTATAGTACAGATCCGCGATCGAGCACACCGGCTCTGTACTATACAGGCCAGGAATAAGTCACCATGGCGTATGCGCATTCAGAAGAATCCAGGAAGTGATCGTCGCATTCAACAAAGGTAAGTATGAAAAGTGAAGATGGGAATACCCCTTTAATGCCAGCATGATAGCCACAGTTAGCCTTTTGACAGCCAAAGTGCCTCCAATCAATTGCGGTCAATGCCACAAAGTCTCCATGCCAGCTACAATTTCTCCATACCAACTGCAATGTCCTCTTTGCCACCCATGACAGCAACAATGTTCACCTTGCTAGCTAAAGCGTGCCCACCTCTCTTCCATAAGGATGAGGATACAATTGGAATTGCTGATTGTAGCTTTATACAAGGGTGTACACAGATCTCGTAGGGCCCTGTAGAAAACTTTAGTATGTGTCCCCATCCCCAATAAGATTTCTGACAAATTTACACATTTTGGAAAAGTGGAACAAGTGCTTTCTAAATAAACACCTCTGAACACCTTATTTCTCATTGCATTTTCTCCAGACAACGGGCATAATTACACGGATAAATCCCCCCCTAGACCGCTGTAGATCCCTGCTTTCTCTCACATAACATCTTACGAAATGGGCTGTAGGAGAACTTTAGTACATAGAAATTTTTAGTTACCATTGTACTCAATGAAAGCTGTAAAATCTGTCATGCACTAGGGAGTGGGGAAGAGGAAGTGCACCCACTAGCTGCCACCCACACCTCTGTCCATGCCTACTTACACTACCCGTCCTAGGCGACGGGGCGTAACTGGGCGACGGTCCCTAACCTCTATAAGTGCAGAGAGGCAGAGCGGACAGAGACAGAATATAGCCAGGCAGAGGCAGTAGGAGGGAACCCTGCAGATGGATCCGAAGTCACGTAAAGTGCCAGAGATCAACACTAACGTAGGCGAGCAGGGGTAACAAGGACGGTAAAGAAACACGCCTAGGGTCAAACCAGAATGTCACGTCAGTACACAAGGAATAGCAAGGACGGGTCAGAGTAGTCAAACCTGGAGGTCACGTCAGTACACAAGGGCAGGCGAGGTCGGGTCAGGAACAAAAGCCAAGGGTCAAAATCCAGAGTAGCAGACGCACAGAGTAATAGCAGTTAGGCACAGGACCAACATCACAGGCAATCTGTGGCCAGCAGTGAAAGGCTAAGGTCATGTGACGTGGCCAGCGTCACATGACCCGCTCAGACACAGAAGCCGAGCACCGAGTGGCCAGCTCACACAGAAGCCGAGCACCGAGTGGCCAGCTCAGTGCTCAGCCTGATACTGTTGCCAGGGGAAAGGAGGACGCCGACCGCACAGACAGCAGGAGTGCAGTCGGGTCCACTCCGCCCCCTGTTACCTGGGAGACGGGGACGCAGCATGCGTCGCAGCTCAGGGAGAGAGGCAGGATGCCGGCGGCGCAGCGCAGGAAGTTTGCGTGGCCGGCGCCCTGTGACAAAATCTCTCTGCAGTGAACACTATGCACTGAGCTCCCCCTAGTGACAGCTGTAGGAAAATGTTGTCAATCTATGTCTGGAACATGAGAAGATCAGAGGAAGTTGACCCCTGGGCCCCATAGCAGTCATGTGGTGGGTATGCCACTGACTCCATGGGTCCCTAGTGTTATACCTGGTGATGGCACTGCCTAGAAATTATTAGTGATGGAATATATTTGCCAGGTGCCAAGTTTCAAATCAATTTGAGCTTTAAATTCAAGAAAATATTCAGCAAATCGTTTCCCCTACTGTTATGGTAAATCAGGCGGATGGATTGTAGCTGTGACGCATAATAACGCCCTAACTTCTGAGTAGAGAAGCGGATTGTGATTTTCTGTTTAGGATTATTCATTTCTAACATTCCAGACACCTTTCCCGTAGCCAGATATTAAATTACTGATGCATGTGAGGATACAATGAGCTTTCACTGTATGGCAGAAAATAGTATACAGCATTTAAATCCTTGAGAAATTGCTCATGCATTTTTAGTGGTGTAAAGCTAAGGCCGCTCTAAGCTTCACCAAATTCCTTTCAATCAGATCTGAGGAGATTAATTTATGATAATCAATTAAACGAGTTGGATTCCAGATTGTATAAAATACAAGAATAGCTATAGACGTCAAGTGACAAGCAGAACCCTCCATTCTGAAGGCAGCAGTGCCATCTTCTGGCTGCTTTTAGTAAATGCACCCAGAAAATAGGGATATATTTTTTTCTCCTTGGTAATGGGCACTTCTACATCTTTTGTGATGGAAATTATTGGCTAGAGAGTTGCAAAGATTAAAAAAGGATGAGAGTTATTATGCAGCTCAATATATCATCACAGAAATGCGCATGTAGAGAAAATGTAACACTTCAAACATGAATCACATTTAAGGGTAGAAAGTAATATATTCCTGTGCCTAATAATAAAAAAAAAATACAAAGGCGCAAACCTACTGTATACATGTCGCAGTTTTTTTTTTTGTTTTTTTTTTGCAGAAAGCGAATATCTCATTTATTGCAAGGGTTGAGATCCAAGAAAATGCTACTTGAAAATGATCCCATTACATTTTCTAGTGACTTATTACATTGTGTTTCAAGAAAATTATTCATTTTTTTTACCTCTATATAAAAGTTTTGGTATTGGGCAGTAGCTGGTCTTGTCATTAAACCTTTACACAGAGATTTATAATGGTATAGAGATTGTGAGCCTTGCTGTAAACATACCTATTAGAATAATTTATGGGACGGAATGGAGCACCAAGCAATAGGCAGATGTAACATTTTCACCAGTAAAAGTACTTTTGCACAGGCATATGAGCTGGTCATCAATCGGCGATATAGGAAGTCAGTTGGTGCTTTCTAACATTCATTTTATTTGGCAATTATTGGGAAGTATTTGAATGAACAATTGTTCTTGCAATCGATCCCCTCGCAGATCTCTATTCTTTATCGGCAGCACATACCCTGTTTACATAAGGAGATGTGGGGCCAACAAATGGTCATTTTTATCCCTGTATAGAGCTCTGTGTATACAACAGAGGCAGCAGTGGTCTTGTTTTTTCTTAATCAGATTTTTAATGAAAAATAATACAATGATAAAACTATACAACCCTGTTCCCACCCCCCTCCACAACCCAAACCTAACACAGGCACATGAGAGCCTTAGAAATCCATACAAGGGATACTGAGTCCACACAGAGGACTATGGTTATAACTCCTATTTACAGATATTATAGATGTCAGAATTCCAGTAGTTCCACAATTTCCATGGATTTTTGAGGGTAGAAAGTTGGCAACCTGTAAAGTACACAAGTTAGGCAACATACTTGTACATACGGTATGATCACTAGGATTTCAGTAGCAGGAGGCCCAGCACAGCCCAACAGTGGAAATAGTCACTGGAACAGGGCCATTTTTTTTATCTTGGAGGGACAGATAAAAAAAAATAAAAGCACAAAATAAATTATATAAAAAAAAAACATAAAATGGACAGACACGGAAATGTGAACAAGGGCTAAGGCCTTATACACACGACCATGTACATTCTGCGGTCCACATGCTGACGTGTTGTTTTTTTTACTACTGTAGAAATGTCCTATCCAGACGAGATTAGGACATGTTCTATCTTTTTTGCAGAGCTGCAGAACAGACGTGTGTGCTGCCCACATCTTTTGTGGCCCCTTTGAAATGAATGGGTCCGCATCCAATCTGCAAAAAATGAGGATGGGATGCAGACCAAACACACGGTCATATGCATGAGGCCCAAATGTGAGAGAATTTCGCTTTCCCTGTGGAGAATGTGCTGTGAGTGAAAGGTTTCATTCTTTGCAAAGTTGAGCTGCAATAACCGAAATACTTCTCAATAACAATGAGAAAATCATGTGTGAGCACCAACTCAATAGATCCGATAAACAACAACACACATGTACGTAAATCACAAAATATTTTATTAATTCATCACATAAAAGACAAAACCATAGACATTTATAAGTATATGAATAGCAGCAGTAATGTGGCAGCACTGCGAATCAGTGACCCACCATGGTTACACAATATGGATCTATCCCCCAAGCGCACATCACCTACTAGTCTGAGTAGTGGATGGATGCTTCTTCAGAAGCTGAGCGAAACGCGCGTCAGGGGTGCGCTCACCAAGGTTGGTTCCCCTTTACTTTTTCTTATATGTGTTTTCCATGCTGGTTGTGATTTTTTATGTGTTGGATGCATGTTGCATGCTATTCAGCCGCTGTTGGGGATAATTATCCACACTCATAATACAGCTAGCATGGTAACAATTGTATTATCACTGAAAGCCCACGCTCCCACCTGGCCTGTGTATGAGATAACCTTTCTCGCTTCAGCCATGTGGCTCACTCAGACTAGTAGGTGATGTGCGCTTGGGGGATAGATCCTTATTGTGTAACCATGGTGGGGCGCTGATTCGCAGTGCTGCCACATTACTGCTGCTATTCATATACTTATTAATGTCTATGGTTTTGTCTTTTATGTGATGAATTAATAAAAATATTTTGTGATTTACGTACATGTGTGTTGTTGTTTATCGGATCTATAAAGTTGAGCTGCATCATCAGGAGTTTGCACTAAGAACTTGGATCCATTCCAGGTGAACACCAGCTATTCCCCTGATGCTTGGGGTGAAGGCCCATCTTCACTCTAGCATTGCCACAGAGACATGTGCAGCTATCAAAGCATCTTGAGTATGTCAGGCAGAGTTGAAAATGCTTGGGATGCTTCCATTCATTTTGCTTGCACATTAATAAAAATGATATGCACGATAACATTTCTAGGAGTAGAAGCAGGAAGAGATTTGAGTTTTGATAGGAGATCAATAATACAATCAATGAAGTAAGGCTACTTTCACACTAGCGTAGTTACTGGATCCGGCAGGGTTCAGCAAAAACGCTTCCGTTACTGATAATACAACCGTCTGCATCCGTTATGAACAGATCCGGTTGTATTATCTTTAACATTGCCAAGATGGATCCGTCATGAACTCCACTGAAAATCAATGGAGGACGGATCCGGTTGTATTATATTTAACATTGCCAAGACAGATCCGTCATGAACTCCATTGAAAAGTCAGGAGGACTGATCCATTTTCTATTGTGGCAGAGAAAACAGATCTGTCCCATTGACTTGCATTGGGGGTCATGCCGGATCCGACTTGCTCCGCATTCCAGGACGGAAAGCAAATAACATGTTGCCGTTTTCTCTCCGGTCTGGAAACACAACTAAACGGAACGGAATACATTTTGGAGCACTCCGTTCTGTTCAGTTCTGTCCTCATTGACAATGAATGTGGACAAAACTGAAGCATATGTGAAAGTATCCTAAATCTCCCTGTGAGTCACCTGGGAGGAGACACATAAAGAAGTCCATTAGGAACTTATTGAGGCATTCAGTTTTGACAGTCCTGGGTATGCCGTTATTTGTCCTGCACTTGTTTTCTATCGGTCAGCTTGATTTTTTTTAAACTCTATCTTGTCCTGATTAGTAGACAGGTCTACGAGGTCACTATGAGATGATGTAAGCTCTGCCATCTTGTTTTCAATACGTGAGATGCAGACACCTAAGGAGTTATCCTCTACCTGAGTTTTGCTAAGTACTTGTTGCATGTATTTTTGGACTGAGTGGGAAGGCCACCACTGCTGTTTGGAGAGAACACCATCCTGAGCACAGGGAATTTAGTGAAAATGAATGGCAGGATTTATGCAGCACCTTTTCAGAAAACAGTAGATACGTCAGAGGCTATGCTGTGGTACAATGATCCAAAACATGAGGTAAGTGATAGTTTTGGAGTGGACATTAGAGTCTTCTGACCTCAACATCATGAATCCACTTTAAGAAGAACTGAAACATGCAGTTTTTACTGAACAGCTAAAGAATTTACAGGATCTGGAGGCTTTTTACAGGCACAACTAGTACCAAATACTGCAAGCCATGACTGATGTAAAAGAAGGCAACACACAAAATTATTAAGAATTCAGAATTTGCTAACTATTGTACGTAAGAATTTATTTCCTCTATTGCTATGGTGTTTAATGCTTGTGCTATACTGGGATGTATAATAGTTTAATATGAAACACATTAAATATAACAGCCGTGTTTTGTCTGATCAGTTGTATTATCCTAACAGCAGTCGTTATGTCTGAGAGTACTATTTAAAGGGACTAAGTACAGTAATACATGTATAGAACAACTGCTGCTGATTCCGGGTCAGTAATTTGTATGTCAATATGCCTCCCCATTCCTCCTCTGTGTACCTGCATAACAGCAATGGAATGTATTAAGAAGACTCCTGTGCAAGCGCTCATAATGGAGAGCATGCCGGGAGAAGTCCTCTCTATGCATACTATGGCCGGATTGTGGGTGCATAGCAGGGAAGTGGTTGCATCAACATGAAAATGACTGACCTGGAGTCAGAGGCAGGTGTTCTATACATGTATTAGAGTATAAGGGCTGCGCGGTTATGTGGGCCGGAAATAATGCCATAGAAACAGCTCTAGCTTGTGTTACAAATACATGTCTCAGCTGTAAATATTTGTAGAACACTTTACATTGATTATATGTATTTATCTTCCCCTCATATATTATTCGCCTTTTCCTGGTCACAAAAAACAATTTACTTTTAAAATTATTATCGTGCCAGACTGAGGTATTTCATACATCCTTTGAAACGTTGAGGCTGGGTTTACATGTTAAAAGTTTTTTGCAGTTTTTGAATGCAAAACCATAACTTTTCGAATCCAATTAACTGTATCAGAAAACGTGAACGTCGAAAAACCCAGCCTGAATCTGTCATAGAGTTGTAGCTTTTCCGGCATAGTAATTATATGTCCTGATAGACGTGATCCTTGCTGCACAGTGACTAGATGGTTGAAAACAAATAGAGACAGAGCGCCATAGAGTACGAATATTGTAGTATGGCCAGAACAAGATGTCTGCCTGCTTATCTTACCTTCTCTGTAACCCAAAGCCCTGTAAGAAGAGGGGGTAAGTATATATTCTACTTTAAAGTAAAAAAGACTATGTGCTTCATTTGCTTGTTTCTGTCCCCGCCAGAGATCTGAGAAGCTCTGACAGACGTTCTTCAGTACCTCTTGCTTGAGGTTCTTTTGTTTTGATTTCGTTTTGTCATCTCGTTTCCCTCTCTCAGCTGTCATCTAGTTGCACTGATTGCATCTCTTTATATCCCCTCCCATACTGCATCACTTTGCGGTTTATACAACTTCCTGGATTGTGCTGACTGCTAGATGCTGCAACTGCTGACTCTTCAGATAAGTCTGTTCCTTTATTTGTGTTTTCCTGTTGGCTTGATCCTAGGTGACCCTGACTCCCTCCGTATTAAGTGTAGGGAGCCGGTGGCCGTGTCCCTTCACTATTATAGGGTTTTCAGGTGTCATACAGTCTAGGTACGAGGGCATGCGATTATCTATCATAAAGATCTTTGCATGGGCTGAGCAGTCAGGGAGAGCTCTAGGGCTTTTATAGGGCTCACCCTTATGTTCCTTAGTTTGGGATCAAGTCAGTCGGATCTTTATTTGTGTCTTCTAGTTTTCTGCAACACCATCCGTGACATTATAAACCGCCAAAACCATCTTAAGCATGGATCCGGTTTCACTTTTGACTGAACGCAGGTAGCAGATCTCCGTAAAACTGTATCTCAGTTTCAGGTGACCGATTCAGCTTGCGTTCATGGAGTTTGTTCTGAGCCTAAGGTCTCGCTCCCGGATACGTTCTCCACGGGTAGTGAGAATTTTGTTTGTTTTATAGAAGCTTGCAAACTCCATTTTCACCTACTTCCCCATTCTTCTGGTGATGAGGCGCAGAGGGTGGGGATCATCATCTCGCTGTTCAGGGATAACGCTCAGTCTTGGGCCTTTTCGCTGCCGGTAGGGGCACGGCCCTTCCGATCGGTGGATGAATTTTTTGCAGCCCTGGGTCAGATATATGATTACCCGGACCGTATTGCTCTGGCTGAATCTAAACTGCGTCTTTTATGCCAGGGTAAACAGTCTGCTGAGATATACTGTTCAGAATTTCGGAGATGGGCAGCTGATACTGGTTGGAATGATGCTGCACTCCGAAGTCAATTTTGCTATGGTCTTTCGGAGGGATTGAAAGATTTATTTGCCTTTCATGAGAGACCTGCCTCCTTGCAGTCTGCCATGTCTCAGGCTGTTCGTATTGACAGGCATCTTAGAGAGAGAGGACAGATAACTCCTTCCTGTCATATTCAGTCCAAGGACAGTGGGGCGGTCTCATTCAGTGCGCAGGGGTCTCAGTCTCTCTCAATCCCCTTTGAGCAGGAGACCATGCAGATGGGTTTGCTTGCCCCTGATAGTAGAAGATTCAGCTCTCAGGGCAGGGTTTGTTTGTGTTGTGGAGGTATAAATCATTTGGAAAATGTTTGTCCCTCTAAAAGATTCAGGGAGAGTTTTGAGGGTAATAATGAAACTAAAAGAAAAAAATCCTCTAAAATCTTTCCATCTGTTACCATTGGCAAGATTGATGCGGAAATTGAAGCTTTTCCGTTTGCTTGTAGTTTCCGTTTTGTCCTACCTGCCAGGGTGGAGCTAGAGAGCAAGAACATTTTTTGTGAGATTTTAGATAGTGTAGCAGCTGTCAATCTCATTGATAATCAATTTGCTATAACACATGGTTTCCAGGTATGCACTCTGGGAAAGAATATACCTGTTTTTGCTATCAATTTCGCTCCACTTTCTCAAAAATCGTTAAAGGGCATAGTTCACAATATCCGTTTGACTGTGGGTGATGCTCATGTTGAGGATGTCTTTGTTTCGTCCTAAGCGGATTACCTACGCCTCTAGTGTTGGGGCTACCCTGGCTCACTAAACATAACCCCACCATTGATTGGCAAGCAAGGCAAATAAATGATTGGAGTGACTTTTGCAGAGAGAATTGCCTCTTGGCGCCTCTTTCAGAGGTTTCTACCAAGACTCTACCATCTTTTCTCTCTGAATTTTCGGATGTGTTTTCAGAGAGTGGTGTCCAGGAGCTGGCCCCTCATCGGGAGTACAATTGCCCTATTAATCTTATCCCAGGTGCCAAGCTGCCTAAATCTCGTTTATACAATCTCTCCCAACCTGAAAGGGTCGCTATGCGTACGTATATCTCTGAGAGCCTGAGAAAGGCTTTTTTGTTAAGAAAAAAGATGGTTCTTTAAGACCATGTCTGGATTTCAGGGAGCTGAACAGTATCAAAATTCGTGACCCTTATCCGCTTCCTCTGATCCCAGGCCTGTTTAACCAGATTGTTGGGGCTAAAGTTTTTTCTAAGTTAGATTTGAGAGGGGCATACAACCTGGTCAGGGAAGGGGATGAATGGAAGGTGGCCTTCAATACTCCTGAGGGCCATTTTGAGAATTTGGTTATGCCCTTTGGTTTGATGAATGCTCCAGCCGTTTTCCAACATTTTGTGAACAGCATTTTTACCATGTAATGGGGATTTTGTACTAGTGTATCTAGATGACATTTTTTTTCTCCTGATTTCAAACTCATAGGGACCACCTACGTCAGGTCTTGCGCATTCTGCGGGAGAATAAATTGTACGCTAAACTGGAAAAATGTGTGTTTGCGGTTCCAGAAATGCAATTTCTGGGTTTTCTTCTCTCCGCTTCTGGTTTTCGCATGGACCCTGAAAAGGTCCGCGCTGTACTTGATTGGGAGCTTCCTGAGAATCAGAAGGTGCTGGTGTGCTTTTTGGGTTTTGCCAATTATTACAAGAAGTTCATTCTGAATTATTCCTCTATTGTTAAGCCTCTCACTAATATGACTAAGAAGGGGGTAGATTTTTCCTCCTGGTCGGTAGATGTGTATAAGGCCTTTTCTAGTATCAAAGAGAGTTTTGCTTCCGCTCCCATCTTGGTACAACCTGATGTCTCTCTACCTTTCATTGTTGAGGTGGACGCTTCTGAGGTTGGTGTGGGTGCAGTCTTGTCTCAGGGTCCCTCTCCTGCCAAATGGCAACCGTGTGCCTTTTTCTCTAAGAAACTCTCCTCCGCAGAGAGAAATTACGATGTGGGAGATAGGGAGTTGTTGGCTATAAAATTAGGAATGGTGCCATTGGCTAGAGGGAGCCAGACAACCTATTACCGTGTTTACCGACCATAAGAATCTGGCCTACTTTGAGTCAGCCAAGCGTCTGAACTCGAGACAGGCCAGATGGTCTTTATTCTTTTCCAGGTTTAATTTTGTTGTCACGTTCCGCCCTGGGGTTAAAAATGTGAAGGCCGATGCCCTGTCACGTTGTTTTCCGGGAGGGGGGAACTTTGAAGACCCGGGTCCCATTTTGGCTGAAGGGGTGGTCGTCTATGCTCTTTACCCTGATTTGGAAGGCAGAGGTTCAGGCAGCCCAGGCAGAGGCTCCTGATCTTTGTCCTCCTGGGAGGTTGTTTGTGTCTCTCGCTTTACGACACAAGGTTTTTAAGGAGCATCACGATACTGTCCTTGCTGGGCACCCCGGGAGCAGAGCCACTGTGGATCTCATTGCTCGGAGATTCTGGTGGCCGGCTCTTCGTAAGACGGTTGAGGGTTTTGTGGCAGCCTGCGAGACCTGCGCTCGTGCCAAGGTCCCTCATTCACGGCCATCGGGTCCCCTCCTCCCGTTACCCATTCCTTCCCGTCCTTGAACACATCTGTCCATGGACTTCATTACAGACCTTCCTCGTTCCTCGAGGAAGACTGTGATTTTGGTAGTAGTAGACCGTTTTAGCAAAATGGTGCATTTTATTCCTTTCCTGGGTTACCCAATGCTAAAACGCTGGCGCAGGCATTTGTTGATCACATTGTCAAACTGCATGGCATTCCTTCAGACATAGTCTTTGATAGGGGCACGCAGTTTGTTTCCAGATTCTGGAAGGCTTTCTGTTCTCGCTTCGGGGGTTCGATTGTCGTTCTCTTCTGCTTTCCACCCGCAGTCGAATGGCCAAACAGAGCGCGTCAATCATAATCTGGAGACATATATGCGCTGTTTTGTGACTGAGAATCAGGAGGATTGGTGTTCTTTTTTGTCCCTTGCGGAGTTTGCTTTAAATAACCGTCGCCACGAGTCCTCGGATAAGTCACCGTTTTTTGGTGCATATGGTTTTCATCCGCAGTTTGGGACATTCTCTGGAGAGGGGTCTTCTGGTTTACCTGATGAGGAGAGATTTTCCTCGTCTTTGTCATCTATTTGGCAAAAGATTCAGGGTAATCTGAAGAGGATGAGTGAGAGCTATAAGTGTGTGGCGGATAAGAGACTGTGCCTGGTCCGGACCTGAATGTTGGTGATCTGGTGTGGTTGTCTACTAAGAATATCAAGTTGAAGGCTCCATCCTGGAAGTTGGGTCCTAAGTTTATTGGGCCTTACAAGATTCTGTCCGTCATCAATCCCGTTGCCTTTCGTCTTGATCTTCCTCAGACTTGGAAGATCCATAATGTTTTTCACAAGTCCCTGTTACAACCTTATGTCCAACCCACTGTACCCTCCTCTTTGCCTCCTCCTCCGATTGTGGTTGATGGTAATCTTGAATTTCAGGTCTCTAGGATTGTGGATTCTCGCATTATCCGCGGTTCTCTCCAGTACCTCGTTCATTGGGAGGTTTATGGTCCTGAGGAGAGGATGTGGGTCCCAGTGGCAGACATTAAGGCCATTCGTCTCATCAGGGCTTTCCATAGGTCCCATCCTGAGAAGGTGGGCTCAGAGTGTCCAAAGTCCACTCCTAGAAGGAGGGGTACTGTCACCGCCAGAGATCTGAGAAGCTCTGACAGACGTTCTTCAGTACCTCTTGCTTGAGGTTCTTTTGTTTTGGTTTCATTTTGTCATCTCATCTCGTTTCCCTCTCTCAGCTGTCATCTAGTTGTACTGATTGCATCCCTTTATATCCCCTCCCATACTGCATCACTTTGCGGTTTATACAACTTCCTGGATTGTGCTCACTGCTAGATGCTGCAACTGCTGACTCTTCAGATAAGTCTGTTCCTTTATTTGTGTTTTCCTGTTGGCTTGATCCTAGGTGACCCTGACTCCCTCCGTATTAAGTGTAGGGAGCCAGTGGTCGTGTCCCCTCACTATTATAGGGTTTTTAGGTGTCATACAGTCTAGGTACGAGGACATGCGATTATCTATCATAAAGATCTTTGCATGGGCTGAGCAGTCAGGGAGAGCTCTAGGGCTTTTATAGGGCTCACCCTTATGTTCCTTAGTTTGGGATCAAGTCAGTCGGATCTTTATTTGTGTCTTCTAGTTTTCTGCAACACCATCCGTGACAGTTTCACTTTAACAGACTGTTTAGTTGTCTGAGAGTTTAGATGTTTGAAAAAACTGTTTTATTGTTGGACTGGTGGATTGTGGTATGCCATGCCCTGTCACGGTACCTGATAGCCCAGTGCCAGCAAGGGGTTTTCCGAGGCTTTATAACTGATGACCTATCCTCCTAACACCTGGGACACCCACCGATCAGCGGTTTGAGAAGGCAGTGGCGCTTGCAGTAGTACCGCTGTCTTCTCTCAGCTTCACGTGGCCTAGTTGCGGCTCAGCCCTATAGAAGTGAATGGGGATGAACGTGATATCAAACACAGCTGCTATACAATGTACAGTGCTGTGCTAGGTCATCAGTATTAAAGTCATGGAAGACATCTACATGGAGTTTGTATGTTCTCCCTGTTTTTGCGTGGGTTTTCTCCGGCACTCCATTTTCCTTCCACACTCCAAAGACATATTGATAGGGAACTTAGATTGGGAGCCCCATTGGGAACAGCTTGATGCTATTGTCTGTAAAGCGCTGTGGAATTTGGCTATATATATCTACAGTTGCAATAAAAAGTATGTGAACCCTTTGGAATGATTTGGATTTCTGCACAAATTGGTCAAAAATGGGATGAGATCTTCATCTAAGTCACAACAATTAGACAATCAAAGTCTGCTTAAACTAATAACACACAAAGAATTAAATGTTACCATGTTTTTTTTTAACACACCATGTAAACATTCACAGTGCAGGTGGAAAAAGTATGTGAACACTTGGATTTAAAAACTGGTTGAACCTCCTTTGGCGGCAATAACTTCAACCAAACGTTTCCTGTAGTTGCAGATCAGACGTGCACAACGGTCAGGAGTAATTCTTGACCATTCCTCTTTACAGAACTGTTTCAGTTCAGCAATATTCTTAGGATGCCTGGTGTGAATAGCTTTCTTGAGGTCATGCCACAGCATCTCAACCGGGTTGAGGTCAAGGACTCTGACTGGGCCACTCCAGAAGGCATATTTTCTTCTGTTTAAGCCATTCTGTTGTTGAGTTACTTCTATGCTTTGGGTCGTTGTCCTGTTGCACACCCGTCTTCTGTTGAGCGTCAGCTGGTGGACAGATGGCCTTAAGTTCTCCTGCAAAATGTCTTGATAAACTTGGGAATTCATTTTTCCTTCGATGATAGCAATCCGTCCAGGCCCTGACGCAGCAAAGCAGCCCCAAACCATTATGCCCCCACCACCATACTTCACAGTTGGAATGAGGTTTTGATGCTGGTGTGCTGTGCCTCTTTTTCTCCACACATAGTGTTGTATGTTTCTTCCAAACAACTCAACTTTGGTTTCATCTGTCCACAGAATATTTTGCTAGTACTGCTGTGAACATCCAGGTGCTCTTGTGCAAACTGTAAACTTGCAGCAATGTTTTTTTGGACAGCAGTGGCTTCCTCTGTGGTATCCTCCCATGAAATCCATTCTTTTTTAGTGTTTTGTGTATTGTAGATTCACTAACAGGGATGTTAGCATATGCCAGAGACTTTTGTAAGTCTTTAGCTGACACTCTAGGATTCTTCTTCACCTCATTGAGCAGTCTGAGCTGTGCTCTTGCAGTCATCTTTACAGGACGGCCACTCCTAGGGAGAGTAGCAGCAGTGCTGAACTTTCTCCATTTATAGATAATTTGTCTTACCGTGGACTGATGAACAGCAAGGCTTTTGGAGATACTTTTATAACCCTTTCCAGTTTTATGCAAGTCAACAATTCTTAATTGTAGGTCTTCTGAGAGCTCTTTTGTGCGAGGCATCATTCAAATCAGGCAATGCTTCTTGTGAAAATCAAACCCAGAACTGGTGTGCGTTTTTTATAGGGCAGGGCAGCTGTAACCAACACCTCCAATCTCATCTCATTGATTGGACTCCAGTTGGCTGACACCTCACTCCAATTAGCTCTTGGAGATGTCATTAGTCTAGGGGTTCACATACTTTTTCCACCTGCACTGTGAATGTTTACATGGTGTGTTCAATACAAACATGGTAACATTTACTTCTTTGCGTGTTATTAGTTTAAGCAGACTGTGATTGTCTATTGTTGTGACTTAGATGAAGATCAGATCACATTTTATGACCAATTTGTGCAGAAATCCATATCATTCCAAAGGGTTCACATACTTTTTCTTGCAACTGTATATAGCTATATAATCAGAAGCTATAGAGCGATATACTGTATATCAGAAGCCTTTTGAGCAGAGTATAAATATAGCTTGTTCCTACACCGCCCTGAACATTGTAGGCTCAGGTTAGACCCAGGAGAGGCAGTTCTGTTAGTGTTAGGTACCCATCTGCAGAAGCCACCTTGACGTTGGTAGAAGTCCCGACACATGTTTGATCAAAAATGTGCGCAAAGAGCTTCAATTTTTCATGTATGGTAGGTAGGTATAGTGCTACTTTAATCCAGAATAATCTCTAATCCCTATTTCCATTTGCATGTATAACAGTGTACTGCCATATTCTATTTGCTGTTTGTATTTAGCTTTATGGATGGGCACCAGTGACTTTGGATGTGCTACTCTAAATTTTCTTGCAGTATGGGACAGCAGCAGCAGACAGGAAGAAAGCCGGGAGACGGCAAGTGTGCACTGCGCGCGCCGTCTCCTCATACAGCTGATCGGCGGGGGTGCTGGGTGTCGGACCTGGGGACTATGTGAAGTCAACAGTAGCCAAACAATGAGACAGTGTTAGTATCATATTTAATAATTCTAAAGACTCTGCAAGTTCTGTTTTGCAACATTCAAGCAATAGTGTCACCTAGAATGTACTGCAACCATTAATCTTCTGTGCCTTATATGAGAGTGTTTACTGTGTGAAGAAAGGAAGAGTAAATTCTTCTGTTTTAACCACAATAGTCTGTAGAGGGAACAACTGAACACACTACTAGTACGGTGCTGCGCAATAAGCACTATACAAACTAAACACTAAAATACTAAACCTTAAACATGATTATATACATATATATATATATATATATATATATCTATATATGTATAGATAGATAGATATATTGTCCATGCCATTTCTATAACTTTCATCAAGTATTTATGGATTCAGTGCATTCTTTTATAAAAGAGGTGTGCCATTTGAAATGCCAGTGCATATTCGCAGTCCTAAATAAAGAGGACTATGGACTAGAGAGTAGGCAACTGTCCAGGAATACAAATGACAAATTATTTTTCATGTGGCTGTAAAATATCATGTCATTAAGATTTAAACTAGGATATAGCCTGTGAAATGACATCACGCGACTACACACAGTGAATTAGTTAATGTATTAATAGGAGCCTGATGCTTGTATGCCACACTGGTTGATATATAACTGTCAGGTTACTGAAATGCTAACACTATCAATTTACAGCTCACAGGCCTTACTTGACAGTGTTCTTTTCTCCCAACACATTAATTAATCTCCTTTCTATTCTCCACTTGTGTTATGAAGTTATTTATGTGCATCTTGATAAATGACAGCCTTTTTCTGTTCTTTGACCAGTCAGCATAAGTATTTTAGTATATGTCACATCTCTCATTTACATGAGATGAATGGTCTATTAGCTGAGAAAACAATATTTCTCTTGTCTGTGACAACAACATCCTCCCATGACCAATGCAAGCGAGATTTTGGACATGTTGTGGACCACAATGAAAAAGTAATTTTAAAAGGAAATTGCTGACTTTTCATACATTGTCAGTAAGAATCTACTGAAGTGTAGAAGATCCTGACTGACATCGAGTGATGTAATCAACACAAGAATAGAAAATGTGCTTCTCATCTTAGACAAGCCCTATGTGGTGTCTTATTGAATTAGAGAAGGATTCGAAAGTGAAGAGGCTGTCCATGTAATACTGATCGAGTCCACCAGAGTGGGGTCTCTGTCATGGCTTTTTTAGCTGTGTTATGCCACTCTCACCACTTTTCTGAGTGTCATGGATGTTGCCAAGCAGGAACTCCTTTAGGCTGGCAAATCATTTTCACCATAAACTTACGTAAATTATAGCACAATATTACAACAGTGTATAGGATGCCATCTTGATAAATTTACCTCAAAGTGTGTGATACCAGGCAAGGGATACCTCCTCTACGACGTCTAGGTGACCTATACTAGAGTCGTCTTTGTCGCTGGAAAGGAAATGTGGCCTGGCTAAACCTGGCTCCCCCCCCCCACAAACATCAGCTCTTTGCCAGGGGAGCCGGGATTTACAGTCTGCCATGAACACGTGCACATACAGAAGCTTGTCAGTCCCATAGAAATGGACAGGGGAGTGCTCGTGTCATATATACAATGGACTACAACTATGAGGTCTCTATATTCTTGCAGTGTTCCCATTAGCTAAAGAGCGCCAAATATTGTTATTTGCTACATTATATAGGACATAAAATTAAGATGATGAGCTGCATTAAGCTAGTTAGGTGTACTGAGATATTATATACAGTGAGCGAAGACTTCCAAAATGGAAAACAAGGATGCAGCACTGCCGTTCTCCGAACTGTAGACTTTATTGGAATGTACACATGCAATTAAAAAAGACTGCGTTTACTTGACGCGTTTCGGGCCCTTTGTCAAAAGAATAAAATCTCACACAAAGTAACAGGTAAAATACATGTTTGGAAAATAAGGTGGCCAATAGTGAACCAACACAATACATGATAAGGTGAGCATCATTAGGCCTCCACAGGTTCATGACTAATTATTCAGAAGGAGGGGGAGGAGAGGAAGACGCCTGAAAACAATGCTTTATATACACAACATATTCAGTAATTACATCTGTCACTCTGTTACGTGTCTCGCCCTATAATGAAATGCATGATATGTCATAATAGATATCCAACTGATATAAATTAAATTACATTTTATTTAAACCAGTCGGGGCTCTAGTTTCTAACATAAAAATCCAGTATTTTTCCCTGGCCAAAAGCTTTCTCCTAAGGTCTCCACCTCTAAATGGTCTAGACACCATTTCAATTCCACCAAAAGTAAAGGAGGATAAATCTCCCTTGTGGACATCAGTGAAGTGCTTAGATACAGCAGAAATATTCAAAGCCTTCTCATTATTAACATCAGAAGGATGTTTTCATATTCTTGTCTTCAGAGTACTTGTGGTGCAACCTGCATACTGCAGTTTACACAAACTGCAGTTCACAAGGTACACCACAAATTTGGCATTACTGGGGCGTGGCCTAACTGTCATGGAGTGAGGACGCTTCTTGCTTCAGCTCCTCTAAAATCCGCTATCCGTGCTTGGAGAGGAACAAAAACAGGAGGGCTTTGGCTTATTTAGCAAAAATAGAAAATCCTCAGACAGTGGTCTCCCTCATTACTAATGCAGAGGGAATTCAGTTTTCCCAACCAGGTTATATTTGTGCTGAATTTGCTTGTTATTATTCTGACATATATTCCACTAAAACGCCCTATACAGCTAGTGATGTGCAGGGGTTTTTGAAGAAAGTCAAGCTTATGTCACTTTCTCACTCGGATAAATCTTTTCTGGACACTCCCATTTAGGTAGGGGAAGTCAGGGCAGCGATAGAAAGCATGATGGTGGGGAAGCCTCCTGGTCCGGATGGGTTCCAGTTAGAATGGTACAAAACGGACATGGACAAACAAAGTGCGCGGTTGTTAAAAATCTTTAACTACGCCTTTGAGTGCAACAGATTGCCCCCGTCATTCATGAAGGTGACTATTGTGGTAATCCACAAACCTGGGAAACCTCCGGATCAGTGCAGCTCCTATAGACCAATCTCCCTTCTGAATGTGGATGCGAAAATCCTAGCTAAACTTCTCGCTAGACATCTTAGGGATGTCATTTTGTCAGTGATTGATCCTGATCAATCTGGTTTCATGCTGGGTATGACCACTGATGTTAATCTTAGAAGATTATTTACCAACTTACAGGTCTCACATGATAACGAGCGATTGCTTCCCTCGATAATGAAAAGGCATTCGACTCGGTTAAATGGAATTTTATGTGGGCCTGCATCATATGCGTAGGGTCTCAAACCTCTCTTGTACCAGGTGTGGAGACCCGAGAGGATCTTTATATCATATGGTATGGACTTGTCCTGTTATGCGGCAGTACTGGAGTGAGATTTGTGAACTTATCTCCTCAAAGCTGGGGCTCCAGGGGCTACTCTCTCCTATAGTCTGTCTGTTGGGATTTGTGACAGAAATAGTTCCTACCAAATATGGAAGGAAGTTGCTCAGATTACTCATGTTTTACAGAAGCAAAACAATCCTTTTGCATTGGAAACCACCAAAGAACCCCACCCTTGGATCCTGGATCCAACTGATAAACGCTGACCTGCAGATGTACAAACTCACTTTTGCAGCGAGGGGGACTCCTGATAGGTTCGATCAGATTTGGGGCCTTTGATTATCTAATTTTATGGGCAAAGCTCTGGGAATCCAGGATGAATGAGTGTGTGTGTGAATGGTTGTCTTGTTTTGTACTCGTAACTATGCCGTGATGTAACATGGGACTGTTTATTTCTTTAGTAATATAATGCCATTGCTTTATTCTGATGTATCTCCCGCTTGGGGATCCTAGTATGAGTACTGGATTACGGACTTGTTGTCCGGCTGTCTTTGTTTTCTGTATCCCTTTGGGATTTGGGGAAGTTTACAAATTTGAAATGCTTTCTATAAATAAACTGTGGCGGAACCCGCCTCGCCACTGGGCATTGGACAGGCCTGGCTGCCCGCCTCCTACCTGCTGACTATGGCCCCCTTGTGATTTGGTACCTTTGAATGCAATATTTGGGCATGTGGTATTTTATATTGCTGCTACGGCCCTTTAATGGCCATGTTATGACTTTTAGGAACAATGCCCCTTTAAGACTGTGTAGCAGATTGCATTCAGGCTGTCTTAAATACTATGTATGTTATTATGTGTTCGGTTAAATTGTATATGTGCATGCCAGGGTTCAAGTTAGTCCATTACGTTTGGTAATTGTATTTTGTGGATTACGTCCGAGACAATGCTTATTGTGTTGGTTAATTACATCTCAGACAATGCTCATTGTGTTTTGTTTATTGCGTTACAGATAGAGGGAAGGGGATTTTGTGTACAATTGCTGGGAAGGTTTAAATACTGTAGATACATATGATTGGCTGTTTTTGCAGAGCCTGTGGGTAGTACCTTGTTGGAAGATGTGTATAAATCAATGCTTGTGTTAAAATAAAGGGAGTTCCTGTTTTTACCCTCAAGGTGAAGTGCCGTCTCATTCTTGGGGGAGGATTTATTGCATGCTGTCCCAGTTTGACTGCTAGGAGTGTAAACCTATTCGTATGGTTTCCTATTCAACTGTCTACAGCATTCAGGCTTGAAGAGGATTTATCTGCTTCTTCGGTTCGGTGATTGTGGTGTCTGCCAGAGTGCTTGGAGATCTCAGGAAACGCTAGGAGCATCCAGCAACGGAGGTACTCAGTCGGGGTGCCAGGTGATCCGTTACATTGGTGGCAAGCAGTGGGATGGCGTCCTGGTGTGAGAGGAACAACACCCTGGAGACACAGGAATTATTATGGAGCGGCATAGAACCAGCGAGTCCCTGGACAACGCTCGAGGTAGAAAAGGAATGGAACCGGAGGTTACAGAACCTCTTGGCACCACTGGTCAAGCCAATAGGAGAGGCAACCAGGTTGGACTGCAGAGAGAGCGCCCGACAAGAGATGTGGGAAGAAACCCTAGAAGGTGTCCAGCGTTGGCGAGGTGAGCGTCTTCCCAGCAAGGAGCAGCGGTTACAAGCCAGAGTGGCCCTACGGATACCTATGCTGGGAGAACAGGCCCAGGAGGAATTGGTGAGGCAACTTAATTCACTGGCATGGAGGGAACTGGGTCTCGATGATGCATACCAAGCGCTACGTTGGTACACGGTTCAGCGGGTTCCCGGAATGGCCAAATTTGACAAACCCGAGGGCATGGATTATAATGGCCCTGGCTTATTATGGGGGCCTTTGCAGAACCGGAATTTGGGAGTGCGGCAGAGTCACGGCTTTGGGACATCTTTGACTATAGAGAGGCCGTGCTGGATCTCCCTATGGCCGAAGACCTAAGGCCAGACCTGATTGAACTGGCTGTCCAGGAATGGGAACTGGAGCAGGATTACCAGCACCTGGTCAGCTCCAGTCAGTCACCCTATACCCTGCAAGTACCACCAGAGCAGTGGGAGATCAAACAGAATTATGTGGACTTATATGATCAAGTGTACATTTAGATGTCAATAGTTTACATCCCATACCCTCCGCCCCTGAGGAGTTAAAAACTAAGTGGGCTCTAAAGGCTTCAACATCCCGAGTCAAGCTCAAGACATATTCTACATCTCCGAGCGAATCTTCCTCGGATGAAATTGTCCCCTCTGACAAAGAGGAGAATTCAGAATACGAAGACATTTACGATGAGGAAATTTTTTTAGGCTCAAATACTGCAGATTCTGCCATTTTGGATGCCGCAGGAATCCCATTTTTCAATCCTAATGATATTAAACACCCCAGATCAGGGGAATGGGTGCCCCAACCCCAGGTGGCTAAATTTCAAATTTTTGGGATAAGGAAACCCCTGGATAAGCCGGCCCATAGCAAATTGCGGGCAGAGTGCCCTAGACCCACTTTGCAATCAAAAGTGGCAAACACCCCTGACTTAGATCCAACTTTGGTGAAGTATTTAGCCAAATCGGGGGGAAAAAACAAGAAAGGCGTGGACCGCTCCTTCAGGGCCATTCAAGATTGATTTTTGGATTTACTAGGCCCCTTAACAAAAATCCTAGATTTGACAGAGGAAGCCACAATTTCATACGCCCTTATAGATTTACTAGTTCTAAAATGCTGGGCACAAACAGCGGTATGTTTATTTGGCAATATTAACGCCTCCATTTGCATGGAAAGAAAACGTAGTATTTTAATGAGGTTGGGGATTCCTTTATTAAGGAGTTAAACAGATACGTAGGATTGTTTTCATCGCTTGACAAAGCACAATCCTCCATGAAAAAAGTTTTCCAGGGTCGTCTTTTTGGGAGGGCTGGGAAAAGAAGAGGCCGGTTTCCCAGCCGTCCGACCCACGAGAATCAATATCTAAGAGCCCTTCCCCGAGCGGACAGATATCCAGCTCCATCCCACTCCTTCAACCCAACCGAACCCCTTTTTTCCCAGTAGGGGCTGACCCTGAAAGGCGAGAGGCCATAGAGGTTTTTTGAGAACTAGACCCTCGGCAGGTGAGTGTTCCCAGCCAGTATTTTTCACAAATACCCCTAGGGGGCAGGATAAAACATTTTTCACACGTTTGGTCTCTGATTACATCAGACTCATGGGTCTTAAATACGGCCTCAGGATATAAAATAGAATTCCTATTTCCACCAATACAAACACACTCACCTCATCCAATAACTTTCTCAGAGTCAGACCGCACACTAGTTCAACTAGAAATAGAGGAACTCTATTCCAAGGGCGCTATTATTCCAATACCCTTAGAATCCCCAGGATTTGTAAGCAATCTCTTTCTAGTGAAAAAGAGAGATGGCGGTCACAGACCAGTTATCAATTTGAGATTCCTCAACAGTTTCGTGCTTTACCAACATTTCAAAATGGAGGGAATTAATCTCCTGAGAGACCTTTTGTTACCGCACGATTGACTGGCAAAAATAGATCTCAAGGATGCTTATCTCACAATACCTATGCATCCACTCTACCAGCCAAACCTCCAATTTGTTTGGGAAAGCCAGAAATGGCAGTTTACCAGCTTGCCTTTCGGTCTTTCCTCCGCCTCTTGGTGTTTCACCAAACTATTAAAACCAGTAGTATCTCTACTGCGGTCCCGAGGTGTTTGTCTGATAATATACTTAGACGATTTACTCATTATGGCCCAATCTCTGTCCCTCATACATCTCCACATTCAGTGGACCACTACCTTGTTGACCAATCTAGAATTCCTTCTAAATTTCAATAAATCTGTTCTAATTCCCTCTCGAAAAGTAGAATTCCTGGGTTTTCTCATCGACACTCAGTCAGCCATTCTGAGTCTTTCTCCCAGGAAACTGAAAACCATCCGAAGAGAGATTCGGTCAGTCTTGAACAGACAGCAGATCTCACTTCGCACTTTATCTCGGATAGTAGGTCAGCTATCCTTTTCCATTCAAGCAATTTTCCCCGCTCCTCTACATTATCGAGCCCTCCAACGCTTGAAAACCCGTCACCTCAGGGAAGGTTTGGGATATTCAGACGAAGTATCCCTTTCCCCGGACGCCGAAGAGGAACTCCTGTGGTGGTTGGATCACATCCAATTATGGAACGGGAAGGCTATCTTCAATTTGATTCCAGATCTAATTCTGGAATCGGATGCCAGTTGCAGCGGATGGGGTGCCCGATGCGGCTCCTTATCTACTGGTGGCAAATGGTCCGAAGAAGAGGAGCTACTTCCCATCAATTGCCTGGAACTCTTGGCAGGGTTCTTCACCCTCAAGAGTTTTGCAAGACACAGATCGCCCTGTTGCATACTCTTGCAGATGGAAAACATCCCTGCAGTACAGTATGTGAACCGTCTGGAAGGCACAAGATCAGAAATCCTGGCCAATATAGCAAAAGAATTCTGCCACTTTTGTCTCGACAGAGACATTACACTGAAGGTGGAATATCTTCCGGGCCTTTCCAACTCAGTCGCAGATTGGAACTCCCACTTCCTAACAGACCACAGCGACTGGCGTCTAGATCCTATGATTTTCCAACTCCTCGACTCCCTGTGGGGCCCCCTCCAAATAGACCTTTTCGCATCACGAATACACGGTCAGCTTCCCAAATTCTTCAGCTGGCGTCCCGACCCAGAGTCGTTGGACACAGATGCCCTCCTCCACCTCTGGCCTTTGGGAACTCTATATGCGTTTCCCCCCTTTGCTCTCATTCCGAGAGTACTGTTGTTGACCAGAACCCAGAAATCAACAAAAGTCTTGATAACTCCGTTCTGGCCCACTCAGTCTTGGTTTCCTCAACTTCTGGGGATGACCATAGACTTTCCACGCTTATTGCCAAATCATCATTCAATTCTCCTGGACCCTTCCGGGAATCCTCATCCCTTAGTCTTGTCAGACCTACTTCATCTAGTACCATGGCTCATCTCCGGTCAGCAGAGTTTGATATCGGACTTTCACACTCAGCTCAGGATATCCTCTCAGATGCTTGGGCCCCGGGTACCAGGTCTGCTTACAGATCAGCCTGGAGACTTTGGGCTGATTGGTGCTTACAACGGAATGTGGATCTTGTTCACGCACCTATGGTACAGGTCCTGAATTACCTATCAGCATCTTTTGATGCTGGGAAAGCCTATCGAACGATTAACATTTATCGTTCAGCGATTTCCTTTTATCACGCTCTGCTCTAGAATATGTCAATAGGTAAACACCCCTTTATCTGTAAGTTAAAGAAAGGTATGAAATTCCGCAGACCTCCTTTACCCAAGTATCATTCTACCTGGGATGTTACTTTGGTACTTAAACTTTTTGTCTCCTGGGGAGATAATGATCTCCTATCGTTAAAGCTCCTTTCTTTTAAATTGGCTACTCTTCTATGCCTCCTCTCTTTCAAAAGAGTCTCCGATGTCAGAGCCTTAGACATATCCCAGAGACAATTTTCCCTACAAGGCGTATCCTTCTCCATTTCCCGGCGTACTAAGACCAATTTTCCCTCCGTTTTTTACCCCGCCTTTCCTCAACAAGAACATTTGTGTATTGTTTGTTGTCTTAAGGTCTACGAACGTAATTCTGAAACTCTTAGGCAACCAGCTCATTCCCAATTATTAATATCGTTCTGTAAACCTCACCTTCCCGTTTCATCCCCAACTCTAGCCAGATGGATTAGGCAGTCTATGCAGTTAGCAGGTATCGATACCTCCGTATTCGGGGCTCATTCCGTTCGGGGTGCCTTATCTACAAAGGTTAGGCAGGCTGGTGCCTCTCTATCTGCCATTCTTAAGGCAGACGACTGGTCGTCAGAATCCACATTCAAAAATGTCTACTTTCGACCCGATCCTCATACTTCCATGTTCTTAATCTAATCGCATAATATAGAGTTCAAGTTTATTACCCATGTATTGTATTAGCTTTAAACATGCATATAATGGAGTCTCCTGTTTGTAATAAAATTTTGAGATTTTCCTAGCTGCTTGTGCAGGAAAATATAGATTTTATTAAAGACAGGAGACGAACATTATCCCACCCTATAACCCACCCTGTTTCTGTTCTCGTCTAGTTTAAAGGGACACTGACAGGCCCAAAAAGCATATTTAGGGGTATATATGACAGTATAGGTCTTATAAAGGGTATTAGAATCATCTAAGTATCCCCCTGTCCACCTCATAAATACAGTAATCTGAAGTTTTATAACCTGCTTTCCTGGTGTTCAATCTGCCCAAGGGGCGGTGCTTCATATCAACTTGCGCCCAGTCAGCCTCGCCACAACTGCCGTTTGAAGCGCCACCCAGCTCATCAATATTCACTGAGCTGGGCGGCTACTCTGAAGCGCTGTACTAGTGTCCCCGGCCATCTTCAGCGCATGCGCCCGGCACCCTCACTGGCCGGGATCGCATCGCGCGTCTGCTTTATGCGCATGCGGGGCGCTGCTGGGCGCATGCGCTGAAGATGGCCGGGGACACTAGTACAGCGCTTCAGAGTAGCCGCCCAGCTCAGTGAATATTGATGAGCTGGGTGGCGCTTCAAACGGCAGTTGTGGCGAGGCTGACTGGGCGCAAGTTGATATGAAGCACCGCCCCTTGGGCAGATTGAACACCAGGAAAGCAGGTTATAAAACTTCAGATTACTGTATTTATGAGGTGGACAGGGGGATACTTAGATGATTCTAATACCCTTTATAAGACCTATACTGTCATATATACCCCTAAATATGCTTTTTGGGCCTGTCAGTGTCCCTTTAATATTCTTCTGGGAGTCTTCAGTCGATCTCTTCCCTCGACATGGCTCATTGAAGTTTAGATGATTTCCAGTTTTTCATTCAGGAAAGATGGATGACATGGGAGTTCGTTATTTCTGTTCGTTAACATCAAAGAAAGAGGAGGATTGGCACATTACAGGAGCTTATATATCCTATGCTGTGTTGTGATTGACTGCCAGTGTACCTCACTGCATGTTTCTTTACATTTTTTTTCTTATCTTTATTTAAACTTTGCTGTTGATTGGAGTCCAGTAAAGAAGTATAGCATATAATGTTCGTCTCCTGTCTTTAATAAAATCTATATTTTCCTGCACAAGCAGCTAGGAAAAGCTCCAATTTTTTTGTTTCTTTTGTTACTTTTTTAATGTTGATTTAATCCTGACCTAGCAGGGTTAGGGGTTAATAGCTCATTTCTCTCTTTATCAGAGGCATATTTCACTCCCCGATCCAGAGTCCAATCAGGATACTCCCTAGCCCTGAAGCGGCTAGAGAGCCATTCACATTCCCCATTGAAAGGCGCATCATTTGAGCAGTTTTGTCTACATGTAATAAATTCTCCCTTAGGGATATTCTTAATAATGTGTATTGGATGACAAGATTTAGCATGTAGCAATGAATTGCTCGCAATGGGCTTAACATAAGTAAACGTAGTAATCTCTCTGTTTTGTATACACTTCCTGCATCATAATTCAATGTGAATTGTAAGTTGCATTCGTTATTATTTAGGTATGCCCCAAAAGGAAAGTTGTCATCCCGACAACCTTCCTATATAATGAGGAGGTCGTCGATGAATCTCCCGTACCAAATTATAGAGGTTGGAAATAGGTTGTTTTCAGAAAAAAACTAAAAATTCCCCTCATCATACAACAAAAAGATTCGCCAAAGAGAGCGAGAATTTTGCCCCCATCGATGCCCCACTTACTTGAAGGTAAAAATCTTTGTCAAAACTGAAGTAATTGTTTTTAAGTAAAAAATCTACTGCTGATAGTGTAAATAGTTTGACTACATCACTGTAAGTGCTATAACTGCTCAGATGATGGTAGTGAAATCACAGGCAATCCAGCCATAATTAGATTGCCATTGTAGGCCCTGTAAAGACTGCAAAACAAGTTTGCTGTCCTGCAGATAACTATGAGTCTGGATTACAACTGGCTGAAAATTTTGATTTACCCATTGCCCCAATCTTTCACTCAGTGAACCAATGCCCGCAACTATTGGGAGCATAGACTGGGAAATAACCCATTGTGGACCTTGGGCAGTGAGTGAAAAATTGGGACAATTGGGTACACAGCTTGTAAAAATTCTCTAATTTTCTCATTAAAGACCCCTAAGGATACACCTTCTGTCAATAGTAGAGTTGAGCGAACACCTGGATGTTCGGGTTCGAGAAGTTCGGCCGAACATCCCGGAAATGTTCGGGTTCGGGATCCGAACCCGATCCGAACTTCGTCCCGAACCCGAACCCCATTGAAGTCAATGGGGACCCGAACTTTTCGGCACTAAAAAGGCTGTAAAACAGCCCAGGAAAGAGCTAGAGGGCTGCAAAAGGCAGCAACATGTAGGTAAATCCCCTGCAAACAAATGTGGATAGGGAAATGAATTAAAATAAAAATTAAATAAATAAAAATTAACCAAAATCAATTGGAGAGAGGTTCCATAGCAGAGAATCTGGCTTCCCGTCACCCACCACTGGAACAGTCCATTCTCAGATATTTAGGCCCCGGCACCCAGGCAGAGGAGAGAGGTCCCGTAACAGACAATCTGGCTTCATGTCAGCAGAGAATCAGTCTGCATGTCATAGCAGAGAATCAGGCTTCACGTCACCCACCACTGCAACAGTCCATTGTCATAAATTTAGGCCCAGCACTAGTGTTGAGCGGCATGTCCCATATTCGAATTCGCGAAATTTTGTGAATATTCGAAAGAATATTCGTAAAATATTCGCGATTATTCAAATTCGTTATTATTTCGCATATGCGATAATTCGAATTATCGCATAATACATATGCTATGCAAAATTCACATGTGCGCTAATGAAATCGCCTTACGAAGATTCGCAACTCAATTCAATCACTAATGTATGAATGCAATGCCCTTTGCCTCTGTTCTGGGACAAGTGTAGATATTCGCATGTGCGCTAATAAAATCGCCTTACGAAGATTCGCAACTCAATTCACTAATGTATGAATGCAAAGCCCTTTGCTTCTGTTCTGGGACGTGCCGATATTCGCATGTGCGCTAATAAAATCGCCTTACGAAGATTCGCGCCTCAATCACTTTCTAGGCAATGTGAGTAAGATCTGAGCTGTTGGACCTTTGGGAAACAATCAATTATATGTGTACTGTAATTTTGTGGGGGGGGGGGGGAAACAAAAAACGAATATTCGTTTTTACGAATATATAGCACTATATTCGAAATATTCGCGAAATCGCGAAGTTGCGATATTCGCGAAAAAAATTTGCTTTTCGAATATTCGCGCTCAACACTACCCAGCACCCAGGCAGAGGAGAGAGGTCCCGTAACAGAGAATCTGGCTTCATGTCAGCAGAGAATCAGTCTTCATATCATAGCAGAGAATCAGGCTTCACGTCACCCACCACTGTAAGAGTCAATTTTCATAAATTTAGGCCCAGAACCCAGGCAGAGGAGAAAGGTCCCGTAACAGACAATCTGGCTTCATGTCAGCAGAGAATCAGTCTTCATATCATAGCAGAGAATCAGGCTTCACGTCACCCACCACTGCAACAGTCAATTGTCATAAATTTAGGCCCAGCACCCAGGCAGAGGAGAGAGCTCCCGTAACAGAGGATCTGGCTTCATGTCAGCAGAGAATCAGTCTGCATGTCATAGCAGAGAATGAGGCTTCACGTCACCCACCACTGCAACAGTCAATTGTCATAAATTTAGGCCCAGCACCCAGGCAGAGGAGAGAGCTCCCGTAACAGAGGATCTGGCTTCATGTCAGCAGAGAATCAGTCTGCATGTCATAGCAGAGAATGAGGCTTCACGTCACCCACCACTGCAACAGTCCATTGGCATATATTTAGGCCTAGCACACAGGCAGAGCAGAGAGGTCCCGTAACAGACAATCTGGCTTCATGTCAGCAGAGAATTAGTCTGCATGTCATAGCAGAGAATGAGGCTTCACGTCACCCACCACTGCAACAGTCCATTGGCATATATTTAGGCCTAGCACACAGGCAGAGCAGAGAGGTCCCGTAACAGACAATCTGGCTTCATGTCAGCAGAGAATCAGTCTGCATGTCATAGCAGAGAATGAGGCTTCACGTCACCCACCACTGCAACAGTCCATTGGCATATATTTAGGCCTAGCACACAGGCAGAGCAGAGAGGTCCCGTAACAGACAATCTGGCTTCATGTCAGCAGAGAATCAGTCTGCATGTCATAGCAGAGAATGAGGCTTCACGTCACCCACCACTGCAACAGTCCATTGGCATATATTTAGGCCTAGCACACAGGCAGAGCAGAGAGGTCCCGTAACAGACAATCTGGCTTCATGACAGCAGAGAATTAGTCTGCATGTCATAGCAGAGAATGAGGCTTCACGTCAGCCACCACTGCAACAGTCCATTGGCATATATTTAGGCCCAGCACCCAGGCAGAGGAGAGAGGTCCCGTAACAGACAATCTGGCTTCATGTCAGCAGAGAATTAGTCTGCATGTCATAGCAGAGAATCAGGCTTCACGTCAGCCACCACTGCAACAGTCCATTGTCATAAATTTAGGCCCAGCACCCAGGCAGAGGAGAGAGGTCCCGTAACAGACAATCTGGCTTCATGTCAGCAGAGAATTAGTCTGCATGTCATAGCAGAGAATGAGGCTTCACGTCAGCCACCACTGCAACAGTCCATTGGCATATATTTAGGCCTAGCACACAGGCAGAGCAGAGAGGTCCCGTAACAGACAATCTGGCTTCATGACAGCAGAGAATCAGTCTGCATGTCATAGCAGAGAATCAGGCTTCACGTCAGCCACCACTGCAACAGTCCATTGTCATAAATTTAGGCCCAGCACCCAGGCAGAGGAGAGAGGTCCCGTAACAGACAATCTGGCTTCATGTCAGCAGAGAATTAGTCTGCATGTCATAGCAGAGAATGAGGCTTCACGTCAGCCACCACTGCAACAGTCCATTGGCATATATTTAGGCCTAGCACACAGGCAGAGCAGAGAGGTCCCGTAACAGACAATCTGGCTTCATGACAGCAGAGAATCAGTCTGCATGTCATAGCAGAGAATCAGGCTTCACGTCAGCCACCACTGCAACAGTCCATTGTCATAAATTTAGGCCCAGCACCCAGGCAGAGGAGAGAGGTCCCGTAACAGAGAATCTGGCTTCATGTCAGCAGAGAATCAGTCTTCATATCATAGCAGAGAATCAGGCTTCACGTCACCCACCACTGTAAGAGTCAATTTTCATAAATTTAGGCCCAGAACCCAGGCAGAGGAGAAAGGTCCCGTAACAGACAATCTGGCTTCATGTCAGCAGAGAATCAGTCTTCATATCATAGCAGAGAATCAGGCTTCACGTCACCCACCACTGCAACAGTCAATTTTCATAAATTTAGGCCCAGAACCCAGGCAGAGGAGAAAGGTCCCGTAACAGACAATCTGGCTTCATGTCAGCAGAGAATCAGTCTTCATATCATAGCAGAGAATCAGGCTTCACGTCACCCACCACTGCAACAGTCAATTTTCATAAATTTAGGCCCAGAACCCAGGCAGAGGAGAAAGGTCCCGTAACAGACAATCTGGCTTCATGTCAGCAGAGAATCAGTCTTCATATCATAGCAGAGAATCAGGCTTCACGTCACCCACCACTGCAACAGTCAATTTTCATAAATTTAGGCCCAGCACCCAGGCAGAGGAGAGAGGTCCCGTAACAGAGGATCTGGCTTCATGTCAGCAGAGAATCAGTCTGCATGTCATAGCAGAGAATCAGGCTTCACGTCACCCACCACTGCAACAGTCAATTGTCATAAATTTAGGCCCAGCACCCAGGCAGAGGAGAGAGCTCCCGTAACAGAGGATCTGGCTTCATGTCAGCAGAGAATCAGTCTGCATGTCATAGCAGAGAATGAGGCTTCACGTCACCCACCACTGCAACAGTCCATTGGCATATATTTAGGCCTAGCACACAGGCAGAGGAGAGGTTCATTCAACTTTGGGTAGCCTCGCAATATAATGGTAAAATGAAAATAAAAATAGGATTGAATGAGGAAGTGCCCTGGAGTCCAATAATATATGGTTATGGGGAGGTAGTTAATGTCTAATCTGGACAAGGGACGGACAGGTCCTGTGGGATCCATGCCTGGTTCATTTTTATGAACGTCAGCTTGTCCACATTGGCTGTAGACAGGCGGCTGCGTTTGTCTGTAATGACGCCCCCTGCCGTGCTGAATACACGTTCAGACAAAACGCTGGCTGCCGGGCAGGCCAGCACCTCCAAGGCATAAAAGGCTAGCTCTGGCCACGTGGACAATTTAGAGACCCAGAAGTTGAATGGGGCCGAACCATCAGTCAGTACGTGGAGGGGTGTGCACACGTACTGTTCCACCATGTTAGTGAAATGTTGCCTCCTGCTAACACGTTGCGTATCAGGTGGTGGTGCAGTTAGCTGTGGCGTGTTGACAAAAGTTTTCCACATCTCTGCCATGCTAACCCTGCCCTCAGAGGAGCTGGCCGTGACACAGCTGCCTTGGCGACCTCTTGCTCCTCCTCTGCCTTGGCCTTGGGCTTCCACTTGTTCCCCTGTGACATTTGGGAATGCTCTCAGTAGCGCGTCTACCAACGTGCGCTTGTACTCGCGCATCTTCCTATCACGCTCCAGTGCAGGAAGTAAGGTGGGCACATTGTCTTTGTAGCGTGGATCCAGCAGGGTGGCAACCCAGTAGTCCGCACAGGTTAAAATGTGGGCAACTCTGCTGTCGTTGCGCAGGCACTGCAGCATGTAGTCGCTCATGTGTGCCAGGCTGCCCAGGGGTAAGGACAAGCTGTCCTCTGTGGGAGGCGTATCGTCATCGTCCTGCCTTTCCCCCCAGCCACGCACCAGTGATGGACCCGAGCTGCGTTGGGTGCCACCCCGCTGTGACCATGCTTCATCCTCATCCTCCTCCACCTCCTCCTCATCCTCGTCCTCCTCGTCCTCCAGTAGTGGGCCCTGGCTGGCCACATTTGTACCTGGCCTCTGCTGTTGCAAAAAACCTCCCTCTGAGTCACTTCGAAGAGACTGGCCTGAAAGTGCTAAAAATGACCCCTCTTCCTCATCCTCCTCCTCCTCCTCCTGGGCCACCTCCTGTTCCATCATCGCCCTAAGTGTTTTCTCAAGGAGACATAGAAGTGGTATTGTAACGCTGATAACGGTGTCATCGCCACTGGCCATGTTGGTGGAGTACTCGAAACAGCGCAACAGGGCACACAGGTCTCGCATGGAGGCCCAGTCATTGGTGGTGAAGTGGTGCTGTTCTGTAGTGCGACTGACCCGTGCGTGCTGCAGCTGAAACTCCACTATGGCCTGCTGCTGCTCGCACAGTCTGTCCAGCATGTGCAAGGTGGAGTTCCACCTGGTGGGCACGTCGCATATGAGGCGGTGAGCGGGAAGGCCGAAGTTACGCTGTAGCGCAGACAGGCGAGCAGCGGCAGGATGTGAACGCCGGAAGCGCGAACAGACGGCCCGCACTTTATGCAGCAGCTCTGACATGTCGGGGTAGTTGTGAATGAACTTCTGCACCACCAAATTCAGCACATGCGCCAAGCAAGGGATGTGCGTCAAATTGGCTAGTCCCAGAGCTGCAACGAGATTTCGCCCATTATCACACACCACCAGGCCGGGCTTGAGGCTCACCGGCAGCAACCACTCGTCGGTCTGTTGTTCAATACCCCGCCACAACTCCTGTGCGGTGTGGGGCCTGTCCCCCAAACATATGAGTTTCAGAATGGCCTGCTGACGTTTACCCCGGGCTGTGCTGAAGTTGGTGGTGAAGGTGTGTGGCTGACTGGATGAGCAGGTGGAAGAAGAGGAGGAGGAAGCCGAGAAGGAGGAGGTGGCAACAGGAGGCAAAGAATGTTGCCCTGCGATCCTTGGCGGCGGCAGGACGTGCGCCAAACAGCTCTCCGCCTGGGGCCCAGCTGCCACTACATTTACCCAGTGTGCAGTTAGGGAGATATAGCGTCCCTGGCCGTGCTTACTGGTCCACGTATCTGTGGTTAGGTGGACCTTGCTACAGATGGCGTTGCGCAGTGCACACTTGATTTTATCGGATACTTGGTTGTGCAGGGAAGGCACGGCTCTCTTGGAGAAGTAGTGCCGGCTGGGAACAACATACTGTGGGACAGCAAGCGACATGAGCTGTTTGAAGCTGTCTGTGTCCACCAGCCTAAATGACAGCATTTCATAGGCCAGTAGTTTAGAAATGCTGGCATTCAGGGCCAGGGATCGAGGGTGGCTAGGTGGGAATTTACGCTTTCTATCAAATGTTTGTGAGATGGAGAGCTGAACGCTGGCGTGTGACATGGTTGAGACGCTTGGTGACGGAGGTGGTGGTGGTGGTGTTGGTGGTACATCCCCTGTTTGCTGGGCGGCAGGTGCCAACGTTCCTCCAGAGGCGGAGGAAGAGGCCGAGGCGGCAGCAGCAGAATAGGCCGAGGCGGCAGCAGCAGAAGAGGTAGCAGGGGGAGCCTGAGTGACTTCCTTGGTTTTAAGGTGTTTACTCCACTGCAGTTCATGCTTTGCATGCAGGTGCCTGGTCATGCAGGTTGTGCTCAGGTTCAGAACGTTAATGCCTCGCTTCAGGCTCTGATGGCACAGCGTGCAAACCACTCGGGTCTTGTCGTCAGCACATTGTTTGAAGAAGTGCCATGCCAGGGAACTCCTTGAAGCTGCCTTTGGGGTGCTCGGTCCCAGATGGCGGCGGTCAGTAGCAGGCGGAGTCTCTTGGCGGCGGGTGTTCTGCTTTTGCCCACTGCTCCCTCTTTTGCTACGCTGTTGGCTCGGTCTCACCACTGCCTCTTCCTCCGAACTGTGAAAGTCAGTGGCACGACCTTCATTCCATGTGGGGTCTAGGACCTCATCGTCCCCTGCATCGTCTTCCACCCAGTCTTGATCCCTGACCTCCTGTTCAGTCTGCACACTGCAGAAAGACGCAGCAGTTGGCACCTGTGTTTCGTCATCATCAGAGACATGCTGAGGTGGTATTCCCATGTCCTCATCATCAGGAAACATAAGTGGTTGTGCGTCAGTGCATTCTATGTCTTTCACCGCTGGGGAAGGGCTAGGTGGATGCCCTTGGGAAACCCTGCCAGCGGAGTCTTCAAACAGCATAAGAGACTGCTGCATAACTTGAGGCTGAGACAGTTTCCCTGGTATGCATGGGGGTGATGTGACAGACTGATGGGGTTGGTTTTCAGGCGCCATCTGTGCGCTTTCTGCAGAAGACTGGGTGGGAGATAATGTGAACGTGCTGGATCCACTGTCGGCCACCCAATTGACTAATGCCTGTACCTGCTCAGGCCTTACCATCCTTAGAACGGCATTGGGCCCCACCATATATCGCTGTAAATTCTGGCGGCTACTGGGACCTGAGGTAGTTGGTACACTAGGACGTGTGGATGTGGCAGAACGGCCACGTCCTCTCCCAGCACCAGAGGGTCCACTAACACCACCACGACCATGTCCACGTCCGCGTCCCTTACTAGATGTTTTTCTCATTGTTATGGTTCACCACAACAACAAATATATTATTTGGCCCAATGTATTGTATTCAAATTCAGCGGGATATAAATTTGAGGCCTAGTATTTAGGCGCTGGGTGACCGGTATGGATTTAGTGACAGAATTAGACTTGGAAATGCACAGAAGCGTGTGTGTGAAGTTATTCTGAATGACCCTATGTGCACCTTCAATATTATATACCCTTTTAGGGATAGATTTCAAATAGCTCTGATATAGCAGAAACCACTAAATTATGAAATTGCTAAATTGGGAATTGTACTTCAACCCAGAACAAAAAATGTGCTTGAACGGACACTAAATATCTTGCCCAGCAACAACAGTACACCGGTGGGTAACGAGAGATTTAGAGGGAATTAAATTTGAGGCCTAGTATTTAGGCGCTGGGTCACCGGTATGGATTTAGTGACAGAATTAGACTTGGAAATGCACAGAAGCGTGTGTGTGAAGTTATTCTGAATGACCCTATGTGCACCTTCAATATTATATACCCTTTTAGGGATAGATTTCAAATAGCTCTGATATAGCAGAAACCACTAAATTATGAAATTGCTAAATTGGGAATTGTACTTCAACCCAGAACAAAAAATGTGCTTTGACGGACACTAAATATCTTGCCCAGCAACAACAGTACACCGGTGGGTAACGAGAGATTTAGAGGGAATTAAATTTGAGGCCTAGTATTTAGGCGCTGGGTCACCGGTATGGATTTAGTGACAGAATTAGACTTGGAAATGCACAGAAGCGTGTGTGTGAAGTTATTCTGAATGACCCTATGTGCACCTTCAATATTATATACCCTTTTAGGGATAGATTTCAAATAGCTCTGATATAGCAGAAACCACTAAATTATGAAATTGCTAAATTGGGAATTGTACTTCAACCCGGAACAAAAAATGTGCTTTGACGGACACTAAATATCTTGCCCAGCAACAACAGTACAGCGGTGGGTAACGAGAGATTTAGAGGGATTTAAATTTGAGGCCTAGTATTTAGGCGCTGGGTCACCGGTATGGATTTAGTGACAGAATTAGACTTGGAAATGCACAGAAGCGTGTGTGTGAAGTTATTCTGAATGACCCTATGTGCACCTTCAATATTATATACCCTTTTAGGGATAGATTTCAAATAGCTCTGATATAGCAGAAACCACTAAATTATGAAATTGCTAAATTGGGAATTGTACTTCAACCCAGAACAAAAAATGTGCTTTGACGGACACTAAATATCTTGCCCAGCAACAACAGTACACCGGTGGGTAACGAGAGATTTAGAGGGAATTAAATTTGAGGCCTAGTATTTAGGCGCTGGGTCACCGGTATGGATTTAGTGACAGAATTAGACTTGGAAATGCACAGAAGCGTGTGTGTGAAGTTATTCTGAATGACCCTATGTGCACCTTCAATATTATATACCCTTTTAGGGATAGATTTCAAATAGCTCTGATATAGCAGAAACCACTAAATTATGAAATTGCTAAATTGCGAATTGTACTTCAACCCAGAACAAAAAATGTGCTTTGACGGACACTAAATATCTTGCCCAGCAACAACAGTACACCGGTGGGTAACGAGAGATTTAGAGGGAATTAAATTTGAGGCCTAGTATTTAGGCGCTGGGTCACCGGTATGGATTTAGTGACAGAATTAGACTTGGAAATGCACAGAAGCGTGTGTGTGAAGTTATTCTGAATGACCCTATGTGCACCTTCAATATTATATACCCTTTTAGGGATAGATTTCAAATAGCTCTGATATAGCAGAAACCACTAAATTATGAAATTGCTAAATTGGGAATTGTACTTCAACCCAGAACAAAAAATGTGCTTTGACGGACACTAAATATCTTGCCCAGCAACAACAGTACAGCGGTGGGTAACGAGAGATTTAGAGGGATTTAAATTTGAGGCCTAGTATTTAGGCGCTGGGTCACCGGTATGGATTTAGTGACAGAATTAGACTTGGAAATACACAGTAGCGGGTGTGTGTGAAGTTATTCTGAATGACCCTATGTGCACCTTCAATATTATATACCCTTTTAGGGATAGATTTCAAATAGCTCTGATATAGCAGAAACCACTAAATTATGAAATTGCTAAATTGGGAATTGTACTTCAACCCAGAACAAAAAATGTGCTTTGACGGACACTAAATATCTTGCCCAGCAACAACAGTACAGCGGTGGGTAACGAGAGATTTAGAGGGAATTAAATTTGAGGCCTAGTATTTAGGCGCTGGGTCACCGGTATGGATTTAGTGACAGAATTAGACTTGGAAATACACAGTAGCGGGTGTGTGTGAAGTTATTCTGAATGACCCTATGTGCACCTTCAATATTATATACCCTTTTTGGGATAGATTTCAAATAGCTCTGATATAGCAGGAACCACTAAATTATGAAATTGCTAAATTGGGAATTGTACTTCAACCCAGAACAAAAAATGTGCTTTGACGGGCACTAAATAACTTTCCCAGCTACAACAGGACAACGGTAACGAGAGATTTAGAGGGATTTAAATTTGAGGCCTAGTATTTAGGCGCTGGGTGACAGGTATGGGTTTAGTGACAGAATTAGACTTGGAAATACACAGTAGCGGGTGTGTGTGAAGTTATTCTGAATGACCCTATGTGCACCTTCAATATTATATACCCTTTTTGGGATAGATTTCAAATAGCTCTGATATAGCAGAAACCACTAAATTATGAAATTGCTAAATTGGGAATTGTACTTCAACCCAGAACAAAAAATGTGCTTTGACGGACACTAAATATCTTGCCCAGCAACAACAGTACAGCGGTGGGTAACGAGAGATTTAGAGGGAATTAAATTTGAGGCCTAGTATTTAGGCGCTGGGTCACCGGTATGGATTTAGTGACAGAATTAGACTTGGAAATACACAGTAGCGGGTGTGTGTGAAGTTACTCTGAATGACCCTATGTGCACCTTCAATATTATATACCCTTTTTGGGATAGATTTCAAAGAGCTCTGATATAGCAGGAACCACTAAATTATGAAATTGCTAAATTGGGAATTGTATTTCAACCCAGAACAAGAAATGTGCTTGAACGGACACTAAATAACTCGCCCAGCTACAGCACTAGGGACAGATTTAGCTGGATATAAATTTGAGGCCTAGTATTTAGGCGCTGGGTGACCGGTATGGATTTAGTGACAGAATTAGACTGGGATATGGCCAAAAAATGAACAGACTATTGCTGGTTAAATGCACTTGGTGTGACAGCTTCACCCTGATGTAGGCTTTAGCCAAAAAACAACCACACCATTGAGGGTTAAATGCACTTGGTGACAGGCGCAGCTTGCCCCTGATTTTGTATATGGCCAAAAAATGAACAGACTATTGCTGGTTAAATGCACTTGGTGTGACAGCTTCACCCTGATGTAGGCTTTAGCCAAAAAACAACCACACCATTGAGGGTTAAATGCACTTGGTGACAGGCGCAGCTTGCCCCTGATTTTGTATATGGCCAAAAAATGAACAGACTATTGCTGGTTAAATGCACTTGGTGTGACAGCTTCACCCTGATGTAGGCTTTAGCCAAAAAACAACCACACCATTGAGGGTTAAATGCACTTGGTCGCAGCTTGTGCTGGCGCACCACAAGACACAAAATGGCCGCCGATCACCCCAGAAAAATGAGACTGACAAACGGTCTGTGCAGCCTAAAAACAGTGAGCAATTGAGGATCAGCAGCTCAATGATCCACAGCTGCAGATCGATCAGTTAATCAAGTCCTTTGGAGGAGTTAATCTGCCTAATCTCGCCCTACTGTCGCAGCCGCAACCTCTCCCTACGCTAATCAGAGCAGAGTGACGGGCGGCGCTATGTGACTCCAGCTTAAATAGAGGCTGGGTCACATGGTGCTCTGGCCAATCACAGCCATGCCAATAGTAGGCATGGCTGTGATGGCCTCTTGGGGCAAGTAGTATGACGCTTGTTGATTGGCTGCTTTGCAGCCTTTCAAAAAGCGCCAAGAAAGCGTCACAAAAGCGCCAAGAAAGCGACGAACACCGAACCCGAACCCGGACTTTTACGAAAATGTCCGGGTTCGGGTCCGTGTCACGGACACCCCAAAATTCGGTACGAACCCGAACTATACAGTTCGAGTTCGCTCATCCCTAGTCAATAGCTCGGCAAGTAAGATCTTAAATTGAGACGTAGGATAACACAATAATTTGCGATACGTCAAGTCATCACTCAAGAGTTGTAGATTAAGTATTTTATACAGTCCCGAGTCCATAATTACAGTTATACCCCCCTTATTGGCAGCAGGTGATACCAACCTAGCAATTTTTTCATTTTTAATGAGGTTAGTGACTGTATTATTTTTGGACACATTCTTATGTAAGCAAATTAATTCTGCCTTAGCCTTAACCAAATTCTGAAAGCTATCCATAACAGAGGTCCTAGATTGGAATGGATAGAAGTCAGGATTTGATATCTTCATTAATGGGGGAGGTGTATGATTTCTGACTGACTCAGACTCAAATTGCCGTAACACTGAATTGGCTACTTCATCACTGTAATATAGGGAGCAAGAACCAGATGAAACGCTGTGCAAATTGGAATGTGAAGTGACATTCAAATCGATACTTTGTTCATCCAATATCAGTTCATTACACTGTTTATCTATCATGTCCATCAACAAAAAATGCCTTTTTACAGTAAGCAAACTGTTGAGGTGTTATGGAAACCCAGGTTGCTTTGATAGCGGCCTTCAGCTCATCTGCATCGTTGGGTCTGGTGTCTTCCTCTTGACAATGCCCTATAGATTCTCTATGGGGTATAGGTATTCGCTGATGGGCATAGTGAGTTCATAGAAGTTTTTCTTTTTTGTCACAAGTTTGCAGAAAATTATGATTTTTTTTTTTCTTACAAAGTCTCGTATTCCACTAACTTGTGACAAAAAATAAAAACTTCCATGAACTCACTATGCCCATCACGAAATACCTTGGGGTGTCTTCTTTCCAAAATGGGGTCACTTGTGGGGTAGTTATACTGCCCTGGCATTTTAGGGGACCTAAAGCGTAAGAAGTAGTTTGGAATCCAAATGCGTAAAAAATGCCCTGTGAAATCCTAAAGGTGCTCTTTAGATCTTGGGCCCCTTTGGGCACCTAGGTTGCAAAAAAGTGTCACACATGTGGTATCGCCGTACTCAGAAGAAGTAGGGCAATGTGTTTTGAGGTGTATTTTTACATATACCCATGCTGGGTGAGAGAAATATCTCTCTAAAAGTCAACTTTTCCCATTTTTTTTATATTTATACAAAGTTGTCATTTTAGAGAGATATTTCTCTCACCCAGCATGGGTATATGTGAAAATACACCCCAAAACACATTGCCCTACTTCTCCTGAGTACGGCGATACCACATGTGTGACACTTTTTTGCAGCCTAGGTGTGCAAAGGGGCCCAAATTCCTTTTAGGAGGGCATTTTTAGACATTTATATTTCAGACTTCTTCTCACGCTTTAGGGCCCCTAAAATGCCAGGGCAGTATAAATACCCCACATGTGACCCCATTTTGGAAAGAAGATACCCCAAGGTATTCCGTGAGGGGCATGGCGAGTTCATAAAATTTTTATTTTTTTTAGCACAAGTTAACGGAAATTGATTTTTTTTTGTTTTTTCTCACAAAGTCTCCCTTTCTGCTAACTTGTGACAAAAAGTTCAATCTTTCATTTGTGGGGTATTTATACTGCCCTGGCATTTTAGAGGCCCTAAAGCGTGAGAAGAAGTCTGGAATATAAATGTCTAAAAAATTTTACGCATTTGGATTCCGTGAGGGGTATGGTGAGTTCATGTGAGATTTTATTTTTTGTGACAAGTTAGTGGAATATGAGACTTTGTAAGAAAAAACAAAAAAAAAAAACCAATTTCCGCTAACTTGTGACAAAAAAAAAATCTTCTATGAACTCGCCATGCCCCTCAAAAGTGATCTTTTTATAGTGCCGCAGCGATTTTACGGTGTTTTTGCAGTAATCATAAAATAAAAATTCTGTCACTGCGGTGGGGCGGACTGAACGCAAGTGTGCGCACAAGATCAGGCCTGATCGGGCGAACACTGCGTTTTTTGTAGAGCCTATGGAACATGTCCTATTCTTGTCCGCAATTGCAGACAAGAAAAGGCATTTTCTATATAGTTCTGGCAATGTGCGGATCCACAAAATGCAGAAAGCACATTGCCGGTGTCCGTGTTTTGCGGATCCGCGGTGTCCGTGTTTTGCGGATCCGTGGATCCGCAAAACACATACGGACGTCTGAATGGAGCCTTACAGGGGGGTGATCAATGACAGGGGGGTGATCAGGGAGTCTATATGGGGTGGATCCGCAAAACACATACAGACGTCTGAATGGAGCCTTACAGGGGGGTGATCAATGACAGGGGGGTGATCAGGGAGTCTATATGGGGTGATCACCCCCCTGTCATTGATCACCCCCCTGTAAGGCTCCATTCAGACGTCCGTATGTGTTTTGCGGATCCGCAAAACACATACGGACGTCTGAATGGAGCCTTACAGGGGGGTGATCAATGACAGAGGGGTGATCAGGGAGTCTATATGGGGTGATCAGGGGTTAATAAGGGGTTAATAAGTGACCAGGGGGGGGGGTGTAGTGTAGTGGTGTTTGGTGCTACTTAGAGAGCTGCCTGTGTCCTCTGGTGGTCGATCCAAGCAAAAGAGACCACCAGAGGACCAGGTAGCAGGTATATTAGACGCTGTTATCAAAACAGCGTCTAATATACCTTTTTGGGGTTAACAAAAATCGCATCTACAGCCTGCCAGCGAATGATCGCCGCTGGTAGGCTGTAGATCAGCTCGTTTACCTCCGGTTCCTGTGTGCGCGCGTTCACAGGAAATCTCGCGTCTCGTGCGTCCAGGAGGAATAACAGGGCCGCCGCCAGGACGCAATCCTGCAGTTCGGCAGGTCCTGGGATGGTTAAAGGCTTTGGAAATCTTTGCAGGTATTTTGTGTCGATTAGCTGATTAGAGTGTGACACCATAAGTATACAATATTAAACTTTTTCACAATATTCTAATTTTCAGAGATAATGAATTTTGGTTTTTTTGCTATAAACCATAGTCATCAACACTAAAAGAAAAACACACTTGAAGTAGATTACTCTGTATGTAATGAATCTATATAATATAAGAGTTTCACTTTCTGAGGTGAATTACTGAAATAAATTAGTTTTTCAATTACATTTTACTTTATAGAGATGCACCTGTATACAACTTGAAGATGAGAGCGGATTATCTTTGTGGCTTTCCCTCAGACTCGCTAAGAATTTATTCCAAGGTTCTTGCACTGCTTAAGTTTTCTTGTAGTGATGTCTTGCTAAAAAACTGAAATGGAAATGTGATTTCCAAGAGATCCTTTATGCCTTGCCCTTTTTTGTCTGGTTGGCCTTTTGCTGCCCGGCTGGATAAAAAACCGGAAGCAAATAAAGAGGGAAAGGGCTTGGGTTTCTAAAAAAAAATTACAGGCAAATAAAGAAAGGGGCTTTCCTTATTTTCATTTCTTACGAGGCTCAGATAGAAAAGATTTCCAGTGCATTTCCAGTTTAGTAGCAGATCTGTGCTTGAATGGAATTCAGTAAGATCCTTATCTGGATGCTTGGGTCATAAAAGCAGCAGCATTGTCTCTGGAACCGATCAGACATCTATCAATCTTTCTGTCAACCTATCCATATCTCCAGCGCCCTAATAATTTGGGAAAAAAAATGTCAGATAAAACACCAATCAGTCAAAAGAACATTCTGGGATTTGTTTTGGATTCAGAAGATTTGGATCATCAAACAAGCAGGCCAAAAGTAGTCAAGAAGTTCTTTTGTTAAGCTATTCCTTTGGCAAAACCCCATTTCAGGATCATTTAACCAGGTTTTCTGAGATCTTGGGATAGACACTATAAGGATATGTTAAAGTTATAAACCTCTCAAAAGAGATATTGGCAGAATCGAGTTAGTAAATGTCAGACCAATATCTTGCTGTCAGGAAACTCATTCAACTAGTCAATTTAGAAAGGTACATGGTGTAAATGGTAATGAAGGGAGGTTCACTATACAGAGATCTGGCTGTGTGTAATGTGACTGAGTATGTGTGACCAGCAGCATTCAGCACAGTAGGTGGTTGTAAACATGGCTATACACTTTAAAGACCGGTGACACCATACTATGTAAGTAAATGCCGAAATTCTTCACTGGATCGTCAATGGTAAGCATGCTTCACAGTTTGTAATCTATTAATAGAATATAACATGTAATGATGGGATAACCCATTTAACTATCATTTCTTTCAATTTTCTGTAGAGAACCAAAAAATGGAGAAGAACGTTTCACACTGTGAATATTAAATATGTGCTTACACTTATCTTTTCACAGACTTTAGGACAGATAATTATCTGTTCGGTTTCTGGAGTAAACAAGAGATATAAAGCTTCAAAGAGTGTTTTATCAAGAAGGATAAAATCCACCATTTTAGAATCTCAAACATTAGCAGGTGTAGAGTCTCTTGTATCCACGTCCCACATACTCCACTCACTCTATGGGCAGAGAGATCATATGTACCTATAGAAGACATCTGTAACCTGGCCTCTTTGTCTTCCTCAAGTTCTTTAATGAGACATTATAGACTTGACATTTTGCATCTGAAAGTTCATCCTTTAGCATGGGAGTTAAGGGCAGCTGTAACTTTTATTTCCCTCGTTGTTTTTCTATAAAACTCCCACTGGTTCTGCCATAAGAGGACAAAAGGACAAAATTTGTTCTTACCTGAAAATTTTCCTTCCTTTAGTCCAAAGGCACCACATGACGCATCCCATTCATCTGGCACATTCACAAGTGCAGGTCTGTCTGTTGTGGCTTTAAAGGATGACCAATTAATTAACTGTCTATGGTTAGGTGCACATGTCCTACAGGGGAAAGCAGACAGGTACAAAACCCATTGGCGCTGCCTATTGAGTCAAGGAAGCAAAATGACAAAAAATAATTGCAATACCAGAAGTAGAATGTGCAGGACCTTGTCATCAAGCTTGATTTATTCCACCATTTTGTGTGGTCAACTGGCCTCGAAAACCAGCATTGGAACCTGTTTGTTCACAGTAATGGTGCAGGTTATGGCTGCCATAACCTCCACTAATGTGTCTTATGAGATGTTCTATGTCTATGGTTAAATACCCTTTAAGTTATTATTGTCCTTATATTGGTAATCATGTATTTAGATTACTGTACATAGTAAGAATTCTGTAGTTTGAGTATGTCCTTGCAAGCAACCCACTCCACAGGATCTATATCAAACACATCATACATAAAGAGCCTGCTGTGGTGTCACCTGATGGTATAGCTTAGTAGATGATAACTACTCCATTACCTACTAAGAGACTAGTGCTATCGAATAATGGCAAGTGGAAACAGTACAAAGTATAAAACAAAAATATGATATGTGGCCTGAGGGCGCCCTCGGAGCTAGTCCAGCTGTAATAGCAGTGCTTTGAATCTGTGACTGGAGTAACAGCTGTTAGTATATGAAATCACAAACATCTATTTTCATATTCCACTAATTTTACCCCTTAGATGTCTGGGACAGAGCGCATCACTCAGACTAAATTTTGCAAGTTGCTATACAGAGGGTATTACAGTACTTTAATCTTTTGGCATAAGAAGAAACAAATTTGACTTCTAAGTGAATGTGTTATGCTGAACAACATCATTATCAGTATAGCCTGTATCAACAAGGAACTGGCTGATTAAATTTTAACACTAAAGCTGTTGCTAAACTTGCAGGCATACATTAACCAGTAGAAGATGTGGCATGTGCAATATGTTTAATGATGCCATTGGAAGATTCTCCTACAAAAACCCATATACTCTGCATACAAATGAAAGAAGTCTTGTTCTTTTAACGTAACCGTGTAAAAGATCAGAAAAGAAAAAGTTGGGGAAACTGTTTAAAACATGATGCAAACAGCTGTTTTCACAAGAAGACAGACAGCGATTTACATAAATGTACATACGCTTCACAAATTGCATCGGTAAACTGGCTGACGAGGTAGCAGGTCACTAAAAGTTGCATAATTAGTACAAAGAAAGTCCAAAAATGGATGAGGTACTGAGTGTGGAAGTTCTTATTTTGCAGGTAAAACATATAGGGGGTCATTTATCACACTGGTATAAAGTAGAAATAGCAAGCAATCAGATTCCTCCTTTCATTTTCCAAAGGAGCTGTCCAAAATGAAAGGTGCAATCTGATTGGTTGCAATAGGCAACTAAGCCAGTTCTACTTTATACCAGTGTGATAAATGACTGCGATACTGCAAATCTAAAAAGGGTCAGAAATCTTAAAATACCTTCTCTTTTTTAGACAGCTCTCATGAAAGCAAGCCTCTGGAGATCCAGCTGCTGACGTGTTCACCAATTATTGTATTACTATTGTCAAGGTCAAGGGTGAATGCATGACCTTCTAATGCAAGGATCAAATTAAGCACTCTAGAGCAAACACCGCTTTTACATGGAAACCCAAGGAAGTACACAGATAAATAAATGAAATACTGTACATATTCACACACATACATATACACAAATGCACACACAAACTTACACATACATTAACATATACCGTATAAACACCAGCATACTAAAAGATGAATACATGCCCATACACAGAAAGGCATAAATATACCCTCTCATACATACACATAGATATAAAACAAAACACGTACATACACAAATATATACATATATATTAGTACGCTAACAAACATATGCCCAGTCACCTACTAATGCATATATACTGTATGTGCAGTCACTCATGAATGCTCATATGCACAGAGGCATACTAAAGGTAACAGTCGCACCCTGAACCAGATACCCCAAGGGGAACTATGGCCCATGGGACATTACGTTTTCAGGTAGGACAGACATACCACTGTGCTTATGAGACATTCAGCATCCAGTTTCTTTTTCTTTTTTTTTCTTTCAATCGTTTTTATTGAATTTTTTTCAACATAAGCGATAAGTAGACACCATCAGTTACACAGTAGGTAGTTGGACATACAGATAAGTACTCATAGATGGCAATGCATTACATTCTGGAGTAGGTAGGTTAATACAAGTAAACAAGTATTAAAAATAACAGAAAGTAACAGAAAATAAACATTGCCTTGATACAAAATAACATCACAGTCATATAATGTTCAGACAGTACTATAGCGATACGTCATAGGGTTGGCCTGGGGACCTGGGCATGAACCGCATCCATGACTCCCATTGATACAAGAACCTATCCTCTCTATGCTCCTTATAAGCCATAGCTTTTTCATACGCACAGTTGTTATGGACTCTGGCTAAGATTTCAGCCACAGACGGGACAGTTGCTGATTTCCAATATTTAGTTAGCGCTAGTTTTGTGACCAGTAGCAAATGTGCCACCGGGATTCTGCACTTGGGTGGGACTTCTCGTATACCCCTGAAAAACAGAGCAGTGTACACATTTTTATTGACTGTAATGCCACACAACTTAGAGGCTACCACGAACATGTCTGACCAAATTTTTAATATCAAAGGGCACTCCCAAAGGATATGTAACAATGTGCCAGAGCAAGCAGCATCCAGTTTCTGTTGGCCAAGTGTACAGTCAAATTGCTAGGAACTTGTTGTTGATCAGTAGTACAAATAATGTCACTCAACTTAATTGGACATATGGATTTTGAGGCAACTAAACTTGCCAACAGATTTCCAGGTTCATATTGAGTGCCATCAAGTTTCTGAAGGTAATCCCCAGCAGGGATTTAAGGTCGGTTTAGACTATACCATGTAGCAGCCGATTGTTGAGAAGGAAACGTTTCTTCTCAACAGTCGACTGCCCGCTCAGTGAAGGAGACCGCTGCATTTACATGCAGCGATCTCCTTTACAGTATGAGGACAAGGGATCGCTATTGCGATCCCTTGTCTCCATACAGAATCATGTTATTTCTCCATACAGAATCATGTTGTGTCTGGGCAGAATATCGCTGTTTAGACAGCATGATCTGCTGTCCAGAAAGGATGATTGGTGGTGCCTGCATGAACACCAGGATCACTCATCCATCGGGTGATCGGCGGCACATTTACACAGGCAGTTAGTCGGGAACGAGCATTCGCAGGAATGTTCGTTCCCAATAATCTGCCCGATAATTGGCTTGTGTAAATCCACCTTTAGGCCCTGTGGCTTCTTGAAAATGTCCCCACACAGCAGAACTCCCAGCGACATATTCTGCAGTGAGCAGTAGTACAGCTTTATTTGTGCTGAGAAAAACTGTGAATGGGCCACATCACTAAGTCAGCATTGTATTAACTTCAAGCTCAGGATATTTGGGTTCCAGCAAAAGGTAATGGAATATGTCATCACTTTCTGTGATAGATACCTCTTAAAGTCACACAGACCTGGGCAGGGACTTGGCCGCTCTGGAAAATGGTTGCGTGAAGCAGGATCGCCATCTCAATAAACTCCTTCCTCAGCATTCCAAAGATGGCACTGGGAGCTCTCCTGCCTCAACTACTAGTGCTGGTGTAGTGCTCTGGAGCAATGGTACTTTGAAGTATGGATGCTTGTGGACATTTTCCCCTATTGTTACTACCCAAAGCCAGAACCTTATTACATTAGTGGATTTGGAAGGATTAACTTGCTCTATTATTTATACCATTGTTTACAATTACACAGTTTTATGTTGTTGAACTGCATTTATATGTTTATTATAATATATCCTGTTCATATTCACTGTTATTGCACACAGTAGCGAAAACAGTACTGAGAGACTTTGGGACTTTCTATCTGTGCAAAAAGAGGGGCCCCCAAGGAGGGGGGGGGAGTGTGATTATTTTAAAATATAACTTCTAATGTGGTCTAAAGATAACAGAATAATATGACTCACTACAATACACAAACATACATACATAGAGGGACCAAATTAATGGTACGTAGAGAAAACAAATCTGCTCCGCCTAACGAAAGGCGTGAACAGTCTTACCAGACCCTTGTAGATGATGGGATCAGTCAGGAGGGATAGGTTCAGGAAACAATGGATGTATACCACACGGAGAGTTACGGACTTGCTCTGTCTCTGTATAGTAGAAGCAGGACTTGCCCTGTGTAGCCCTACCAATTGGGGAGGGGGCTATTTTACTTCTACCTACCTATACAGAGCACCCGCCCCGAAAGGGGCGACCCCGTCTGGATACCTGCCCCTATCTTGGACCTGATCCCTAAATCTACAACATAATTGCCAGTGCAAAAATTATTGTGGTACTTCCAATGACCTCCCGACGTGGCACGTTTCTGTCCGTGACTCTTCAGGGGAGTAAATACAGAGGATGGAAAAAGACGGATAGATAACCGCAGGTGTATAGCCTGAGGCTAAATAAACACTGGAAAAAAGCAAAAAAGGCTTATATCCGCTATCCCAGGATGGTGGGATGTGGTATTGCAGAGGGGTGGTCCTATGCTTGACGGTCAGGGGGATCCAGTGATCCAGTATCTAGTGGATCCCCTATGGTTGGGGGAAACAACGATATAAACCAGCCGGCTTTCTATCTATTTCTATCATTTTCCGACTTTCTATCTATGCAGTAAGAATTTAGAAATCTTGCATCACTATACGAGATTATGGAAAGTTTTGGAGGAGAAAAATAGACCCACTAACCTTTCGACTGTCTGGCTTAGCTCTGTTGTTTATATCTGGAAAAACTGCTTAGGCTACTTTCACACTAGCGTTCGAGCGGATCCGTTCTGAACGGATCCGCTCATATTAATGCAGATGGTGGCTCCGTTCAGAACGGATCCGTCTGCATTATAACTTAGAAACATTTTCCAAGTGTGAAAGTAGCCTGAGCGGATCCGTTCAGACTTTACATTGAAAGTCAATGGGGGACGGATCCGCTTGAAGATTGAGCCATATGGTGTCATCTTCAAGCGGATCCGTCCCCATTGACTTCCATTATAAGTCGGAACGGATCCGCTCGCCTCCGCACGGCCAGGCGGACACCCGAACGCTGCTTGCAGCGTTCAGGTGTCCGCTCACTGAGCGGAGCGGAGGCTGAGCGCTGGCAGGCGGATGCATTCTCAGTGGATCCGCCTCCACTGAGAATGCATTAGGGCCAGACGGCTGCGTTCAGGGCAGCTTGTGAGCCCCTTCAAACGGAGCTCACGAGCGGACACCTGAACGCAGGTGTGAAAGGAGCCTTAGTCATCCCATAGACTTTTATTAAAACTTTAACTAAGTCTATGACAGACTGAAATTGTGACATTGTTTCTGTTTACACTGTGCTTCTCCACTCCAACCCTCCCACTAGAGGGTTCTAGTTCAGTTTGAAACTTTATATCAAGAGAGCAGTTAGAGACCCTGGTTGTCTGCTGGTAGGGACAAGTGTTCAGTAGAAGAGGCTACACTAGACTCCTCTGTTTTTCACTTGAGTTCCTCCAGTAAAAAAGTGCACTGGTTTACTACAAATCATCTCTGGACTTATTTCCCATTGGGGTGCACCACGCCTTACCAACACTTCCGGAGAGCAGCAGCACATAGGGACACATCAACAGTGTCACCCCAAACCCAGCCACTGCACTCGTAATTGTGGGCCTGCACAGAACAAGCCACGGTACATCACTATGTCAACTGGAGATACTGAAAGTCACTCACTGACTACTGGTATCCAAGCTAAGCCTTACGAATTTGATATTCCAGAGTTATGGATTTTGATACCTTCTCCTCAGACCTCCTACATGGCAGCTTCTCTACCTTGAGGATGACTGCAGCATGCTTTCACTCCAGATACACTCCTTTCAAGCAGTTCAGCTTTTATTCTGTTCATCCGAAGCAGAAGAAACACTTGAAAACAACTGCTGCTAACTCCTATGCATGCATTTCAGACACGCCATATGTTTGTTACTTTCCAGACCTCTCATAAGACAGTGTTAGAAAATACCCTCAAACAAATGCTAATGACTCTTAAAAGCTCTCTCCACAAAGACTTCTCTTAAATGATTACACCTTTTCAAGCTTTCATTAATGAGATTGTAGATAAAGCATCCCATATAGACAGGGCCGATCCTAGGGTCACAGGCGCCTGGGTGCAGAAATATTTCTGGCGCCCCCACATGGGCGTGGTTATCTTACTAACTCCTCCCCTTTACAATGTTTCTATGGCAACAACTTCAGCCCCCAACTTCAGCCCCACGAATCGGCGGCTCGGCTTAAAAAAAAAAAAAAGTCAAAAAAAAAAAAGTCAAAAAAAAAAAAGTCCCGGCGGCTCGCTCGGCCAGGGCCGGACTGGGGATAAAAACCAGCCCTGGAAAAAGTTGCACACCAGCCCCACAGCATTGCGTCATTATTTACTTGTTTATAATAGGAGAAAGCATTCATTTTAAAACACGTGTGTAAACACGAATATGAACTTTGCCCCACGATAGCTCTTTTGTAGAACCCCCATAAAAACTTACAGTTACTTGACTTGGCCCTTGGGGATCTCGGACGCCACTTCAACACTTTGGCCGGGGGCTCGGCGGAGCTGATGTTGTGCTTTAACCTAATGAGAAAGATTTCATAATAAGGATTTGGAGAAGGGGCAGAGGGATAGCAGAGCAGGGAGAGGCTGGTGCTGCTACTAGGGGGTCATACCATGGGGGAGTAATAAAGCCCACCATAATGCCCCCCCAGTAGTAATAATTCTCCTTATAATATGCAAAACATTTGTAATGCCCCCAGTTGAGCTAATGTTCCCATAATGTGCCAATATAAAATACCCCTTCTCAGTGCCCCCGTAGATGACCCCCATAGTGCCCCCCCCCTTCCCCATAGTACCCACCATAATGTGTCCCAGTATAAAATGCCCCTATACAGAGCCCCCATATAAAATATCTTCTTTTTTAGCCTCAGTAGATGCCCCTATAGTGCCCCCCAATAATCTGCAGTAAGATGTGCCCCCATAGATGCCCCCAATCATGTGCCAGTAATAAGAGCCCCCCCACCATCATGTGCCAGTAGCCAGAGCCCCCCCATATCATGTCAGTAGCCAGAGCCCCCCCATATCATGTGTCAGTAGCCAGAGCCCCCCATATCATGTGCCAGTAGCCAGAGTGCCCCCAATCATGTGCCAGAAATAAGAGCCCCCCCACCATCATGTGCCAGTAGCCAGAGCCCCCCATATCATATGCCAGTAGCCAGAGCCCCCCCATATCATGTGCCAGTAGCCCCCCTTATGTGCCAGTAGCCCCCCTATGTGCCAGTAGCCCTTCTTATCATGTGCCAGTAGCCCCCCTTATCATGTGCCAGTAGCCCCCTTATCATGTGCCAGTAGCCCCCCTTATCATGTGCCAGTAGCCCCCCTTATCATGTGCCAGTAGCCCCCCATATCATGTGCCAGTAGCCAGAGCCCCCCCTTATCATGTGCTAGTAGCCAGAGCCCCCCCCCCATATCATGTGCCAGTAGCCAGATCCCCCCATTATCATGTGCCAGTAGCCAGAAGTGCCCCCATATCATGTGCCAGTAGCCCCCCTTATCATGTGCCAGCCCAGTAGTCCCCCCTTATCATGTGCCAGCCCAGTAGTCCCCCCTTATCATGTGCCAGCCCAGTAGCCCCCCTTATCATGTGCCAGCCCAGCCCAGTAGTCCCCCCCTTATGTGCCAGCCCAGTAGCCCCCCTTATGTGCCAGCCCAGTAGCCCCCCTTATCATGTGCCAGCCCAGTATTGTACCTATATAAAAAAATAAAAAAAAATAATACACTTATACTTACCTCCAGCAATGCGATGCGATGCAGGCCGCCTCTTCCGTCTGTGTCCCTCGCTATACGGCTCAGGCGACGCGATGACGTCATCGCGCCGCCTGCACCGGCCTGAGCTCTGATAAGCTGCCAGCACTAAGCCGGCAGCCTATCAGAGGAACAGGAGGGGACACACCTCTCCCTCCTCTGCCGCAGCACAGGCATCTGTATTGCCGTCCCGAGGACGGCAATACAGATGACTATGGAGATGAGCGCTTCCGCAATGGAGGCGCTCATCTCCTGCTCTGCCCTGCCGCCGGCCGCGGCCGCCCCCACTTGTCACCAGGGCCGCGGCCTTGCGGCACTCAGGCTTGCCGGCCCACCGGGAAATTTCCCGCTATCCCGGCAGGCCAGTCCGGCCCTGCGCTCGGCGCCTTTCGGGTGACAGCGCTGGGGTGCGGGGCACCCACTGCACCCCGTGTAGGATCGGCCCTGCATATAGAAAATAAAATGGCTACCATTGCCAGAGCACATGATTGGTGAACTCGCACAACTCTTTATAAGGTAAATATGCTAAACTGCAGGCCAAAGTGATTGACATTTAGAATAGAGACAGGAAACTTGTCACGTTGAACATGGTGTTTGAGCTGCAGGCAGCATGTTATAGAGCAGGAGGAGCTGAGCAGAATGATATATGGATTTATGGAAAAAGATTCAGTATAACCTGTATTTTATTCATTTAAATTCCTACTTATTCTGGCCTCTGAAGTCAAGTAGGTGGTGCTATCAGTGATTGACAGCATGCTTTCTATGAATATGTATACAGAGATAGCTGTCAGTCACCGATAGGACCACTTTCTTGACTTCAAAGCCTAGAATGAGCAGAGATATGAATAAAATACAAGTGCTTGTAACAGACTTTAACTGCCATGCATGTGAGTCTCTTTGTCAGTGTAAGGGTATGAATGGTCTGGATACGTCCGTATGAATGGTCTGGATCCATTCCGCAAATATGCGGAACAGGTGCGGCGGTTCCATTAATTTTCAATCCGCGGCCCTGAACTTCCGGGTCCGCGGCTCCGCAAAAAAAATAAAACATGTCATATTCTTGTCCGTAATAACGCACAAGAATAGGCATTTTCTATTATAGTGCCGGCCATCTGAACATGGCCAGTGTCAGTGTTTTGCGGATCTGCAAAACACTTACGGATGTGTGAATTGACCTTAACAGCTAAGCTATCTGCCCTCCTATGAGACACTGTAAATACATTTGAGTTATATCCCTTCATATTGAGAGAATTGCAACTTTTAGGCCTCATGCACACAACCGTAGTTTTGGTCTGTGATCAATATTTTTTTATGGATTTCACACAGACCCATTCATTTCTATGGGTCTGCAAAATATGGGGACAACACACATACAGTATGTCATCCGTGCGCTGTCCACATCTGTGTGGCCATTCCGAAAATTTTAGAACATGTCCTATTCTTCTCCATTTTCCGGGCAAGAATAGACATTTCTACTCTACGGTGTGAGAAAATTGTGGAATGTTCACAGCCAGCATCCGTATTTTGCAGATCAGCAGTTTGCAGACCGCAAAACAGATACAGTTGTGTGCATGAGGCCTTAGACTGTATACCTGTGAGTATATTTGGATATGTTTGGGTGCACGGTGTCCTCCTATACGGTCAAGATAACAATATATTGTAAAGTTTGAGCTGCCGCAAAAATGTAGGTGCCTCCTCCTACCTTATTTGCACATACCTGCATTTTACACATGTAGAGGAGGACCCACGCATTGGGACTGAGCGACCATCCATGTGAGACCACCAGAAATGGACACAATACGTGGATGTTCTGAGAAGGAATAAAAAGTAAGTGTCATAACAAGTATGCAAAAGTTATATCTAGACACAGGAACATTTTTTAAAGTGATTACCTGTAAATTAATTGAAGCTGTTAGATTTTGCATGATCTAACAGAAAAATGAATATTTAATCACAAAGCAACTCCTTTGAAGGCTAATTATGTAAAAGCACATTTTTTATTTTTATTTTGGAGAAGAATTATTTCTATCTGTTTTATAGAAATACATTTTGACAAGCTGAATGTAAAAATCAGTGTGAACGTAAGCGATCACACAATAAAAATGTAAACTGGCTGTGATCAGGAGACAAAAGAAACACCACATAACGCTATACTACACACATTGCTACCACTCAATTAGGATAAAGCCATCATAAAATATTGTGATGTAATGAAGGAGATGAATGTGTTCTGAGTGCGAGGTTTTCAGTGTGAGATGCCTGGAGATAGTGTAGATAGCAATAAATACACCAGTTAGTTTATTTCTAAATTTACATTATTGAATGCTGCTTTTATTTCTAGGAATCATTCTCACGGGATGTTTCAGTCACTTTGTCTCCTCTTCTTTTCCATTTATTACATCCTTTGCATATAGCATTCTATGAATGTATTTGAAATACTGAGTAAATAATCTCTAAGCAGATTTTCCTAAAGCGATTGCAAACACCAGCTTCTTTGGCAAACCAATGAGAAGTGGGAAATCAATGGGGAAAAAAAGTTAATTTCATCATTTATTGTACATACCAATTTAACTGTTCAAATTTAATGCACATTTAAATGAGCCTTGGGGAGCTCATAAATAAGAGAGGCTCACTTTTAAACTATCCAATAACCGCAGCAATATTGTGCCGGACACATGAATCACTTAGTGCAATTGCGGTGTAGCAGTTATCATGACATTAACTGTATCTTCAGCCATTTAATCTTTTTCATTAGAGCCGATTTGCTAAATACATTTCTATCATTTATCTCATATTTAATTACACTGAAAGCATATACTTCGCAAATTCAATCTTTCACAAGTTAAGTTTGCAGCGCTTTTAATTCTCCACTGACCTATGTGCACATTTATTTGCATTTCATCTGAAAGCTGCTTGTAATAGTGAGAACTATTTCTGGCATTGACTCTTCATATGTCTGGGGTTCATATTTATAGATAAAGGCTGTATATGGAATGTTTTATACCGACATACATTGTTACCCAAATTGGTTACATAGAGAAGGAAATTCAAAAGAGCACTACGGAGTGTCCAGAATTGCTTACGAAAGTTGTCGTGGCTGGTAGCAAACAGGCTCATGGGTGGACAGGTCAATTCCCTGGAGGACCCCTCTGCCAGGATGGACCTCAGCAGGGGAAGACTGGCCATAAAACTTACAGGGAAATTTCCCAATGGGCCAATGTTTAGGTGGTTGGCCAGCCATCTTCACTGAAGCTGGCTGAGTACAGCATCAGACTGGCCCACCAGAGTACCAGAGGATCCTCCAGTGGGCCCCAGCGCTAATGCAGTATTGGGCCCCAAAGGTGCAGAACAAAGAAACATCTGAAACTGTAATTGAATCCAATAACTTGCCATTAAGGTTTATTTCTTTGAATCTATTAGAATGAATAAATGATAAGGGGTTTAAGCCCCAAGAATTATTTCCTGTGGTGGGTCCAACGAACCCCAGTTCAACCCTGCTATCTATCTTTTATCCATCTAATATTTATTTATTTCTATCTATTCATCTAAGAGGATTCTTTACAGTAAGAGTTGTGAGAGTAAAGGCTGGTTTAGACTACACAATGTAACAGTCAATTGTCAGGAAGGAAGCATTTCTAAATTGAAGGAGACCGCTGCATTTATATGCCACAATCTCCTTCACAGTATGAGGACAAGGGATCGCTATTGCGATCCCTAGTCCCTATACAGAATCATTGTTGTTGGGCAGCAGATCGCTGTTTAGACAGCACGATCTGCTGCCCAGAAATTATGATTGGTGTGACTGCATGAATGACAGGATCACTCGTTCATCAGGTGATTGGTGGCACATTTACACAGGCAGATTGTCAGGAATAAGCATTTGCAGGAACAGTCGTTCACGATAATCGGCCCGATAATTGTCTTGTGTAAATCCACCTTCAGGGACTCTTTGCCTGAGGAGGTGGTGATGGTGAACTCATTAAGAGTTCAAAGGGGACCTCAATGTATTTCTGGAGTGTAATAATATCACAGGTTATAGCTACTAGAATTCTGGAGAAGGGTTGTTGATCCAGGGAGTTATTCTGATTGCCTGATTGGACTAAGGAAGGAATTCTTTCTCCTAAAATGAGGAAATTTGGCTTCTACCTCATGAGGGTTGTTTGCTTTCCTATCCATTAAGCATAACAGGCTGAACCGGATGGACGTATGTCTTTTTTCAGCCTTACAAACTATATATATAAAAAGAAAAACTTCCGTACATACCTTAGCCTCTGATCATGTAGGTTGCCCTCCTGCAAAGGAATGAGCAGCCCCAATAGTGTATGTTGTTCCTTTAAAAAGGCCATTGTTGTCATGGAAAGCTGTGATGGCATGTGCTCATTTCCATATGCAGCTTCCAATCTGCCTCCAAGACTGAAAAATCCCCACCCATTGGAACCTGTGGATGCAATGTGAAAAGAACCCAAGGTCAGCTTTTATTTACTAGAAGAGTGTCTGTAATAAAGTGGCCATACCATACAATGCACCTTTGTTTATCTCATATCTATCCATCTATCCCCAATAGAAAATGGAGAACCTCTATATATACCTGCTGTAGCCTCGGACCATGCAGGTCGCCCTCATGCAAAGGAATCAGCAGCCTCGATAGTGTCTGGTTTTCTCACACAAGGGCGATTATTGTGATATCATGGGATGTGGTGATGTCATTTGACAAGTGAGTTTCTGGCATATAAGCCAAGAGAGAGCATGGGGATGTAAATACTGGTGTGTAAGCCAGTTGTAACAGTCCGGTTTGGGATCAGAACCTTTTTATTGAAACGAGTCTAGGCAGGTTGTATGAAGCATGTGGTCAGTATACAGAAACAACAATATCAGTATAAAGGAGCATGCATGTAGGTGGTCAGATGAAGCCAGAGGTCGGTACACATGAACAAAAATATCAGCATGGAGAAGCAGGCAAATAGCATGGTCAGGTGAAGCCAGAGGTCAATATTTAGGAACAACAATATCAATATGAAGGAGCAGGTAGATGAGGAGAGTTCGACTAAAGGCTGGGAGCACAATAATCTTGCAAGGAAAGAAGTGCCAGGCTTAAATAGGATGTCTAATCAAGAAAACACAGGGTGGAACCAATCAGGAAAACATAACTGGATTTGCAGGAGCAAGAACAAGGTTCAGCAGAGGAGCTGTCCAGAGAGCTAAATAGCTCAACAATAAGAGCTGCTGCCTGGAGCACAGGTGTTCCTGGGTTTGGGACTTTACAGTAGTCCTCTCCTTCCAGGGTGGCCTCCAGACATCTCAGGGGCTGTTTTTTTCTAGATGCTTCTGATGAAAAGCCCTTGTAGGCCAAGGGGCATGGTCAATTTCCTTTCCAATATACCAGAGAATTTTGTCAACAATATATTCCTATTCACCTCATTGAATGGTTTGAGTAATGATACACTGAACACAGGATGAATTTTCAGTCTCATTGGTTCTCACTGAATGGTTTGAGTAATGATACATGAAACATAGGATTCATTTTCTGTCTGATTTTTAAACAGAAAGCAGCTTGCTTAATTTGTGCAGTAATCTGAAAAAGTCTTATGACTATTTGACCCAATTTTGAGATGCTACATGTGTTTTTGGATTTTTAGTATAGAATCAAACCTGGTCACCAACCTGAAAGGTAGGAGGAGATTTGCAATGTTTATTCACTGCTTTCTTATAGTCTTCTTGGGCTTCTTAAAGCATCTCACTAGTTTGTCTGAGTTTCCTACATTAGTAGTCTGTGAGTAAAAGCAAGAATAGGAGTATTAAATAGGAGATTAGGAATAAGTACTGGTTGCAAGCCAAAGCTAGCATAAAATGGACTTTGAGATCTAGAACTATGTTCGGAGTTGTTATAGGCAAATTCTGCTCTTGATAACCGATCATGCTGAAGGTAGGCAATAAAACAACAGAGGTATTGCTAAATAGTCTGGTTATTCCTTTCAATCTAGCCATTGGACTGAAGATGGAAGGCAGTAAACAAATTAACGGTAACTTCTAAAGCTGTATGGAAGTTTTTCTAAAATCAGGAATTTCATGCAGCCTAAATATCTACTTGATCATTAATTCTGCAGTTTGTTTAGCAGTAAATCCGTCTACTTGGGATGAAATGGGCAATTTTTGTGAGTTGGTCCACCACAACTAGGATGGCAGCTATTTCTTTAGAAGGGGGAGGTCCATGATAAATATCCATTGAGATTGATCCCCAAGGCCTGGATAGAACTGAAAGTGGTTGATAAAGTCCTAAAGGAAGAAACTGTGGAGTATTTTTTCTTGCACATTTTAAACAGGAGGAAACTTATTTTCTTACATCTTTCTTACAATTAGGCCACCAAAAATCAAAAACGAAGCAGTAGTTCATGATTTTTCATGACATCTAGATGACCTCCAAGTTTAGAATCATGGACCAGTTTAAGAACTTCAAGTCGAAAAGATTTGGAGACATGTTCCTTCATCCAAAGCCTCTCCTTAAAAGAGGGATTCACATCCATAGAGAAAATAGTCATTTTGGTATTCATCTTTGAACATTGTAGGAAGGTGCAAGGGGCCGTCATTGATGAAAGGTATGTGTCACCGAAGTTCCTGGCCTCGGTGAAGTAAGAGCCAGTAGTTTGAAGTGTCAGCGGCAGCTAGTGCTGATTGACACTGTTTGTTGTTAGTATGGCTGTAAAGCCGATCCTGGCCGCCTCTTAATGGGAGTAGCCAAAGTGCTGGGTGGGTGGCTTCTCCCCACGCTCCAAGCCAGGTCTTTATTGGCCTATATAAAACCCAGCCAGCAGTCTCAGCTGGGTGTGGTTGATCCTCCATCTGACAGTGGAGCTGTGGAGACTCTGTTTTGGGATCTGTGAATTGGTGCCGTGCTAAAGACTTGAAAGCCGCATGCTGGAAAACAGGCATCTAAAGTCTGCTGTGGACGGCTGGGGGAAATACTGCTAACCTTCTATGGATATTGCATGGTGTGAACAAACACCAAGACTGTGAACGGTCATTTTGTGTTTCCTTATGTGTGAATATACATCAAACTGTTTAAGTTAAAGACTTTGTGATTGCCTCTATACTTTGTCTGCTAGCCTGTCTAGCAGAGCAAAACCCCACAACATTGCTAAGAATCTTTTGGAGTCAAGTATTCCCAGGAAATTTTTGGAGGACAAAATTGTGCAGTCTGTGTTAGACCCCTCCTGAAGTTGAGCAAAAATCCTGGATAAAGCATCAGCCTTGCCATTTCTTGAACCAGGCCGATAAGAAATGATTAAGTTAAATCTGGAGAAGAACAAGGCCCATTGTGCTTGTTTTGTAGACAACCAGCTGTGTGGATAATGTTTTTGTGGTCAGTAAGGACAATTACAGGACAATTGGCTCTTTCCAAAATATGTCTCCATTAAGATTTGAAGAAAGCAACTTTGAGGCTAAAAGTTTTTTATTTCCATAGTTTATTTTTGCATCTCCGACTCGTTAAGACAAAGCAGCTCCCATAGCAGAATCTGAGGTGTCTACTTCAACAACAAAAGGCAATTCAGGATTTGGACAGACCAGTAATAGTGCAGAAGTGAAAACAGTCTTTAGTTTTTCAAAAACAACCTATGCTTCTGGAGATCACATAAATGTTTTGGTTATCTTTGTGAGTGAAGTGATTTTTAAGATGACTCTTGAAAAGTCTTATATAAATATTTTATAGAATTATTTTATAGAAAATTTCTTCGAGTAGGCCAATCAACCACAGCTTTTTTTTTTTTGTTTTTTGTTGTCCCTCCCTCTCTGCTAGATGGTTAGGATTAAGAGATAGAGTAAAGAGACATGCTATCCTTGAGTGGATGAAGAGGTTCTTGCCAGCTATCATGTGCCTCCAAGAAACACACCTGGATAAAGACTCGTTAAGGTGGTTAGAGAAGAGATGGATAGTCGCAGGGTACCATTCGTCTTCCCTTTGAAATATATAAGACTTTTGCCCGGGTTTTAATACCTGAATTAATAATAACATTGAAGGAGGCACAAAGGATAGGGGAACTACCAGACTCTATGAAAGAGGCAATTATTACATTGATCCCAAAAAAGGGTAAAGAATTATTAGACCCCGGATCTTATAGACCAATATCTTTATTGAACACGGATGTTAAAATCCTGGCAAAGGTTCTAGCAGGGAGGCTTTCTAAGGTGATTAAAGGTATAATCCATGAAGATCAGACTGGTTTCATACCTGGTAGAACAATATATTCAAATATAAGGAGGTTGTACCTTAATATTGAGGCTAATAGAACAGAACCGAGTGATAAAGCAATACTCTTACTGGATGCCCAAAAGGCATTCGACTGTATTGAATGGAGTATTTATGGGCAGTCTTAAAAAGGGTTGGTATAGGCGAGGGGTTTATAAAATGGATTCAGCTTATATATTCCAACCCAAGGGCTAGAGTGATGGTGGACGGGAGCTTGTCCCTGCCTCTTGCCCTTCATCGGGGCACCAGGCAGGGATGCCCTCTCTCTCCACTATTATTCGCTATAGCAATTGAGCCTCTCGCAAATATAATAAGAAACGATAGGGAGATAAAAGGTTTTCAATATTTGGGAGGAGACGAAAAATTATTAATGTATGCTGATGATATTTTGTTATTTTTGCACAACACAGGGGATCAGTTTAGTAGAGTATTAGATAAAATAAATAACTTTTTTTTTTTTTCTGGATTAAATATAAATTGGGCGAAATCCTACATGATGGTATTGGGTGACGGGCAGTTAGAGAGGGATTCAAGGGTTCAGGTATTGGAGAGACACGAGAGTTTTAAATATTTAGGCATACAAATCTCCGGTAATATAGAAGACTATAAAAACTAAACGTACTCCCTGTAATAAAAGAACTCAGAATTAAAATATATATTTGGAAAAGACTACCACTCTCCATTCAAGGTCGGGTAAACCTAATAAAAATGATTTTTTTACCAAAAGTACTCTATGTGTTACAAAACGCCCCAATAAGACTCCCGCAGAAGATATTTAGATTATTCGATCGCCTAATGGGGGAATTCATATGGAAAGGTTCTATCCCCAGGTTAAAAAAAGAAGTGCTTCAGCTCCCAGTGAGAGAAGGTGGGTTGGCGGTTCCTAACTGGTTTATGTATTATTTGATAACACAATATAGTCAGATAAGAGATAGTTTGAACAGTTTAGTGTGAAGACAGGAATTAAAGGGAACCTGTCACCTGGATTTTGGGTATAGAGCTGAGGACATGGGTTGCTAGATGGCCACTAGCACATCCGCAATACCCAGTCCCCATAGCTCTGTGTGCTTTTATTGTGTAAAAAAAAAAACGATTTGATCCATATGCAAATTAACCTGAGATGAGCCAGAGCTTGAAAATATGACTCTTCTCTGGTCACACAAGTAAGATATGACTCTTTTATGTTAATTTGCATATGTATCAAATCAGTTTTTCTACACAATGAAAGCACACAGAGCTTTGGGGACTGGATATTGCGGATGTGCTAGTGGCCAACTAGCAGCCCATGTCCTCAGCTCTATACACAAAATCCAGGTGACAGGTTCCCTTTAAATAAAATGGGTTGGGGAGGGGAACTCAATCACTTAGAGATAATGGAATCCGGTACACTTGATAAAAATAATATAGGAAATAGAATTATGAACGCAATGGATCACATATGGGGGCAGATTAAAAAATTACTTGGGATAAAAGGTTTTCTTCAATATACACCTATTTGGAAAAATTTAAACCTGAAGGAACTTCAAACGATTAGGAGCTAGATTGACTGGGGAAAAAAGGGGATAAAATACTTAGTTCAGGTATTTGAAGATGATAAACTGAAGGATTTTATTACACTGGTTAGGGAGTTTGGGGTCCCCCAAAAGGATATTTATAAATACTTCCAGTTTAGGAACGCTCTAAGGACAGGGGTAAATGTAGATAAATACAGAAAGGAACAAACAGATCGAATATCTAAATTTACTGATGCTGGAGAAAACAGTGGTATAACAAAACAAAGATATGGGATATTGATGGAGGGAAAGAAAGAACGGATTACAATATTAGCTAAAAAAAGGTGGGAAGAAGAACTCCAACCTTTTTTTTCCGACGAGAAATGGAAAGATGCCCTTAGAAATTATCCAATGGTATCGGATAGGGGTTCACACAAAATATCACAGTTCTTTATAGTACATAGATTACACCGATCTCCTAAGATGCTAAAGAAAATGTGGGTCAGAAGCTTGGATAATTGTCCAAAATGTAGGGAAAGGGATGCAGATTTAATTCATTGTTTTTGGAGATGTCCCAGACTTTTCAGATACTGGAGGGAGATCGCAGAGATTGTATCGGTATTTCTGGATGTTCAGGTGATTGAAGATCCACTAGTCTGTATATTGGGAGCAACTGAACATTTGAAATTAAAGAAGGAAGTGCGACTGGTTTTGGGGAAAGTACTATTTCAAGCTAGACTTCTTATACTTAGGAAATGGATGAAAGAAGATCAGCCTACAGTGAGACAGTGGTGTGTAGCAGTTGAAAATCTTATTAAGATCCAACGGGTTTCTGGGTCCTACGCTAAAAATTCAGTGGGAATTGATGAGATTTGGAATAAATGGCCATACTAGGTTTATTTTTTATTTTATTTTCCTCTTCCTCTCTCTCCCCCTCCCCTGGGGGTGGTGGGTGGGTTTTTGGGCGATAATAAATTATACTTGTTGTACTGGTAATACAGAATATGTATATTATGTTATTGATGTGATGAAAAGAGTATATGTTTTAAGAAAGAAAAGAATAAAGTAATTAAAAAAAAAACACAGCTTTGATTTTTACCAGGATCCATACTCAGACCTTCTTGGGAGAGGAGATATCTTTTTTAAATCAGATCATTTTTTATTTTTCATATTCAAGAAAATAAAATATAGCAATTAAACATACGACAGCATAAATGTACATGTCCAAAAAGTTAAAGTGGAATCCAGTCCATCCAAGAAATGAACCAAGAGGTAGCATGTACATAAAATACATCAAAACATATCCCCTCCCTCCCACCCCCCCAAGTCACACCAGTGCAAACACAGCCAACAGTACTTCCTCTCATTGTAGCGCTCAGTGCCATCACAGACAGGACTACAGCCATCACCATGATCCTACAATCCTTTACATTGTTCACCCCAGCAGATTCCTCCTCACATTAGCAAGGAGAAGTCGTCTAGAAGGTATACCTGGCGTTTGTACCCATGGACCCCAAATAGAATCACATTTTTTAATAGCACCCCTTTTAAAATAAAACCCTTTTTCCATTTCAATGAGCACATTTAGACGAGTAATAAATTCTTGTTTGTTAGGTACATCCGTACTAATCCAATACCTGGCTATCATCTTTCTGGCATTATACAGTATCCTACTAATACCAATAGTCGTGCCCTCTATCAAATCATCTTGCAAAAGACCCAATAGACAAACCGACGGATCAGTTGGAAGTCTAATATTATACACTTCATATATAACATCCAGAACATCAGTCCAGAAGGGTCCCAACGCTACACACTCCCAGAACATGTGCATAATATGTGCATCTGACACCGCACACTTTGGGCATTGAGACGTGTCCCGCAGACCCACTTTATGATGAAACAACAGTGTTCTATAAACCCTGTGCGGGAGAGGAGATGTCTAATAAAATTGAATCCTGGTTTGCTCAAACTCACACTTTTCAAGTTTGATATAAAGATAATTCTCTTAGATATGTTCCAAGACTAGCTGTACATGCCTACTATGTTCCTCCAAGCTGTCTGAAAATAAGAATGTCATCGAGATAAGCAAAAACAAATTGGTCCAAGAAACCTCAAAACATGAATAATAAAATACTGAAATGTAATGCAGGGGCATTATAAAGCCCTCATGAATAACCAGGTATTCAAAATGTCCATATCTAGTTCTAAAGGCAGTTTTCCAAATGGAATTAAGGGGAGAGGGTAGCGATTTTTATTAACATAACTAAACAAACCCACTTTCCACCCATATTTCAGAACTGGAGTGTGTAAAACTGCAAAAAGTCGCAAAAGCCCTATGTAACTTTTTGAAGCCAGAATTCTGGAGTTAAGGTATGATAAATCTGCTCTTGTGTGTGGGCACCAATCATTAATCATCTTGTAGCGCCCTGCTGCTGCCTCAGACCTGCTGTGTGTGAGCACATATGCCCAGCTTACAAAGTTATGAGTTCCATAGTTCAAGGCAAGTGCCAGTCAACAGGCTACTGACAAGGCCTCCAATATAGAAACAATCCAAGGCAAAGACTAGACAGCAAAACTATTTAAAAAGAGAGAGCACAGCTCACCTGTTTGTATCTCAGGAAGCACAGAATTGCCGGGACATGGAAAACATAATGGCGAACAACAGTGAATGATACAGTTTCCTTAAAACTTGGGAATTTTATTTAGCTAAATTTCTAAAATCCAGACAGCAAAGATAAGAAGCATCTATGCGTTTTGGATCACTTAAGATTCTTACTCATGACATGTCATGAGTTCCCACTGTACTCCACCACCTGATGGACCTGGCAGGAAATGGCTGGGATTACCACTCAGCCAATCACTGGCTGAGATGGTTCATTGCAGGTGACCTGGGGAGAGACACATGTGGGAGGGAGGCCCAAGCCATATAGCAGTGATAGTAGTATGAGCTTGTCATAAATAACATATTTTGATGAGGTAGGATGTAGTCCAGACAGTTTGTGATGTTTAAACAGAAACAAGATTTCCTTCCAGGAAGTCTATGAGCCAGGGGCGTAGCTAAAGGCTGATGGGCCCTGGTGCAAGAGTTCAGCTTGGGCCTCCCTTCCCTCAAATCTCAAACCTTTGTGCTGTCTGAGGCATAAATTGAAACTGCACCCCCCCCCCCCCCCTCCATGCCAAATTCTTGACCTAACCCCCTCTGTCAAGCTAGAGGTGTAACTTGCATACATTTTCTATAATACCAGTGTATTCTTATGTGGCACAAGGGTTTTTGGGACACTCAGTATAGGGCACAGGTCTTAAAATACAATGTTACAATCATAAAGACAGCAAGTGGCGCTTTTAGCAGACTCACACAACAGAATAGTGGACCCTGTGAAGTCCAAGTGACACGTCTCTTGAATCCTTTACTGGACCTAGCTGTCACTGCCTCAGAAACTATCCCCTTGGGACGTTAGCATGATCCCCAATACAGTCAAGAGCATGGGCATCACTGGTCAGCCTGACATTTATACGTCATATCTCACACCCCCTCCACACTGTGAAAAGCAGAACTCAGTGTTGGCAGGAGACAACCCCTTTAACATTTACCCTCGACACAGCTCATCCTCCTAGCAGCTTCATCACTATAGTTTCCCCCCCCTGCCATTGGCCATGGACTACACATAACCAAATGTGGAAACCTGCTATCCTGTATCATTATGACATGGCATTTTTCTTAAAAATCCCAAAACAATATAATAAAATATGTAAGTAATACTCATTAACCAATCACTGCTAATCATACCGTTGAAAACTAAAACACTAAATCTTTATTAAATATTTAGATTAAAACATATAGGAAGGGGTAATATGTGTCCCAAAATATATTTATATTCGCAGTTAACCAGTATCAAATCTGTATTAGCAACTGCAGAGTTTACCAAATGGTAGCTATTGGCTGCTGAACATCATATCATCTTGTATGCAACAGTCGGCTATGGTGTGCAGTATTTCTTTTTATTGTAAGATGGAGCGCTTATACACCACTGGATAATTGGACACTGTATTGCATCAAAGTTCAGCAGCAGAAATTGTAACAATGTTGCGGGTGGTGAAGCTAAATGGGAAATTAGTTACTCTCGTCCTCGGGCAGTTCTGCCCATCATACAGAGTCCCCTTTGCTTCTATCTCCATTCACACAACATTAAGCTACTTGCGCCATAGTTATATGAACCTAGCGTACTGTGAAAAACTGTCTGTCCCCCAATATCTACTCTACACGTTTCACCTGATGTTAAGCTCATCAGGAGTAGCGGTAGTTTTACAACAAGACAGACAAACATGCACGCCACCCGCCTCGTGTGGTGAGGCGGCAGTCTCGGCGCTAGGATGGCAGTTAATACACATTAACACTTTGAGTCCACACTAGTACGGAAAGAAAATGCACTCAAATGCTCAACATGTTAAGTCAATGTCTATGTCATGTAAAGGAAAATATGTCAAACATGTTCTACAGCAACCTTATGAGTAGGGATGAGCAATTCGACTTCGGATGCTTCATCCGAAGTCGATTCGCATCAAACTTCGTTTGAATACTGTACAGAGCAAGCGCCCCATACAGTATTAGAATGTATTGGCTCCAATACCCGGTACCGAGTTTGGGACCAAGGTTTTTTTACAGTAGAAATTATTTCACAAAGTTATTAGCCAAAGTCTCGTGAGACTTCACAAAGTAATAACTTCGGCTCATCGGATCCAATACATTCTAATACTGTACGGCGCGCTCGCTCTGTACAGTATTCAAAGTTTGATGCGAATCGAAGCATCCGAAGTCGATTCGCTCATCCCTACTTATGAGCAATGTTTCCACATTATCAGTTTTTGGTAGGGTGGGCATGGTTACCCTCGTCCAACAACCAGTTTTGCAATCCAGTTACTACTTTAATAACCAAACTATGAGAGCTGGCCAAATCATACCTGGGAGTGTAGATAAAAGAGGTGATCTCTTGAAAAGAGACATTTTGTAGGGAGACACTTCATCAAAAGTCATTAAGAAGATTGGCTTCTACAGGGCACAGGTCTTAAAATACAATGTTACAATCATAAAGATAGCATGTGGCGCTTTTAGCAGACTCACACAACAGAATAGTGGACCCTGTGAAATTCAAGTGACACGACTCTTGAACCCTTTACTGGACCGAGCTGTCACTGTCTCAGAAACTATCCCCTTGGGACTGTAGCATGATCCCCAATACAGTCAAGAGCATTTTTGTTTTTTTGGCAGTTTTTAATGCAGTTTTTTATTTTATATTTATCATTCCCTTTTAACCCACTTCCAGTTTTGGCTCAAAAACAGCCACAAAAAGCTGTGTGTGACACCACTGTAAATGAGACTTAACATACTTATTGTCAGGTTTATCCAAGAAGAAAGGGCAGCGTGCTTAGTAATATGTGACTGACACGTGTAAAATAAACAGGACTGTGTCTATATTTAGTCTAGATCATATTCACAGCTGTGACAGGTAGCAGTAGGTATGAGAATAAGTGCACACGTCCCCACAGCTGTGAACATGCCTGATATTGATTCATTTTCCTATGGTCACGTTCACTGGATATCTGTATGGCAATTGCCTGGTGCATTATTTTACATATAACACACTCTTTGATGCAAATCGTTACTTTTCTTATTTGTACATTTAATGTTATTTTGTGGAATATTCGTGGTTTCACATATCAGGGGTTATTATAAAAAGGAAGGCACTCTTATATCTGGTGTTTTATCAAGTAAAAACATTAATTTATTCAAATTAAAAAATATGAAAATAAAATGTAAAAGGCAGAAATTGGGAAAACAATTTTCCGGATGTATCTGTCTCTATCCTTGTTCTAAACGTACAAGAATCTGTGGAACAAGGATGTAGACATTATGCAGTACTTGTCACCACCAGACATCTGAGAAGCTCTGACAGATGCCTTTCAGAACCTCCTCCTTGAGCTTCCTTTGTTTTGTTTTCAGTTCCTCATCTCGTTAGCCTCTCTCAGCTGTCATGTAGTTGTACTGATTGCATCCCTTTAAATTCCTCCCCATAGTGCATCAGTTTACTTCCTGGAGTGTGTGTGCATGCTGATCCTACTTCCCAGTCTCCTACAAGATAAGTGTTGTGCATTCTTTTGTGTTTTTCTGTTTGCTGGATCCCAGGTGACCCTGACTCCCTCCGTATCTAGTGTAGGGAGCCGGTGGTCGTGTCCCCTCACTATTATAGGGTGTTCAGGTGTTATACAGTCGAGGTACGAGGATATGCGATCATCTACCATTGGGATAGGCTGAGCAGTCAGGGAGAGTGCCAGGTCTGATGCAGGGGTCCCCCTTTTTGTTCTTTAGTTTTGGATCCAGTGAGTCGTATATTCATTTTGTGTTGTCTTGTTTCCTGTACACCTTCCGTGACAGTACTATTGCATATACAAACATAGAGTGTCCTGCTGGGTACATGAAACAAATGCTATGTACATAGGAATAAAGATATGAACATGATATTATAGGTTCAGAATGTTAATTGTAAATTGCTTCGCAGGAGAAAAAGAAAAGGGTTATTCTATGTATTATTGGCTAAGTACATCAGATTATTGCAATACATCCAATCTTTGTGGAAATATCAAAACAATCTATGCTAAGTATAGAAGTACACACTGAATACATGTAGCTGTCCGCTGAATAGAGGAGTATAAAAACTCACGCTGAACGCATATAACTGCAAGTTGACTACGTCAGCATAGAAAAGTTCAATCTTTGCTGAATATAAAAGTTCACGCTGGATACATATAGCTGCCTACTGGGTACATCAATATGGAACGTTTAATCTAAAAAACTCAATCTTTGCCGGATATAGAAGTGCACGCTGAATACTTATGGCTGCCTGCTGAATACATGAAGTACAGAGGGGAGTTTATATCCACCTATGTTCTAATGGTTAGATGTTATCAGCCAGATATATTACAGTTGACATCAACTGTTACAGATATTCTTTATGATGCATAGGTAGCGTTCAGCAGTATCATCTGGTATGATTCATATAGGAAATTCTGTATTCGACCCATATGGGATTAATGGCCACAACACACTGTTGTATATGCAGTGTTCCTTTCATTTTAGTAAGACAGTTCTCGACCAGCAATATGGCATAGATTGAGGAGGGGTATAATTACCACAACTTGTTCCAAATCAAGGTGGACCGCGGTGTCTTTCATGTGCTTTCTCTCCTTACTGGTCTCGCGTCCCACGTGGTGTTCCACGTGTACTTGGATTGCCGGCCCCCACTCCTCCTCGCTGACTTATTCTTTCAGAATTACGGAGTGCTCCTATTTGTTGTAGGTAGTTATACTCTGGAATGGATCCAACATGTAGTCTAGTTATGAGTGCATGTATTAACTGTTTAAAAACCAGACGCGTTTCAAAGCCTCCTGCTCCTTCATCAGTGGGAGGTAATACTATGCACTATTGTGGATCCTTTTATACTCTGATTAGGAGGAGGTGCTTGTCATTCTAAAAGAGTTCAACTCAATATATGAAATGGATCAGGACGTAGTATGAACCTTTACACAATTTGTAAAACTCCTAAAAAACTGTGCAAAATATATCTATTCACGGATATTCATATATACTGCAGGTATTACAATATGTTGTGGTGTACTTATGTATCTTTTTATATTTGAGTTCTTATTTTTATATCTGTGTCTTCCGTGGATTCTTGATCACTATATTGAATTAAGGGAATGTCCCAAACTTGAGGTATATATGGGGGTAGAGGCCAGCCAGGGAGGGGAGATCGAGGTGCTGGTAGACAGCCGGACCTCGATGTCCCATCCCCAACTGGCACCCAGCGTGAACTTTTATATTCAGCAAAGATTGAACTTTTCTATGCTGACGTAGTCAACGGGCGGTTATATGCATTCAGCAGTAATTTTTTATACTCCTCTATTCAGCGGACAGCTACATGTATTGAGTGTGTACTTCTATACTCAGCATAGATTATTTTTATATTTCCGCAAAGATTGGATGTATTCAGCGTGTACTTGTGTATTCAGCAATAATTTGATGTACTCAGCCATTAATACATTGAATAACCCTTTTCTTTTTCTCCTGATAAGCGATTTACAATTAGCGGAACATTCTGATCCTATAATATCATGTTCATATCTTTATTCCTATGTACATAGCATTTGTTTCATGTACCCAGCAGCATGCAATAGTAATGCATACTTTCTACATCCTTGTTCCACAGATTCTTGTAGATTAAGAACAAGGATAGATACAGATACATCCGGAAAATAGTTTTCCCAATTTCTGCCTTTTACATTTTACTTTAATAATATCTTTAAATTTGAATAAATTGATGTTTTTACTTAATAAAACACCAGATATAAGAGTGCCTTTCTTTTTATAATATGCAAAATAACCATGGAGCCCCACTAATTGGTGAAAGCCAGATATCCCTCAAAGGAAGGAAAACCGAGCAAAGGGGTGTCCCCATTACAGAGATCACCAAATCCACCATATTAAGTGGCCCCTATGTCAAGATTCCGCTCTTTTCATAATAACCCCTTTTCTGTAACCGCTATTGGCAAGGGTGTCACCATTTGGATAGTACACCTGGTTCTTTGATTGTTTGTTGGTGGAGCGGCCTATATCAGATATATCACTATTTTGGGTTTTACATATCAGTTAAAAGGTTGTTCCTAACAGGCTAGTCAAATGTTACTAGCTATGTGTGAACATGAACTCCTGTCTGTAGTTAGCTTTGTAATGTGAGTCTACTTGTATACAGTACATAATAGGATATAGGTATTTTTGGTGAAAAATATCAACTTTTTTCTAGCACACACCATAAATCCATTAAAAACTATTCTTTATTCTTGATCCATTAAAACAGAGTGTTGTGCACAACCCATAAAAAAACTGCCTACGCTTTTTAAAACCATACTGGTTTCTTAATACTACATTGGATGTGGTCACATTTAAAACACTTGCAGGTGAGACTTAACCCATTCCCATTTTTGCATAGAGCTAAGTCTATTGTCAATGCCAAAACTCATTCACACAACAGTGAAAAATGGACATTTGATGGCTATTTTTGTAATGGCCATCACAGTCGTTTTGAGAACCAATTGAAGTCAATGGGGCTATTCACGTGGATGTTGCCTAACTCTCTTCTGTTGGGGCTACCATGGCTCCGAAAACATGATCCTGTTACACAAAACTTGCTTGTGGCCTACCCCAAATTTGCTGACTTTTTTTTTACAAAAAAAGGCAGAGACCCTACCGCCACACTAGTCCTATGACTGTCCAATAAACTTAGTATCTGGATTCTCACCCCCTTGTGGCTAAAATTATCTTCTCCAGCTAGTACTGGATTTTTTTTTTCTAAAAAAGAAAGACAGTTCTCAATAACATCAAATATCAGGAACAAGTATACACTACCACTAATTTCCGAATTGTGTGACCGATTGCGTGGAGCCAAACATTTTGAAGAACTAGACCTATATTGGGCCTATAATTGAATCCAAATCTACCAAGGTAATGAATAGAAAACTGCCCTTAACACCCAAGATGTGCACTTTGAATACCTGGTGATGCCCTTTGGACTATGTAATGTCCTGTCACTATTTCAAGTATTCTCCAACTACAAGATTTGTAAAAGTGGCTTCAATGAATGTGAGACATTCCTTCTGGCAAAACTTACGTTTCAGAATCTAAGAGATCTTGGCCTGGAGACATTGGTCCAAAATAGCCAGACATCCTGGGTAGCATAAAACGTTTAAACTAATATCTCAGTATTATCGGTGGCTGACCATGCTCAAAGATGTACCAAATTATGGGACACATTTTTTAAGACCGGCGTTGCAGGCCTCTCCATAACTTCGGTGCATCCTGCATCAGTTCTAAATGTAAGACAGCTACCGAGCTACCATTATACCTTATGTCTGTGGAGGCTCTAATCCTGGTTTTGGCTCACAATCACTGATATGTGAATAAGGCTTTACTTTGAAATTCTGGAAGGTGGTCTGCAAACTCCTGGGTGTATCTAGAGTTTTCATCTGACTGACACATGGAGGAAACTGGGTGGGAAAGGGAGGCCCATATTAAGTTTTACTATGAGATCTATGTACGCCCCTGGATTTAGATGAATAAAATACCATTCCTGGTCTTACTGAAACATATTTTTTCATGAAATATAGGAAAGAAAAAAAAAACATTGAAGTTAGCAAACTTTCCCAATTTTTCATTTTTAAGCAAATGCAAACTTAGGCTACTTTCACACTAGCGTTCGGGTGTCCGCTCGTGAGCTCCGTTTGAAGGGGCTCACGAGCGGTCCCGAACGCAGCCGTCCAGCCCTGATGCAGTCTGAATGGAGCGGATCCGCTCAGACTGCATCAGTCTGGCGGCGTTCAGCCTCCGCTCCGCTCGCCTCCGCACGGACAGGCGGACAGCTGAACGCTGCTTGCAGCGTTCGGGTGTCCGCCTGGCCGTGCGGAGGCGTGCGGATCCGTGCGGATCCGTCCAGACTTACAATGTAAGTCAATGGGGACGGATCCGTTTGAAGATGCCACAATGTGGCTCAATCTTCAAGCGGATCCGTCCCCCATTGACTTTACATTGAAAGTCTGGACGGATCCGTCCGAGGCTATTTTCACACTTAGCTTTTTTTTTGCCATTTTAATGCAGACGGATCCGTTCTGAACGGAGCCTCCGTCTGCATTATTATGAGCGGATCCGTTCAGAACGGATCCGCCCGAACGCTAGTGTGAAAGTAGCCTTAATTATACATCCTAATTCTACAATGTGCAGCCTATCATGAGTAAACATGGGTAGGGGGTTTGTAATTAAACAATGTTGTTCAGGCAGAACCCTGTAAAGTAACTGTACATAGATAATGCTATGTTTCCCTTCACACTGAGAACACCGTTAGCACTGTGTGAATCACCAACGGCTTTGGTGTACAAGTCTCATAATGATCTTTCGGTGGGTAAACAAGCCTGTTCCAGAAACAATGCTTTGCTTTTTTAATTGTCTCTTGTGGGACCAACTTCAGTAATGTATTGCATATTGTTATAATAAAATCATTTTATGTAGCTCACCATGTACTAATTATATGGGAGAAAGTAATTCCTCTAAAAGACCATAACGAGTTTGAACAACAGGCATAGAAAATAGTAGAGACAGCGCAGTCTTAATGTGGTGTAGGCTACAATAATATAAAGGACTACACAAAACAGATATAGATTTTGGTAGAACACATACCAAAATATTAGTAAAGATGGCAATACGAATCATATAAATGTTGGCTAAACCCGCTGATTTTGTCAGGACTCGCCAACATCTAATGTAGGGGGCCTCTAGACTATCCCAGTGGCAGATATTTTTACTCAGGGAGAGAGATGTCTGGCAGCAGATTTCTCCTCGTTCTCCCTTCAGGACACATTCATGCTCAGTCGAGTCAAGACTGCTTGTGTATGGTGGTTGGGAGAGCGTTCAACCTACAGCTAAATGTATGGCCAGCCTTAGACATCTGTTGGAATACACTTTTTTAAAGTTGCTACAACCTCAGAGACGCAGCAGTGTTTTTTTTTTTTTTTTGCAATACTGCTCTTTGCGAGCCATACCATACAACATTAGTTCCAGTAGGTTTTGAGGCTACATTGCTAAACTGCGATCTTTGGTCACACAACGTATGTCGTGGCCTACATTTCTGCGTAACCCAACCCTTATGCAGGAGTAGTAGATCCAGGATTCTAACCTGACCAGAAAGAACAAAAAGCATTATGCAATGCAAGCCACAGCAAATTTATTTTGTGTAGTAGTGCATCTGACCTTCCCCAAAATGGGTTGTGTCACTCCAGCAAATGGCATTTAGCATGTAGGGAAAGTGAATATAAGACACTTACAAATATATTGTGATTGTCCATATTGCCTCCTTTGTTGGCTTCATTCATTTTTCTATTGCGTTATACATAGCTCATTTCCAGGGATTACAGCCACCCCTGCAGCGCAGATACAAGGTGGCAGGGGCAGGAGCTGATGCACATGCGTGCCTGTGTGTGCTCACCTTGTTCTGGGCACCTATAGCATGCAAGCACGGCTACCGCTTCTGGATTGCAGGGTGGTTGTAACCATGGTAACGAGCAGTGTATAATGTGATAGAAAAATGAATGAAGCCAGCAATGGAGCAATGTGGAGAATCACAATACATTAGGAAGTGCCTCGTATTAACTTTCTGAACATGATAAATGGAGTTTGTTGAAGTGAGACAACCCCTTTAACCCTTTCCCAACTACCAAACGTAAATTTACGTTGATGTCCGGGCATTTAAAAATGGCATAGCTAGGAGGAGCTATATGCTAAATTGATGACTTGATCACCAGTATATTTAGAAATTTATATAGACTGAGTAGTAATGGTGATTTAAGTTAAAACTTAACTTTTAATTATTAAGATAGAATATGTCCCTAAGTGTGATATTAGATACAAAGAAAGTGTATGATAGCACAAGGGATACAAAAAATACTTGGTGCACGACGGCACCTTTAAATTCACAATAGATTAGTGCACGGCGGCACCTTGAGTAACCGGTGGTCTTACCGTTTCAGCCACGGTCCTCTGATCTTTGGTGATGTCCAACGCAAGCAGGTTTGCTGTGGAAATAAGTGCGATTGGGGCCCGGCAGGGGTATTAATGGGTTAAAGGTACCTAGACAGCCCTAACTATGGGTGCTATCTCGGCCCTAGCGTCCTATTTACGGAGCACCCTTTCTAATAAGAACGACCCCGTCCGGAACCTGGCCCTTTCGCTACTTGGCCCTATTGTGCCCTAGTGTAGCTAGTCCCTACACGCATGTTTCGTTTTTGGAACTCATCAGGGGAATTTAGGCACACACAGGGGGGCAATGTGATGTGGTGACATATAGTATTGGTATCTTTAATTGATTAGCAACACATACATCAATGCAGTTTTAATAATGCAAAATATGACACAATTTGATACTTTAAGGTGGCAGCCTTTTGGTCCGGGCTCCACTCATGTATCAGGGCTGGGTACTTGCCTAATGATGTAGAGACAAGGTGGAGGGGGTTGCCTGATGATGGCCCGGTCCCTCATATGGAGCTCAGCGGCGTGTCCAGAGGCTGTATCCCTTGTGCTATCATACACTTTCTTTGTATCTAATATCACACTTACGGACATATTCTATCTTAATAATTAAAAGTTAAGTTTTAACTTAAATCACCATTACTACTCAGTCTATATAAATAAAAAAATGGCACCCTTAAAATGCAGGCACCTGGCAATAATGTCTGTGACCCGCAAAACCCTTCAGATGCCGTGGGTTAGGATTAGGCCAGGTTCACTCTTCAGTTTTTCGGTTAGTTTTTTCTATCAGTTATGGTGAGCCAAAACCAGGTCCAAGTCAAAAGCACAGAATAGGTGCAGATCTGTCCATTATACTTTATCTCTGAGTAGGAAATAACTAACTAAATAACTGAAGTGTAGACTCAGGTATTCCCATCAGAGACAATGGGGGAATATCTCTAGGACCCACATGTTAAGCTCGTGTGTGGGAGGAAAACACCACACCGAGCATAGGAGGGAAAGGGGATACAGGAATAAGGCCTGGAAACTAGGGAAGGAAGATGGACACCTCCTAGAGAAAACCCTAACTCCAGTCCTGACAGACTACCAGTATGAACAGGCCCCAAACGTAGGCAAGTTCATACTCCGAATACCTAGAATCCTATCTCACCCTATAGGACCCTGGAACTAATGTCAAGACTGAGTCTACCTGTTCCTCCAAAGGGAAGGACGAACAGGACTCTCCCTTAGGCCTAATGACAAACAACAGGGAAAGGCAACATATATATATATATATATATATATATATACACTCACCTAAATAATTATTAGGAACACCATACTAATACGGTGCCTTCAGAACTGCCTTAATTCTACGTGGCATTGATTCAACAAGGTGCTGATAGCATTCTTTAGAAATGTTGGCCCATATTGATAGGATAGCATCTTGCAGTTGATGGAGATTTAAAGGGATGCACATCCAGGGCACGAAGCTCCCGTTCCACCACATCCCAAAGATGCTCTATTGGATTGAGTTTTGGTGACTGTGGGAGCCATTTTAGTACAGTGAACTCATTGTCATGTTCAAGAAACCAATTTGAAATGATTCGAGCTTTGTGACATGGTGCAGTATCCTGCTGGAAGTAGCCATCAGAGGATGGGTACATGGTGGTCATGAAGGGATGGACATGGTCAGAAACAATGCTCAGGTAGCCCATGGCATTTAAACGATGGCCAATTGGCATTAAGGGGCCTAAAGTGTGCCCAGAAAAATCCCCCACACCATTACACCACCACCACCAGCCTGCACAGTGGTAACAAGGCATGATGGATACATGTTCTCATTCTGTTTATGCCAAATTCGGACTCTACCATTTGAATTTATCGACAGAAATTGAGACTCATCAGACCAGGCAACATTTTTCCAGTCTTCAACAGTCCAATTTTGGTGAGCTCGTGCAAATTGTAGCCTCTTTTTCCTATTTGTAGTGGAGATGAGTGGTACCCGGTGGGGTCTTCTGCTGTTCTAGCCCACCTTTCTTTCCCATTCTGACATTCAGTTTGGTGTTCAGGAGATTGTCTTGACCAGGACCACAACCCTACATGCATTGAAGCAGCTGCCATGTGATTCGTTGACTAGATAATCGCATTAATGAGAAATAGAACAGGTGTTCCTAATAATTCTTTAGGTGAGTATATATATATATATATATATATATATATATATATATCAATAAAAAAGGAATGTGGGCAGCACCACTGTCTGTGTAGTATACTCGGAGTGCCAGCGGCTGAGTAGGCGATCCACCTCCAACGATATAAAATAAAAGAATTCCGCAGCACATCCACGTAGTAAAGAAAATGAAAAAACTTTATTCACCAAGAAAATGAAAAAACTTTATTCACCAAGCATGCGACATTTCAATCCTCTCAATGGGATTTTCCTCAAGCAGTGACTGCTTGAGGAAAATCCCATTGAGAGGATTGAAACGTCGCATGCTTGGTGAATAAAGTTTTTTCATTTTCTTTACTACGTGGATGTGCTGCGGAATTCTTTTATTTTATATTTATATATATATATATATATATATATATATATACATAACAAAAAGGGAAAGGAAACATTTATCTTCAATGAAGCTTTGGTAGCACCAGGAACTCAGCCGACCAACCAAATACAAGCTAACCACAAGTCCAACAGAAGCTATAAGCCGCACAGCATAGTGGGAGAAACAACAATAAATAGAGAAGGTTAAATGACCACAATAGGCACACCTGGGGAAAGAAGGTGTGGCAAGCACCAGAAACAACATAGACCTAATTTTATCCAAAAGGAAAACATGTCAGATCAAACCACGTGTTGCCAGTCTCACAGAACTCCTGCCACCTGTCGCGGGACGTCTGTATTTGTCGGTACGTCCGTAACACCGTACCTACAACGAGAACAGAGCGGGGAGAGTTGTGGCTCGAGGACCCCGGGTTTCCAAGGTCCGGCCACCACCAATCGCCGCTCTCATTAATTTATATAGGACCAACAGAAATAGCCGAACCACTGCTCGGCTATTTTCGGCGCCACCAAAAAATTTATGGAGGGCATACGCAGTGCACCCTTCACTACTTTCCCCGCTCCGTTCTCAGTGTAGGTGCGGGTTCCAGAGGTAGGACCCGCACCTATCAGACAATGGGGGCATATCCTAGCGATATGCCCCCATTGTCTGTAATGGCAAAACCCCTTTAAACATACAGTCACCTGCTCTCTCAGAACAACATATTTTACAACTATACAAAAACTAATAAAACCAATATTATCATATAATAAACATATAGTGGTCAGATATCAGGTCCATACAAGGAGGTCTAAAGAGTAATATTACACATCATACTAGGTTTCATGCAAATCCGAGAAACAGTACAAAGGTCAGGGCAGGCACAGCACAGGGTCAGTATGGTGATCAGGCACTGATCAGGTTAGATGGCAGAGGGTCAGAATCCAGTCACCTGTAAAAATTCGGCAATCACATACAATCACATTGTATGATTTTTAAATAATAATTTGCTTTTCATTGTATGAAAAAAGTATTTGATACTAGGGTTGTCACATTACCAAAATTTTGATTCGATAAAAAAGTATTGCGATACTTGATACCATTCAATACCACGAAAATGCATGCATTCCGCATTTTATGGAACGTCCGGCCGATAATAGAACAGTCCTATCCTATTTTTTGGGGGGACAAGATGACCAAAAAATGGCGAATAGCATGTTTTTAATTTTTTTTTCTGTTACGGCATTCATTACATAGGCAATATTTTTTAACCCCTTAAGGACAAAGCCTTATTTCACCTTAGGACCAGGCCATTTTTTGCAAATCTGACCAATGTCACTTTAAGTGGTGATAACTTTAAAACGCTTTGACTTATCCAGGCCATTCTGAGATTGTTTTTTCGGCAGATATTGTACTTCATGACACTGGTAAAATGAAGTCAAAAAAATTATTTTTTTAGCATAAAAAAATACCAAATTTATCAAAAATTGGGAAAAATTAGCAAATTTCAAAGTTTCAGTTTCTCTACTTCTGTAATACATAGTAATACCCCTAAAAATTGTGATGACTTTACATTCCCCATATGTCTACTTCATGTTTGAATTATTTTGGGAATGATATTTTATTTTTTGGGGATGTTACAAGGCTTAGAAGTTTAGAAGCAAATCTTGAAATTTTTCAGAAATTTACAAAAACACAATTTTTAGGGACCACTACAGCTCTGAAGTCACTTTGCGAGGCTTACATAATAGAAACCACCAAAAATGACCCAATTCTATAAACTACACCCCTCAAGGTATTCAAAACTGATTTTACAAACTTCGTTAACCCTTTAGGTGTTGCACAAGAGTTATTGGCAAATGTGGATGAAATTTGAGAATTTCATTTTTTTGCCTAATTTTCCATTTTACCCCATTTTTTCCAGTAACAAAGCAAGGGTTAACAGCCAAACAAGACTGCATCTTTATTGCCCTGACTCTGCCGTTTACAGAAACATCCCAAATGTGGCCGTAAACTACCGTACGGCCACACAGCGGGGCGTAGAGTGAAAGGTGCGCCGTTTGGTTTTTGGAAGGCAGGTTTTGCTGGACTGGTTTTTTGACACCATGTCCCATTTGAAGCCCCCCT